>NC_089324.1:4339743-4647243 GCF_036669915.1 Pocillopora verrucosa
TCGTTTCCAGGGTCTGAGGAAAAGAAGAGAGAGCCTGGGGACGAAGTAATCTGAAGAGTAGGAAACTGGTAAGAAACTTACTTCTTTGATAAAAGTTCCTTGTAGTCGGTGTTTTTAAAGCTTCCAATGTCCTTGTACGTTAAAGTTTTGTTGAGTTTTATGTCCACAGACGGTGCTACATCACCCCCAGTGTGAAAAAATCTGTGACAGTAAAACAAGTTTATGTCATCGAAAGCGTCACCGAAATCCTCTCGCGCAAGGCAACTTAGATGATTTTCAAATAAATTAAATCATTTTTGACGAAGGACGTTTCATTGCAGATGCAACTTTTTCCCTTAAACTTACCATCCGAGTTCGAAGTCCGTACCGTAAGTTACGGACCAAGCTGGTCTTTTCCGTTCGGATTTATGGCGCAAGCGTGTAGCACGCGGGCCATAAATCCGAGCAAAGAAACAAGGTTCTTTAACTCACCGTGCAGACCGGGAAAACCAGGTTAGTAAGATACTTTTTGTACATCTAGGTTCAAATAAAGGGAGGAACACTTCAATTCAAACGAACTTTCGAATTTAGCGGGCCGTACAGTAATATACGGCCCGCGGGTATGTGGGCACTTACTAATGAAATGAGTGACTGATTGATTTGTTTATAAATATATTTACCACGTACCTTTTTCAGTAACTGTAGATATTTGAAAATCATATATGTGTGAACTGCGCTTTAAGAAATGAATTAGGAAGTGATCTTCGCAGTGGTGAAAATAAGACGCAGGAGAACTGCACCAGTATCGCAGAGGTCTTAGGTTCAAATCCCGTACAGGCCGGAATTTTTTTTAGGTTTTAATTTCACTACTGCTTGAGTGGTGTTTATTACTGCGAAGGTCGCTTTCAAATTCATCACCTATCTTTTTGTCATGAAGTTTAAAATACATGGGAAGCTTATAATCATTGCAAATCACCGCATAACAAGATTTTAAGTCATAAGTTCAATAACATGACCACATGTGATATTAGGCGGCACTACATGTGTAACGAGAGGACAAGGATTTGACATTTCAATACACTTCATCGCCTACCTGACTTTTGCTACACTTCCTTTTAATGGTTCGAGAATATCCTCAATCTGAAACAATAGCCAGAGCAAAAAAGGAAAAAAAGTATTACCATCGGAACAAAATTTTGTGCAAAGTTTACTCAAAAACACCTGTTGGTGCATCATTTATGATTTCTAACGATACTCATGGGTGTTTCCGAACAATTGAACTAATTTGTTTATAGTCCAGGCTGTTTCTCCAACTTCCGCCTTATCAAGTTGGTTATTTCAAGTATCCAGCGTTAGGCTGAATAGCAAAAACAGCCACTTTTTCCTCTTTTGTTGGAACCTCGATTCCCAGTAGTTTCGAGGATCGAGTTTCGAGCGGAGACTGTTAACTAACTTTTGAGCGGAACTCAACGTTACAATTTCGTGAATAGTTCAATGATTGTAACGCTTTTATAACTCAATCCAGGCAACATGACACTTTGTTAAATGTACCTGCTCTCCAATCAGCGCATTCTTTTCGATTCCAACAACGAAAGTGGTTGCGCCTTTTTCTTTGATCTTCACCGAGAATGACTTGGTGAGTTTGGTGGGACAGTCAACCGTTTTTACGTTTATTGTATCCAGAGTAACTGGGACGTGAGCATAATCCGAAGCCTGGAAAAAAAAAGAGACGAGATCAGAGTTCAATTCTAAGACTAGTCTAACATCTATATCCAATAAATCGAATGAATTAAAGAAAAAAATTAATAGTTGACTGAAAAACTGGCAGACTGATTTACTAACTGATCGAATGACTAACTGTCTGGCCGGCTGACTGACTGGGTAGCAGAAAGACAGACCGACTGGCTCACTAGATAAACGGGCGATGGACCGAACGAGCGAACGAACGAACAAACAGACGGACGAACGAACTCACGATTGACGAACGACGAACAAACGAAGGAACGAACTGACGAACGAACGAATTCACGATTGATGAGCGACGGAAGAACGACGAACGAACGAACGAACGAACAAACAGACGGACGAACGAATTCACGATTGACGAACGACTAAAGAAAGAACTGACGAACAAACGATCGAGCGAACGGGCACTCGAACGGCCAGTCAAAGCGCTGAAACGTGACTGAAAAGAGAATACACTAAGGGGGAAGATGAAAAGATAACTGCAGTCTGAAATATTACATTCACAACAAAACTCAAGAAAAATTTTAACACCAACGTAATTAATTGATTTCCATACCTGCATCAAAGGCACCTCTGCGTTCAAGCCAACACCGAACGCGTTTATTTTACAAACTCCGGCATTAATAACACGAAGGTTGGCGAAACCTGTTGGTGGAACGTCCGCTGCGACTCGACTTCGCTGTAAAACAGGTAAACAAAAAATAATCCCGATAACTTGACCTCTTTTAAAAAGTTACAAATCATTTTGGACATTCAAAACTCAAAACGGAGTTTGGCTTGTTGCAGCGATCCAAAGACATTCCCAACAATGCACTGAAATCGTTCGAGCGGTTGAGGGTTGTACAACCAAAACCAAAGTAAACGCAATGGCCAATGAAGACAGAGGAAAATATCACAGATAGCCAATCAGAATTCTGAAAGCTTCAAACTGCCAGAAGCGCAGGAAAACGCGGATGACCAAATCGCGACTGGTTAAGTTTTGGATCTGATCGGTTGAGACCATTAAGCTCGTTTTCCTTGGCCGTTCACACGGGGAAGTACAGCAAAAAAATTCAATAATGCAGTGTTCACTTGAAAATCGAAAAATCAACGTTACCTGTATTGCAATCTGTATGAAGGCTGCCATGACAAATGAACATGCTGCCAGCAGCATTCCAGCGCACATACGCTGTAAGGGCCTGTTAAGAAAAAAGTTCCAGGCGCATGAAGAACAAACACAGTCCTCACTGATGTTGAGTCAAACAAATAGGTAAAAACGTACAAAAAGAGTATGTTCGTACCTCACAAGAAGATTGCATTTTCTCAGAAGAGGATACACAATGTTTTCAAAAATTGGAATCATGATCAGAATAAACACTGGATTGAGCGCCTGTCGAAATACAACGTTATAAAAACAAATGGGCATTCTTTCCACGATATGAACCTCATTGCAGTGAAACCTGTTGAATTAAGCAATACATCACCCGTCTCCAGCTCGCGCACGTGGGTTAGTACGCCAGTAAACTGATAGCACGTGCAGTCTATTGCTTTTATAAGACAAACTTAAATCTTCTATTGGTTTACCGGTGCAATATACGATAGGTTTTTGACTAATCAAGGCGCTCTTAGTATCTCGTTATTTTATAAAATTTACTAAACAGTGCGCAAACTTGAAATACTATTATTTCAAGGTTTGTTATTTTAGTTTCTTCGGTTGCGGTTTTCTGTTACTGATCAGTAAATAATAATTTATGAAAGCTGAGGCTCACAGAAGGTACCTTTACATTGAAATGAATTGATCACTGAATATTTGAAATTAGTCTTATTTTGAAGTTTTCATGATTTTATCAACTGAGAAACGGGTTAATGAAAAGCAAAAACAGTATCGTGATGAACTTCCTCAAAAATTAAACTTGTTTTCATAGCCTGATGTAAACACGCGGGAGGTTGGGAGAACACGAGATAAGCGTAGGAAACCACGACGCGAAGCGGAGTGATTTCCAGCTTATCGAGCGTTCTCCCAACCTCCCAAGTGTTTACATCAGGCTATGAAAACACGGAAACCATTTTCACATTTCTTTTATAAAATAACTAATGAAAGAGGAACGAAAACCGTGTTTACATACGCTCATGTAAAACGGTTTTATGGCCAATCAGAGCGCGTGTACTATTTGAATTATTTCATAATACAAAATGAAAAACGAGAAGAGAATTTACAGTGCCAAAAATGAAAATTAAAAAAATGTCTAAAGAGCTCATGGCCACACAAATGAACCCTTTGCCTGGGAGTGACTACAATCTAAATTCTCCTTACAATATCACCCCATTGATCACACGTCAAGGTCATGAGAATAAAGGAAATGATCACCAACTAAAGAAGCTCTTGATTGTTAAACAAATTCTCCTTGTCAGGACTATAGGAAATATATGGGGAACAGTATGGAGAATATGCATACCGATGTTAGGGTGTAAAGGGTTACTGTATAAGTAAACAATGGTCAAAATGAAAACAGACCTGCACTTGATCAGGTTTTAAGGTTCCAAATTTGCCCTGTAAAAGCACAATAAAATAAATAACATATTAAGAGGAAAACAGTGATATCAATGATGTGTTCTTCATGAAGGTAAACATTTGAGAAAACTATTTTAACAAGTATAAAAGTGTTGAAACAAGCAAAATATCTCAGGTTTTTAGTAACATGTAATGTATGGTGCACCATCATTTAGGCTAAAGTCTGGCTAACTGAGAGAAATTCAGTCCAGTTCAGGCAGGTGTCTGTTGTAATTGGCAATGCCGAGTGATATCACCTATCTACCTTGAGCCTGTCAAAGACAATGAGTTCTGAGTTTCTCCAAGTTTGCCTGTTCACCTATTTTTCTTCCTCTATGAGAAATACATGTGTGTAAACCATCCAAAACATGAAATTCCACTACTGGTTTTAAACTTCATGAAATGTTATTTGCCATTTACTTACTAAGTTACCATCCATTTCTTCAGCTTGAAGAGTCCATCGTGAACCCTAAAATTAACAGCACAAAAGCAATTTAACCCTTAAACTCCCAAGATCTGATTGTAGATTCTCCTCTCTAGCTTCTACACCTTTCTTTGTAATGATTAACAAGAATTTGGTGGTCGATCAAGGTAAAGGGGAGGGTATGGTCACTAAAACAAGTTTGCCAAGGAAATGCAGCAGCAATGATACAATTTTCACAACAGTTTTCTCAATGGTTTTGGATTTCATTTCTTACAGTTCACAGACATCGCTACATTACAAAAAATTAATATTTGATAAGGGTTAACAGTTTATGTGTCGAGGAATAAAATATCTCACCTGTTGATCAAACAACGTCCAGAATACAGGCAAAGGCAAAAACATGAAAAGAACTTTGAACAGTGCTTTGATGTCCTCCACCAAGTTTGACTAAGAAAAACAATAACAATTATCATGAGAGATAATTTGAAAACAGGAATATGGCTGCATCAAAAAATAATCAATTGTAAATAAAAAATGTAACTAGTTCAGTGGAACTTACATCATAATCCTTCTTTGCAAAGTCCATCCAGTGGTCCCTCTTTTCCCCTGAACCAATACTTTTCACCTTATTTTTAATAGCATTCTGGTGAGAAAACAAAACAAATCAGATTTAAAAAATTGGATCAATCATGATACTAAGATTGAAGAAACATTTTTAGCTTTTCTTTCATTCAAAACTATATTGTAAAATTAATTTAATTCTAAAAGTTAATGGATGATACAAACCCCGACAGCACAGCTGACAAGTAGAACAATATTTCCCTCTGGTGGGACTTTCTTGTACTTGTTACGACCACAGTAAAACAATGCTGTGGAAAAAACATTGAACTAGTCAACAAAATTTAGCATGTTCACTGATATGGGGGAGGGGTGGGGGGCTACATGGTAATAAGCCCTACATGACAAATGATAGTCTACTAAATTCCTCCCTACAAATTGCTTTGTATTTACCAAGGAAAATTTATGCTGAAGTGACTTCAAAAACCAATTAAGGCTTAGTCCACGCGTCCCTTTACCCTTTACACCCTAATATCAAAAAGAATATTCTCTATACTATTCTACAGACATTTCCTAAGGTGCTGACAAGGAGAATTTGTTAATCAAGAGGTTTTTTAGTTAGTGATCATTTCCTTTATTCCTTTGTACATAATGTGTGATTCAGGGGTCATATTGTATGGAGAAATTAGATGCTAGTCACTTAGGGGTTAAAAGGTTAAGAATTTTGGACAGTGTTGTAAATGCAGGAAAAATATTTTACACTGTACCAATTGACAGGATCATCAACAAAGCAGGGACTCCAAATGCCAACATGTAACAATCCTGACCAAAGCAGGACACATCACCTGGGAAAAAAAAAACATATCCTCAACATCATTACACAGTTTTGCATTCCTCCCCCCCCAAAAAAAAACAAACAAACAAAAAAATTACTCATGATCAGGAATTTACAATGTAGAAGAGGCTTGCACTAAAAGACAGTTTTCCTTGTTTGCACTGTAAAGGGACCTGATAAGGTCTTTATTGCTGTAAAGCATCAGCCAGCTACTTGAATCAATGCCTGTAAAATTTATTAAGAACATCTCTGCTTGCTCTTTGAGAGATAACCCCAACAATGCCCCACTGTAAATATTAATCGATTTTCAAACAATGTATATTAATTTTCTTTAAAATAGCACAACTGTGTGTTACTAAATACATGTTCACATTGAATCACTTGCCTCTCAGCATTGGTGTAACAATCATAGATAAAAGGCTACCAAGATTGATGGCAAAATAGAAAATGGAAAAATAGCTCTGAAGTAAATGTTCCTGCAACAAAGGCAATAAAATAAAAGCAAATTACTTAAAAAGCAATAAGTATGTTTTTGGTATGTTTTTTTTTTCTTATTATCGTTTGTCTCTCTTTTCTCCTTACTGTTAACCATAAAATTCTTATGATGTTAGTTTAGAGAATTTAGTATTGGATCAACTAATTATCTCCAAATTGATATTTTTCTTTATTCTTGTCACTTATCTGGTTGATATTGTATTGAAATGTGAGGAGAAATTTTGTCTTGGTCACTCATGGGAATTAAAGGGTTAAGATTTCAAATGAGATTTAAGTTAGAGTTCCATGAGCCACATCTTACTATATTTCTGACACACAATGACCTAATTAACTGAAAATTCACTCCTATAACTCACTTGCACTAAAAATTTTTGTGAATCTTTGCCAATTTCTTGCTGTTTTTATATCAGTATTCTTTAGATTTTAGTGTCTGAGGAATACTGTCATTATGATATTAGCTTTCCAATGTACATTGTGCTGCACTTTATAAACATGCACATGACCTATTGTATAATCTATTTACTTGCAGGAACAGTGGTCATAATGATAATGATTGCAGTACATACTACTATGTAGCACGTGTAGCTCAAACATAACAACTTTCTACTCTACAGGTACATTACTTGATCAGCAGTAAACTGATCTCCCCCAAAAGCTGACACACATGGTTTGATGCCTCCTGTACCAAGTGCGATTAACAGCAATCCAATCATTGGACCAGCCCTGGAAAAGAAGGAGAAAAAGTCAACAAAAGAGGACAACTAAACATTCATTCATTAGTCATCACCATATGCCAAATGACCTTTGCCACCTTAACTCAGTCCATTTTCTGTAGCAAAATGCCGCCTATCTTCCCATCCCCTTGATGGGATGCTTCCCCTCGCCCTCCACTCTACCTCCATGCATTATCGGGATCCCCTGAAAAACCCCGTGGAAGAGTATGAGCCAATAGAGTATGTACATTTGTAACTACATGTATGTATGTAGGTATGTATGTATGTATGTATCCCCCAGACAATACTCTGAAACCCACTCAAATTGACAGGAGAGAGAAGTATTGAGAGAGTTAAGTTACTGTTTAAATACAAAGAAATCACATGGCCCAAGAAACCACATCTTGTTTTAATTAATATCTGCCACCCAGAGTTACATCAAAAACTGCCTTGTTATGCAAATGCCTGTCCCTTAAGTTGACATTGAAACAAGGCTACTAGCAAACAATGCTTACTGTTAGAGCAAGTATCTCAAGACCTTAATGAAAAAAAGAACTCAAAATAGAATTAAGTCCAGCTAACAAGACACCAACAAGATGCTAGATTTTCCACAGAGAAAAACTGTTCCTTGGAGTTCTTAAAAGCTCAGCTCAATGTTTTTTTTCATATCACTCAAAACAGAGACCAGGGGTTTTAATAAGTTTTGAAGTAGAAGGAAAAAATCTGTAAAATAGGCAGCTAATGGAAGTTCAATCTTTACTCTGATGATGCTAACTGTGAAGAAAATAGGTGGCAATTTTGCATGACAAAGATGGTGAATTCCGCTGGTTACCAGCTCTTATTAAACTTTCTGTCTGACAACATCTGAATCTAAGAGTGACAGAATTTTAACCTTTTGATCCAATTAGTAATTCTTCCTACTGACTGCCATACTCTTGCTTGTCAATTAGAAAGGAGAAGTTGATCTTTATTTAAATTAACGGCCCCTGGCTGATTAACTTGTCTGTTCTCACAACCTGTTTACAAGATAACTTGATGGAAGTGTAAGGAGAAGTTACAGCTGTGCATGTTAATCACTTCTTCTGAAGGAGTAAAGGCTTACTCAACAACTATAAAATACATAATAATTTTTTACATTCATGTCCCATGCAAGATCACCAATCTGTTGAGGGTTGTTAACCCCTTCACTCCCAAGATTTTATTAGAAACTCTAGTTATTGACTACTATGCAATTCTTTTGATGTTCCTTTGGATAATTTGGTATTGGATCAACCTGTAATCCCCTAACTGAAATTTTGGTCTATTCTCATTTCTTGTCTCCTTGATATTGCATCAGAATTGTAAGGAGAAATTCTGTCTTGGTCACTCTTGGGAGTTTAAGGGTTACCAGTCATTAAGCTACTACTGTAACTTACTGTTGAATGCATTTTATTAGAAAAACAATTTACTCACGTTTTTACTTTTGCCAGTACTGCAGGAATTGATGTGATAGCAACAGTGACATTGCCAATGGCATAAATGATTGAAACATAGAGTATGGTCCTGTAAATGAAAAAAGAGATTCATTTGAGCATCATATTTCCTCTACATTAAATTTAATTCAGAAACAATTACATGTGCACAAATAATTTTACTTGTTATCTAGTGATCGCTTAGCGTCTGAAGCATGAGTCACAACTTGTCATCTTCAAAAAGTATTATTTTTGTGATATGACGTTTTGTAGTTTAGTAAAATAACTCACTTGTATTTTCCCAACAGACTGTCTGCTAACATTGCACCAAAAAGAGGACTGAAATAGCACAACATGTTAAAGGCATGATAAACTGCTGTGGCAGAGTCATCATCCATCTTCAACATCTGTGTCAGGTAGATGACAAGAATGGCTGTAAAGGGAAAATAGAAAAATAATTACATACTATCCATGAGGTGGATTCTGTGGTCAGTAAAGATCGCAAAACCCAGAGTTTTAACCCTTTAACTCCCAGAAGTGATCAACATAAAACTTCTCCCTACAATATCCATACATTCTTCAGCAAACAGGTGATGAGAATATTCAAACTTATCAGATAGAAGCTACTATCTTGATCTAGCACCAAGTTCTCATAACTAATTTACAGGGAAATGTGTCGCAGCTGCAGGGGAGAATTAATAATCAGATCTTGGGAGTTAAAGGGTTAACAGGACTTTGGTATTACGTCCAAAAAACGTTTTTCTCATTCTCCTCCAGTCATGTAAATTGTCTCTCTTTCAAATTGTACTTTCCTCCTTCTTTCTTTTTGGGATCCACAGCTAAGTCCGTTTACCTTTAACCCTTTACTTCCCAGAAGTGATTAATGAGGAACTTCTCCCTATAATATCCATACTCAATCCTGCCAACAGGTATTGAGAAAACAGATAAAAGTTGTTATCTTGATCTAACACTAAATTCTCATAACTGATTTACAAGGAAATGTGTAGCAGCTAGAGGGGAGAATTAGTGATCAGATCTTGAGAGTCAAAGGGTTAATCAAGGTAAACAGACGTAAAGTTTTAATAACATGAATAATATTAAAAATTCAATAACCTGATTCCTAAATATACAACAAGTATAAGAGTGATATACCAAATGAATAAAATTATTAAGCTATCCAACTAAACAAATTTAAACACCAAAGACATTAAACCATTTCAACTAAATCTATTTAAACTGAAGATTCCAAGTTTGTGTCATGTCACCAATAGACTTCTTTGCATGAAGTATTTTAATTGCACGGAGTATTTTAATTGGATGGAGAATTTTAATTACACTATGCAACTATGATTTTAATGCCTGGGGTGTTACTCATCTTCTAGATTGCAATCAGTATAACTTACCATGCATCCCATAGTATGAGAATCTCTCACAGAACTCATTTCCCAAAATATACCACACTGCACTCGGGTAACCAGTCTTGTGAAACACATTCTATAAGAAAAATCATTTCTATCTTGTTAAATTCTGGGACAAAATTAAAACCTGTGTTATATAGAAATACTTCAGCTGCTCCATACACAAACATTTACTTTAACTCTTTAACTCCCAAGACCTCCTTAGAAATTCTCCTTACTATCTGCCATACAGTTCTTGTAATGTTAGTTTGGAAAATTTGGTATTGAATCAACTCATGATCCCCTAACTGATATTATTCTTTACTCTCATCACTTTTCTGCTTGATATTGTATTGATATTGTAAGGAGAAATTCCGTCTTGGTCACTAATGGAAGTTAACTGGGCTTATGTACAGCATTACTACATCAAGGCAAGAATTGAAAATCTAAAAAAGGAACTTCTGCCAAGACTAATTTTATTAATGAGCTTTAGGCTAAGAGAACTACATGTAAACATAAAAAATCACTGATAATTACACCAGCATAGCATATAGAAACATACCTTTATTTTCTGTAATTTTGACTTTTCTCCCTTTCCTTTCCTTTCATCCCCTTCATTTTCTACAATTCATGAAAGGAATATGTTAAAAAGTGTAAATTGAAGCTACAAGGCACAATCAGTAATGTATCACTCTACTCGCTGAATAACAAAACATACTCAGTATGTTATTACTCAGAAGAAATGGTTCAGAACTACAATACTTCAGAAATGGTTCCCTTTCCCCTTTAAATAGCCAACCTCTTAATCTCTCTTTTGAAGAGAAAAATTTCTATTACCGTGGATAATATTTGCTTCATACCTTCAAAACTTCAAAATGCCATACTCAAGAAGCAGATTTATTTTATGAGTGTTAAAACAGATACATGTAGGAACACTATAAAAACATTGTTATTAATAACAACAGTGTCCTATAAAGTCAGACTAAACATACAGATACACACATTGAAGTTTCAACTAAAAAAAAATGTTTGAAGACAGAAGGTCATAGATGTACTCGTACATGTAACTGACAAAGTTGCAACAAATTGAAACAGACTGAATCCATTCAATTATTTAGGTACCTAGTTCATACCTTCAAAATTTAAAGCAAAAAAAATCAACCTTGTAGTTATTCAACAATTTACAATGCAATATGATCCTATTTTTCCCAAATTTTTTTTTGCCATGAATCACTACCTCATATTTTTTTTTTCTATGGATCACATTCTCCATTAACACCCACGTATGTAACTTAAAATGGCACTTAATAAGCCCCCTGCAGGCAAACAGGTGAAAATTATCAATTAATTTTCCAATAAATCTCATGAAAAAAGATATAATATTTCTGTAACTGGGACAAAAAAAGAAAACAATTTTAATCTAACCCTTTCACTGCCTCAATCTAAAGATCATGTCTTTGTACTGTCTGTCATAAATTTCACATAATTTTACCTCTCAGAATTGTTGTTTTACCCTTTCACCGTCACAAGTGATTAACATGTAACATCTCTCTATTATAACCCTACATTATCCAGCAAACAAGTAGTGGGTATATTCAATCTTGTCAGGTAGAAGTAGATTTCTTTCATAAACACCACATTCTCTTCACTAATTTACAAGAAAATGTGTAGCAGCTAGAGGGGAGAATTGACTATCAGTTCTAAGAGTTTGAAGGTTAATTCAATCAATATTCCCTAGTTTATATATTCTTTTCTTCTCATCATCCATCTACTTTAAAATGTATTGCTATTTTGAGGAGAAATTCCTTGTTGGTCATTCTTCCAAGGGTTAAAGCTAGATTCACTGACTAAAGTAAATCTGGTGTATTATGGAATTGTCTGCCAATTAACCAGTTGCAGTTGCTGTTATTCAGCGAGTAGAGTGTCTCTTTAATAAACAAAATGCTCTAAACTATCCTGTAATACTTCGACTTCGCACTGTACCCGCGAATAAGTCCACTTTAATTTCGAGACTAAAATGCTCTAAAAAATCAAATTACTTGCGACAATACGGGAAAGACGTCAAACAGTAGCAGAGGACAATATAACCGGCATTACATCTTATTTATGGAACCAAAAACTGTGGGTTGAACGCGCATGCAACATCAATTCGTTGTTGTATTTTGACAAAAATTGAAAGAAAACTATCATTCAAATAGACCATTGCTTTGAAAAAAGGTTCTATAAGAGCTGGTCAGCTTTTTTTCACACAAGACTGATTTTAACGCCTACATAATATGATTTCTTCATTTTTCTACAATTACAAAGGCAAAGTAATACGGACATTTTCAATACTGGCTGTAGTTCCTATGATGGGTTAATTTTAAATATTACTTTCCGGGAATTACCTCAAGGTTTTCGATAAATTTGCCTTCGATTAGTTGATTAAATGCACTAGAACACACTAACATCAACATTCATGTGTACTGGAAAACATGTCTGTTCATGAAATTTGAATTACAAACACTGTTCGGTACAAGATCGAAACCTTTGAAATTCGATTTCAGATAAGCTTAATTCTCGAAACCCAGTAAAAAAAACATTAAGAAATTATTTACCTTGCCCCCTTTTAGGATCATCTGTGTCCGTATCATCTAACGGCGTGTAAGCAGCGGAAGACATCGCAATTTTGTTGGCTCTCAGCTGAGTTTGTGAAAGGATGTTTTACATGTCGAAGTCAAATCCCACACTTAAAACCAAAACAAAACTGTTCGGTGTATCATTCGATCCTCCCTGCAGGCATTCCCCTTTCTCGAAGAAATTCGGCAAAATGTTAAAATGAGATTTCACGTTAAAAGCCCAATAAATAAGACACTCGACTTCTGATCGTTAGGGGAAGCGTCGAGATAAATTATGTATTAGATGAATTTGGTCTTTTTCACCGGAACGAGTTCGAAATTTACTCTACACCTGAGGTTGTTAACGCTTTGGCCTCCTTGATCCTACTGGTCAGCGGATACTGTGAAAGAGTGTGCGTGTTGCTGTTCGTGTTGAAATGCAACGATTGTATTTGTTTGGAAGAACCGTGGGAAGGAAGATATCTCGGATTGATTTCCGATTACGACATTCGCCCTAGGTCGTCTTCATAACATAAGCCAAGTGGAATATTGAGAGGAACATTTAGTTCCTTTTCGCTAATGAATTCACACAGTTCTTCAGATATTTGCCTCTTTCTTTTTTCGTTTTAAGCCAGAAGTGTAATAAAGGCTTCTGATTTTAAAGCTTAGCCTATCGCCATTTAAACGGGCGTCCTTTTCACGAATGATCACGTTGTGTCAACTTCAAGCAGTGCGAGTATTTTTTGTAGAAAAAATGAAATGAAAGTTAAACGTAAAATCAAAATAAACCGTAACTCTGGTTGAAATTTCGTTTTCGGGTATAAAGAAAGCGAGACGCCTTAATAGGCGTAAATGTGGGATGCGTTGGTCATTACCAACAGTCATACTTGGAAAGTGATAAATTCAATGTTGACTCAGAACAAGAGTTTACGATCTACTAACCCCCGAGCAGACATTCTTTTGGCACGTCACGCAAGCTCTCTTCTTGACGAGCCATAGAATGAAATGAGAACAGCCTTCTCCCTCCACCATTTCTTTCAAAATTTCCTTCTAATATTTCCTTAAATGACGAGTCGGTTATCAACTTTATCTTTCATCATATACGTAATAATAAGGTTTCAAGACTTGAACGCCGAACAGTAAAAAAAAAAAGGAATATCGAAGATTCAATGAAATCTGTAAAACCTCAAAACATGGTAAATCAGACGCCAAATAATTGTAAACAATGACCAAATGGCAGCCAAACAGATACACTAACATTAATCTCAAAACGAGAAAATCGCTTACACGGCGTTACAAAATTTTCCACATCTAATGTAACATCGTTGATTTTCAGCTGTTTTAAGACTTTGAAGCCCGTTTCTATCCACTTGAGCATTCTTCTGCGCGTTTGCTCTTTGTTTTTGAGGTCTACAAAGGTTCATTTTAATCAGGCATGGAGCGAAAGAAGGAAAGACCTCCTTGACGATTTTAATGACAGTTCCATAAAATATTTCCAAATCTATCAATCGTTCGGAATATCGTCATCGTCGATTAACGGACTTCAAGCACTTTTTTATCTCAAATAAACAATTCAAAATTTTTTCTTCCATTCTGCCAAAAAGAAGGGTCGAACGAGATTTTATCCCAAACCCGGTCTAGATCTGGAACAAGTGAAAATTCTTCAATTGTCGTTTGTCCGCCGTTGTTATCTTTACAAGATTTGAGAGGAATCTGGTACGAGGATCAGATTGACCAATCAGGGCTCGTTTATACGCTCTTTCGTTCTTAGTCTCTTACAGCCAAATGCAACATGGCTGCCAATTCGAGCAGCACAGCGCCCTCAGCACAAACAAAATCTAATCCTCCGAGTAAAGAAAAAGAAACGTTACTCGCAGTCCTTCAGTTTTTGAAGAAGAAGAATTTGTCTGTGAGTTTCATAAATATTTTATTGAAAGAATGGGTTTAACTTCTTTTCAAATTTATTGTACTTTGAACATGTGATTTCTCTAAAAGTTTAAGAGTACATAAAGCATATTTTCTTTTGTTTTAGGAAACTGAGAAAATCTTCAGGCAAGAAGTCAATGGGCTAGATGCAATAGAAGAAATAAATCTTCAAACTACTCCAGATTCAGAGCCAGATATTTCCTCGGTCTTATCTGCGTATAACAGGTTGAAATTTTTAGCAGCTACAAAGCTAGGTGCATTGATTCGATAACCCCTTAACGTCTTGGAGTGACCAAATGGGTGATTTCTCTTCAAATAATCGTCATATTTTCAAGCAGATTAGTGATGAAATTAAAGAGGGCTAAACTTCAGAATACCCCGCAACTTTGGTCCGCCTCACTTACATGTGTCGGGAGGCTTTGAAGATCGAGGCATAACACAATACACGCTATTCTTATTCAATGACATGTAAATGAGTTGCGGGGTATTCTGAAGTTGCTCCTTAAAGAGATATATCAATTGGGGTCACTGTTTCATTTAGCTTATTTTAATTAATCAAATTCTCAGAACTAATGCTACAATGCATTATGAATGTATTGCTGATATTGAGAATAATTAATAGCAAGAGCCAGAAAAGGGGTTCAGTTCGTTTATTCAATGACCTACCATTAAATCGGACATTATGCTTAATGTTTTTTTTTTTTTTTTGAAATCCCAAACCAGTGATGCAGATCCAACAAGATATGAAGACTATTACAGCAGGTGTGTTATGCTTGTAAGCATTTGTGTAGAGTTATGTACATTGTTGTATAAAATGTTTGGTCATCAGTGAACTAGAGAGCTGCTGATGCTCAACCTGGTTGTTTATGGTTAGCAAGACAGAGTTGATCAATGTCTTTTCTAAAATAATATTTTCTGAAGAAAGTAGTTTTTCAAGGAGAGCTGTACATGTTGTTGAGAATATTCTGGGCTTAAGTCATGGAGGAGATTAACCAATAACCTCTCCCTATAATATCCTTACATTATTTAGCAAACAGGTAATGAGAACACTCAAAATTTCAGGTAGTTGTTATCTTGATCTAACACCAAATTCTTATAACTAATATAAAAGAAAATGTACATTTAGTTAGGAGAATTAGCAATCAGATCTTGGGAGTTAAGAAGAAGTTTTCGTGTTGAAGGAGGCAACAGCACTATTCAATTTTGGTCGTGAGTGAACCTCTGTACAGAGCTGTACAGAGAGAACCTTCTTTACAGTTTTTTATGCTATTTTCAAGTACAGTTTTTATGGTGGAAGTGGTTTACATACATACTGTGTACTTGTATTTCATTGGAAAGATCAGGGTTTTCTTTAAGGTTTTAAGTAGCCAGAACTTTTTTAAAGGTAAACAGTTGTGGGTCCAGAGGACCCATACAATGGGCTTTCCTAGTTTCCTGCTCACACAATTATGTATTCATATCTCGAAATCCAATATGGTAGACAAAACGTCATATTGTTCGTACTGTCCAGCCACTGCAGCAAGATTTATTAAAAAGACAGTCCCCATCAGAATGTTTTTAAACTAACCTTGAGTCAGAAGTCTTTTTATGTTTTCAGAAAAGATAGGCAGTGCAAATTTATATGTTTATTGAGCCCAAGTTTAGACCTGATAAACGTCATCACTGTACAGGCTCTTGAAGCAATGAAAATAGCTGGTGAAACCTTGCAGAGAAGCCAGCGTACTTTGCCAGCTGCCAGCTCTTATCTACAACCCTGAAGATGATGCTACTTTTACTCAGTTTATTTATTTTTCATTGCTCCTACATTATATTTATTTAAATTATCACTTTCTGTCCTCCTATTACATACAGTTTGCAAGCTTTTGTAGAGAAATCATTGGATGTGTATAAGGTAAAAAATTAAATGTATTCTCCCTTAACCCTTAACACTCTAACATCAATATGCATATTCTCCATACTGTCCTTTATACTAATTCTTAGGTGCTGACAAGGAGAATTTATTAACAATCAAGAACTTCTTTAATTTGTGATCATTTCCTTTATTCTCATAACCTTAATATATGATTCTGGGATAATATTTTAAGGAGAAAGTAGATTCTAGTCACTCTTTGGGATCAAAGGGTTAATTGTAGAGCAGGACAGGGGATTTTATATTTGACTTGTTTGATCTGCTAGTCAATTATTTAGAGTATTAATGTGGAATTTAAAAAGACTTTTAATTTTTTAATTTTTTTTTAGCCTGAGTTAGCCATGGTACTTTATCCCATGTTTGTGCATATGTATCTTGAACTGGTATACAAGGGAAGTGAGAAGGAGGGTAAGGGTTTTTATGATGATTATTCTGATAGCCCATTCTTGCAATGTCTCATCCTAATGATGATAATAGGACTGAGTGGAGTCCAATTTGGTCTGTAATCATACAAGTGATCAACAAACTTGGAAGACCACGAAGTGAGAGTCCAATTTGTTAATCATGAGTATCACATTACAGACAGAATTGGACGGCAAGAAGTCGTGTTACGAATTCATCATACTCATCAAAATTTATAAAAAATAAAACGAATACATTTAGGTCAAATATCTCCTGTAGAGACAATTTCTAAAGTAAAAAATTTCTCCATTTTGGAAATTCCTCAGTCTTTTTGGGATAAGTGGTTGTTGCTACGGTTATTGAGATTAATTCTGTGATGGGTGGATTTCGCTGAGTGCACTTAGTACCGTTGGCTGCTTCAACTGTCTGATTACTGGTGTCTTATTACAGCCAACTGTCTGATTACACTGTTCATGTCCATGTCAACTGTAATGCACCAATGACATTTGAAGAAATCGTAATGGTTATGATTAAGCCAGAAATACTGGCATGCTTAATCAGTAGGCCATGTTTCAAGGCTTACTCAAAAATTACCCACAAAAAATCATGATATTAAAAAGGAAACAAAGTCTTCTTTCATAGGTCAACTTCTGTTTTTCTGAATCTGTACAACTGTAGAAGGGACTCTTCTTTCTTTTAATCATGTGAAGGGATCTTTTTTAACTTGATAAATCCTGGCAGTGATTAACATGTAACTTCTCCCTTTAATATCAAACACCATCTGGGAATTTACAAGGAAATGTGTAGCAGCTAGAGGGGAGAATTAACAACCAGATTTTAGGAGTTAAAGGGTTATCAGTCTGACAAGACTTGACTTTGTGTTACTGATCCAATTTTACTGGTTTATTTCTAGGACCATATTGAGAGAGGTCTTTTCTCTAAACACCTTGCCCAAAAATAGATGCCATTAAACTTTGTTACTTGATATTTTTTGCAGCACAATCTTTTTTTGCCTGTTTTCGAGGAAGTCAGGAAGATTATCATGAAGAAGACCTTAGCAAGTTGGCAGCCATAACACGGCGTGAACACATGAAAAGCAATGAGCTCATGGGAACCTTAAGGTATTGAAACAGATTATGTCCTAAGTTGCTTATCCCTCAAAAAACTTGATATGCAATCCTCAATTCTCAATTCCTAAGTTGAAGTTTATAGACTTCTGAGTCAAACTTGATGTAAGAATAAAATTTTTTTGAAAACGTCTGTATATTGTCCTACATTTGGTGTTAGTTATGCTGGTCAACTGATAGAAATTATTCTCTATAAAGGTGGTATAAAAACTTTGTAGCTTGCACATTTACACAAATTAGTTAACTGTAATGTAAGGGTATTCTAAGTCATTTATATAGCCTGTGTGAAGCTACTCCCTACCCTAACCAAAAAAAATAGACAGGATTGTTTTTTTCAGAGTTAAGGGGGGAGGGACTGCACACAGGCTATCATCAAGTTGTCTGTTTGAACAGCAGCCATTCAAACTTTCCACCAAACCTTCACCAACAAATTATTTTTTTAGTGTAACAACTATTACTTAATGTGCACCTGCTCAAACAGGATTGAGAATGCATTTTGATTCATTGAATGCATATCACTTCAAACAGGAGCAATAAGTTTGTAATCAGAATGTCAAAGGACACATACCAAGTACTCAAGAAACATTTGCAGGTACAGTTAATTTGTACTGTCACATTTTTTGGAAAACTTGTGGTTGGTATTGACTCCCAATGCTTTAAATAACATGCTATTTTCTCAACATAGAGAAAACTCTTTAGGCCAGCAGTGTTCTTTGGAAGTGCTGGGGGTTGCCTTCTTTTTTTTTCTCTGGCTACGCGTTTCTGAGGGCTGGTTACATTACTTTCTGGACAAAACAGTCCAAGACCTGACTTGATGTGAAAAATATTTCAAATTTTGGTCTATTTTGATAAATATGTGCTCAAAAAGATTGAATTTAAACTAAAAAGGAAACAATGATTTTCAGCAAATGGAAAAGATGCTTGTGCCCCTTAGACACTCACCTGTTTCATGTAGGCTATTATGTTCTTATGGTTGGCTACTCTGGAGAACATGAGGGTAGTGGTTGGCACACTCAAATCTGTAGATGAAGCAATTCAGGCTTAAGCCTTGGTTGTTACAATGGAGAAAGTGTTGTGTTCCCTGTAAATACTCTTTTTTCAAAGTTTCCATACCTTTCTTCACTCTGAAGTATTAATGATAAACCAGCACACTATTAACCTTTACACCACCAAGATTGAAGTATCAATTCTCCACATTGTTTTCCATGAATTACTTTTAATTTTAGATTAGAGAATTTGGTGCTGAATAAAAGAAAATCACCAAGTTGATATTTTTCTCTCCTCTGTTTCCCTTTCTACTTGAAAATGTATTGAGTGATATTTTAAGGAGAAAATTAATTGCATTTTATGGGTTTTTATTCATCTTTTTCCTCAGGATCAACAGCAAGAATTGCTTCTTACCTTGATTCAACAACACCTTCACTTTGATGGTAAGATTTCAAGGTGTCCATTAGGCTTTGGAGACGGTATTTTATTTTAACTTTTACACAGAATTCTCTGTTTCATTCCAGTATTCCCTTGCATCTTCATTTCTTTATGACAGTGCTGAGATGTTTTTTATTTATTTTATGTAATTTATATCTAGTTCAGTTGCCCTCTCTCGGAGGAGGTTAAATCTTATTTTTGCCTTTTAAATTGATACAATATTGAGTCAGTAGGTTATAAGTGGGCTCTATTACTAGTCATTGTTCATGAAATGAGCTTGATTTCAACCCCCCTTCCCTTC
Source organism: Pocillopora verrucosa (assembly GCF_036669915.1). Lineage (NCBI taxonomy): Eukaryota > Metazoa > Cnidaria > Anthozoa > Scleractinia > Pocilloporidae > Pocillopora > Pocillopora verrucosa. The sequence continues at coordinate 4,359,559 of NC_089324.1, forward strand.
CCCCCAAAGTTCAAGAAAATGGTGGGAATCAAACCTAGCTGTAGGGAAGAAGCAAAATTTTCAGCTCAAGGGTTTCATCTTGAAATCACAAATGAAAATTCTCCTAACTAATTTACCAGAAAAGAGTATACCAGCTAGAAGGGGAATTGCAAATCATATTTTGGTTGCTGAAGGTCTAACTTAACATTTGAACTTTGTTTGTGTTCTCTTTAGTTTTTGAAGGAAGACCGCGGAATAAGCAAACAATTGAAGCAACAGCAGGAGCAGTGACTGGGGAGGCAACATTTGAGGGTAAGGGACACTAACAAGAAGATAAAAGTTTATGAGCAATGAGGAGCTACCTTGAAAGAATATCACCATCTTGGCAAGGCTGAAGATTGTGGAAAATCCAGCATACACTTAACCCTTTAACTCCCAAGATCTGATTGTTGATTCTCTCCTCTAGCTGATAGACAATTCCTTGTAAACTAGTTACAAGAATTTGCTGTTAAATCAAGATGAGTGTTTCTGCCCGATAAGTCTGAGTATTCATATATCCTGTTTGCTGGATAATGTATGGATTTTATAAGGAAAAGTTACATGCTAATCACTTCTGGGAGTTAAAGGGTCAAGGATTGGTTTTCTCTAGATAACCAGGGACTGAGAAGTTTTTTTCTGTGTTAAGAAAGTTGCTCTAAAATCTAAAAAGATGTGCAGACTTGATTTGAACCTTTTATCATTCACAACTGATATTTTCCCTTTTTTCCTGTCTAACTGCAGTAGGGTCTGCAATGGTTGTTAGTGCCATGAAATGTGGCTTGTTTTGGGTATTTGCCAGTGAGAAGGAGGGCAAAAATTCAGGGTCTGTGGTCAAACTTCCATGGAGGGAGTCCAACTCTTGTGTCTGGCTGGTTTTTATTGGGCATTAAACTACTGCTGTTCTTCAGCTCAAAGCAGTGCACATACACACGTATAAACTCTTTTCCCTTTCTGATCTATAAGCTTTGTGGATTAACTTCTCCACCTTCTGAACTTTCCTGTCCTTGCATTAGGACCCTGAACCTAGCAATCTTATGTAGGGCAGTGTAATGGTGAGCTTAGGGACTACACTAGAGACAACTGGAAGAGTACAATGTAGTTTTCAAGCCCAGGTTACAACATAGAAGAGCCAGTTATCCTTGGAAGTGGAAACTCTTTGACACTTAAAGTGAAAATGTTCCTTTTCTCACTGCAGCCAACAAGAGCAAGGTGTATTATGGAATCCCACCAGAACCTGATCTTGGAGTTGTTATTGAAGAGGAAAATGAGGAGGAGGAAGATAAAGACAAGCCAAAAGTAAGTTCATTTGAAATTATGGAGTGGTATTTAATTTGGTGAAGGAAATATTGCAATGTAGCTTTAGTTTCTCTATACTGTGTTTTTCAAATAAATTATCTTATCTGGGAATGCAAATTGCTTTTGTTATGTCTCTTAACCCTTTCACTCCCAAGATCTTATTACTCATTCTCCTTACTGTTTGCAGTACAATTCATTTGGCATAACTTTGGAGAATTTGTTTTTGGGTCAATTAACAATCTCAAAATTGATTTTTTTTTTCATCACTTGTCTGCTTGATATTGTATTGATATTGTAAGGAGAAAATCTGTCTTGGTCACTCATGGGAGATAATAAGAAAGTAATATTGGCAATGATAATGATGATGAAAACTTCATTAAATACAAAAGGTCAAACAGTTGAGTGACACACTTTATTTTTTTTAGAAGATATGGTATTATACAAACTCAGTTCAATAAGTGTTTATCAATGCAACTTATTTACAAGTGCAGTACTTCTTATTTACTACAAAACTAGATAAATTCAAATGAATCTGCTGTACTTAAAACAGTCTTATGGCCAGGCCTCCAATTGCCAAGCCCCTCATTTTAGTTTTATATATGAATGTAAGCATTATGTGGGTTCTGAGATCATTAACATATAAACTCTTCTGAATATGTTCAATCCTAAGAATTCTGCTTACATTTCAAAGTACAAAATAATGATAATGATTTCCATTTTAAAATGGCAGGCTAATCCTTTCTTAAGTTACATCTATTTTTCAGCTGATAGCTAATGATAATATTTGTTCTGTTTTTGGGTAAAAAATTGAAAGCCATTCATATTTTCTCTGAACTGTCCATATAAAAAAATTAACCAATGACTTGGCTGCTCTTCACATGCTGATACAGCCCTTGGTTTATCTAGTGCAATGTATATTCTGTGTTTGACTGAAACATTAGTTTGATTCAGTCAACACCTGAGTCTCTTATTCAAAAATCATCTTTGCCTAAAATACTTACTATATACAAGAATCTTAGTACCCTTGTTATTTGTAAGATCAAGACATATGAAACGTACAAAATACACCACTAAAAAGGGTTTTAAGTTCTCAGAAAGAACCTTTCTACAACTTACACGTTTTTTTATGTTATTTAGAAAGAATTTGCCCACAGATGTTCAAATCTTTATTTCATTTAAAAAATTAAAAAGTTTTGTTCAACATAAGAAGTGACTGTAATTTTTTGTTATGATTGTACATGAACCAAATCATAATGAATAACCACTACCTTTCATTTGTGAAAATAATGAATACCAAATGTATATTAAAAGTTATGTAAACATAACATTCTCAGTAGCAATACGCTTCCATCGGAATGCTTCACAGGCGTACATATTGGATTTGATTAACCTTTTTTCAGTCCTACCACTCTGCCAAAAGTTAACGAATATGTGCTCTAACAAACAACAACAACAAAGACTTTATTTAAACACGATAATTGTTAAAGCGACTACACGCTTGTGGGGTCGTGCGTAAAATGGAATAAAATGAAATGTAGTAAAATACAATAATTAAAGTAGCCTATCAAAATTAGAAGATCTAAAAATATTTAAAATTGGGGTCCTTAAAATTCACTGTCTGTGGAGAAATGGAATTAAAGTTCAAATTTAAAAGTGCCTTTGATTTGTAGGCTAACGAGGAGAGCTGCTTAATGGTTATATTTCTTAAATTTGATTCTTGGAGAAGTGTGTTAAAAACGATAGGTCCTCTTCTGGAAAAACTGTTTTTCATGTAATATGTATTGAATTTTGGTACTTTTATGTTGGCATTACTTCTTAGATTTTTCTTAGTATTCACGTCAACTTCTTCGGTGGTATCTAAGATGGATATAGGTAAAGTCTTCTTATCTATTTTGAACATCAGTTTAGCTAAATTAACTTTATATGTGGTTTCAATAGAAGACCATCGAGCTTTGCTTAGTACGTCAGACTTAGGCATATCCCATGGCCAGTTAAAATTAATTTTGCCGCTCTACAGTGTAAAGACTCTAATGCAATTAGGCCCTCCTTATTAGTAAGGCCGCCCCAGACGGTGATACCATATATAATTGATGGGTAGATTACTTTAAAGTATAAGTCCAGTAGCATGGGTCTTGGTAAGAACAAGCTGCGCTTCAGCATGTTAAGCTTATTTGCAAAGCTGATCTTTAGTGCTTTGACATGGTAGTCCCAGTTAAGTCTATTATCAATATAGACTCCAAGCAGCCTGGTGTGTTTAACCCATCTTATACAATGATTCATCAGTATTAATGACTGTAGTGGACCAGTGAAGTTTCCTCGATGAATTAGCATGCCTTCGCATTTCTTGGGGTGAGGCAATAGTTGATTTCTTAAGCACCATAGCTCTAGTTCCTTGAGAGCAGCATTTAGTTCGGCAATAACAATGTCTACGGTGTCTCCGATACAGAACAGGGTGGTATCGTCTGCGTACATAAAAACAGTTGCATTTGTTATATTATCAGGTAGATCATTTGTGTAAAGTGCGAACAAGGTTGGACCGAGGACTGATCCCTGAGGAACGCCTGTATTAATGCGAGCAAAATCAGAGGCTGTGAACTGTCGCCTCCCCTTTAAGTAGCTGTGAAGCCAAGCAGCCAGGTTGCCCTTGATCCCAAAGTCAATCTCGAGTTTATGCAGCAATATTTTATGCGATACACAGTCAAAGGCCTTTTGAAAATCGACAAAAACCACGCCGACAACTTTACTGTAAAGAGTTTCTTTTTATTTCTTCCTTTTGCTTTATTTCTATTCATTTCTTAATTTTACATAAAACTCAATTAATTTAGGTCGAAAGAGGTTGAATTTCACTCTGCTCAAAATAAGCCAAACCAGAGCGAACGTGGACTACTCAACTATCTGAATGCGATTGTTACAAGCATCAACAACAACAAATCTCCCTGTGCTGAGAGCGGCTAGTGCACTTGGATAAGTGAATTCTCCTAAATTTTTGCCTTCTGTTCCAAACTTACCAACAAACTTTCCATTTAGTTCAAAGACTTGTATTCTACAGTTGCCTGAGTCACAGACCATAACTTGTCCTGACTTGTTCACTGACAAACATTCTGGAAAAGAAAACTCCCCGTCCCCAGCTCCCCTCTTTCCAAACTTGTACTGAAACTTACCCTTCCTGTCAAAAACTTTGATACAATGATCACTATGGTCTGACACTATGAGATATCTATCATACTGAATACAGTGCATAGGAAGAGTAAAAGAGCCCTCTTCACCTATCTTCATCAGAAACTTGCCATCTGGAGAAAATATCTTGATCAGTTTGTTACCTGCGTCTGCAACAATGATATTCCCCTCACTGTCTACAGACAGACCGAAGGAATCATTGAGCTGATTATCAAGGTCTCCTTCCCCACCAAAACTTCCCACAAACTTACCCTCTCCGCTAAAAATCTGAATTCTATGATTTAAACTGTCTTTTACAAAAATATTGCCATTATTATGAAATGTTATTCCCCGAGGTTTGTTGAATTCTCCGACCATGTCACCCTTCTTACCAAATGATCTTAAAAAATTTCCTTCACTACTGAAAATTTGAACTCTGTTGTTGAATTGATCAGTTACAGCGATCTCGTCGTTAGCGTTCACGGCAACCCCCCAAGGACAAGAAAACTTTCCAACCGACGAACCCTGCTCTCCAAAAGCTGAAACAGGTTTTAACTGAAATGGTGTAACGCGGACAACAAATTGACTCCCGTGCACATGTTCCCCGTTTACCTTTATCGCCACTTTACATCTTCCTTCAGTTCTGGGAGAATAACTGATTTTATGGAGTCCATCCTTATTGTCAATTATTTGCAATTCCGTTGCGCATTCGCGTCCTTGTTCGTCAATGATCTCCACCGTTACATGGTCATCTTCATTGTAGCACTGTCTTCCTTTAGAGTTCCTTGTTGTCAAAGAAAAGTGTGCTTGACGATTAGCAATTGCTTCTTCAAGCCCTTTTCCTTCAGCTACTGACTGACTTGCTTTTGTTTGGTGTGCTATTTGCGATTTCTTCGGCGTTTATGGTACTGAGCATCTTTGGGTTTTCTACGAAAGCTAAAACAGAAAGCTCTTCCGGGTAGCGGTCTTTTGGCTGGCGTTGATGAATTCCTTGAAAGATTTCCTCGAAGGATTTCTTTAGTTGAACGACTTCGGCGTGTGTGCTTCGTTTTAGAATTGTATCAGCTTTTTCCAGCGATGATTCGATGATCTTTATTTCATTCTCGATCTCTCTCTTTTGCGTTGTCATAGTTTCGAGGAATCTCTTCGTTTCATCGCTCGCCGCTGCGATGATATTTTGTTTCTTCGCTTCAATAGTTGCAATTAAATTGTCCACAAACTTCTGCACTTGTCCTTTGATGTCTTCGCTTTGCTGTGTGAATTTGGCGCAGTCTTCATCAAGTCGACCCAAAGTATTAATTTTTGCTTGTAAAGTGTGCTTCTGTATTTCAATCAGTGATTTTAGTTCCATCTTTTGTCTTTCTGCCTCTTCCTCAAGGTGCAATATGGCGTGACCCGGATGATGTATCAAAACACAGCTTTGACAAGCTGCCGTTTCGCAGTTCTTGCAGAAGTATTTAAGTTCTTCTTTCTCATGCCGCTGTTTAGAGCAGAATAAGGGTCGTTTCAACACATCCTCGTAATCCTTTTCTTGAAAGTCTTTGAGCGCTAGAACACGGTGATCTTTATTGACTTGAATGATGTTATGTGCAATGAGGCACTCTTCACACCAAAACATGCAACACTGGAAACAATAAGAACTCTCGGAGCTCTTCTTTTGACAATTTCCACATCCAACTTGGCTGGTTTTGCATTCTTGAATTGCCAGCACATCAATCAAGCCGTTCAGATAAAAACTGGTGGGAAGATCTTTCAGATCACCGCTATCAGGCACTTTGCTAACAACTTGGCATTTCGGGCATCTGATTGTGTCTCGGCCATGGCTTGATCTGTGGCAAAGATTCAAGCATTGCAGACAGAAACTGTGAAGACATAGAAGCTGTTTCGGATCTGTGTATATGTTAATACACACGGGACAAGAAACTTCTTCACGAAGATTGTGAAGCAACGTTTTGATATCCATGGTTCGTCCGTCTTGTTTGAGGAGAGAGCGAGAACAGTGGCTTAAATTCTCAAAATTTGACTCGAAACGATGAATTCTTATGAATTTGTTTTGTTTTGTTTTTTTCCTTTCGTGAGCTTTTTCGGAATTTGTTATAGTTGTTTTTTCCATTGCATCAGCCAATCAGGGATCCTTGTCTCTAAAGCATGTCATGGCATGAGTTGTCATGAATACTGATTCCCAAGAATATCACCCCCAGGCATTTGGCTATTGCTAATCTCTTTTTTCAGACAGGTCATATTGCTTTCATGCTGGCGAGGAGAGTTTGCGTTTAATCACAAGTTTTGCCTTTTGTCCTTCGAGAAAACAGATAAATTTCATAAATAGAGCGCTTTCTCACCCCTTTATTTTGAACGATACTGCGAGCCTTTAAAGATTTCCCTGCTAGTTCAACTCGCGGGGTTGTAAGGGTTGTTATGTTTTAGTCGTCGCATATCGCAACTTCGCGTTACGACACCGGATGCATCTAATATTTTGCTGTCTTACGTTGTAGAAAAAAAAAGTGAAGAAAGATTCCAATGGCCCAGGTAAAGCTGAACGATGAATGTCCGTCTTTTTCTTTTTCCTGTTTGTTTGTTTTGGGATTACTAAAAGGGCATTCACATCTCAAGTGAGTGACGTAGCTTTCCTGTTAATTGAGTGATGTGAGTATTCAAGGGTGAAAAAGAGTCTATGCAACCTCATTCCCAGGCGCCTCCTCTTCTCGCTCTCTAGAGGTAAGAAGTGTTAGAAGCTGGAAACTGGAAGCTACGTTGTTGTCCATCCCGGCCTTTGTGAGACTGGGACCTATTGATGTTTGAGCGCCGTAAGAAAGCTACTGTTCTCTTATTTTCAGGCAAGAAGAAGCAGGAACACAATCCAAACGCTCCGCCTTTGAACCGCCAGATTCCCTTCCCTGACATGTAGGTCATTTCCGCTTTTTAGCCCACAGTTCATCAGATACTCCGCTCTCTTCACTGCAAGAAAGAAATAATTTGCCATCCTTTGCTTAGTTTGCTTTGGTAAATTGGGCGTTGGCCTTAGCCGGTTTTGCCAACAAGAAAAAGCATAAGGAAAAACGACTATATATAGTTAATTTATTTTGATGCCACTTCCGTTTACGCAAAGCCCTCTCCCTCTCCTCCCTCTCTCAATTTATCTTGTTATATAGAAACTACCAGACACTAAATTGTTGTATAACTGGGTTTTCGTTTGTGGCAAAAGGTGGCGCTATGATGAAAGCGAAAATATTTCATTGCAAGCTAAACTTCTCTTGTTTTGCGGCCCTTTGTAACTATCGGCTAAAAATTTTGACCGATTTTTTTTGGGGGAATGTCACGCAATATTTAGGGCCTAGTTGTTGTGTGATTATCCAGGTAAAGCTGCGAAGGTCCCAATTTTCAGCATTCCTCTTTTATTTTATCTCTTTTCCGCTTTGCACCCTAAATAAAATTATTCTTTTTTACTCTCTAATGTATCAGGAAAGACAGTGATAAGGTGGTGAAGATAGCACTGATGAGGGAAGCGGCCAAAAGAGTCACTTTAGGACCTGATTCCCTGCCTTCCATCTGCTTCTACAGTGTACTTAATGCTCACTCGAGGTAAGAGCGGTAGATAAGAACAAGTTCATTTTCTCTTATTACAGAGGAATCTCTCTTTTCCCCATCGAACGAAGTCAAATTTTTGTTCTGAATAAAATACCCAAAGATACTTCTCGATAAAGTTTGTGTCTATTACCTTTTCTGAAAATACACCTTTACTTAGAGGACACTTTTTATTCTCCCGCGGATGCCCTCTTAATGGAGGTCTCTTTGCAGAACCTTTCTATCTGTTGCCTTCATCAAAGTGACACCTCTATCCATGGGACACTTTTTATAGTGCCTTGGCTGCTCCCCTGAATGGAGGTTCCTCTGTATAATATTTGCATCTGTGACACGTTCTTCCAAGAGACGCTTTTTGTCTCACCAAAATTTGCCGCCTTGAGGAGGCTTCCATTTTAAAAACGTTCAGAAGACCTCGTGACGTTCCTTATTGAAAACTCATATTTATTAGGAACGAGAACGAGTTTATTAGAAACGAGAAGCTTTTCAGCCCGTAAAATAATGTGTTGTGTTTGATATTTTTTCTATCTTTCTGTTTCTTTGTTTGTTGTGATTTGTCTGTTCGTTGTTGTTGTTGTTGTTTTATTTGCCCAAAATCCGCTTTAAGGTGTAAGCAGCTTAAAAATATTGTGTTGTGTTTGATATCATTTCTTGGTTTTTTTTTTGTTTGTTCTGATTTGTCTGTTATTGTTGTTCTTTCATTTGCCTCAAGTCCGCTTTACAAGCGTATAAGGTATAAGCAGCTCATAACTGCAAGTAGAAGTCATTCGTTAAAAGAATTTGTAAGACAGTGATTGATATAGAAATACACCAACTGATGGATCCACGAGGTGGTTTTATCCAAATACTGTGAAACTTTCCTACAGGGAACACTTTGGAGACTAGAAATAGGGCCTCATGAATTGATGTGCCCCTTCCCTGAAGGTAACAGCTGCTGGGGCTGCGTCGTGGAACCTGCATGTAGGGATCACCGTTGGAACTAGAAAGAGTGACCTCATAATAAGAGTGTCCCTTAAGTCATAATTGATATAGAGATGTTTAAGAAGACAAGTTCCATTGTAGTCCCACCTAAAACGTTTTTTCTTTCCCTTTCATTTTTGTGAAAGAATTTGACACTTAATTGCTTGAACTGACTTGGATTCTATTTCCTGCTTTCCTTTAAATTTTGTAGTTTAAACTCGGTCAGCATATCCAACGACTCGAGCCTGTTGTCCGGTGGATTTGAAGACAGCAGTGTACGTGTATGGAGCCTCACTCCTAAGAAGCTACGCATGCTCAAGTCGCCTTCGGAGCTCGCCCTAATTGATAAGGAAGCAGGTTAGGACTATACACGGGAAAAATCTCGCGTTTTTTGCGTAATTAAGTGCTAAAATGAGTATTTGGATTTGGGCAAATGTGGGAGCGAACCTTTAATTTGTTGAGATATCCTATTCGTATTCGTCAGAGTACTTTATCATGGTCGTTAAAACAGGGCAAGAGTAAACAGAATAGGCAATCAGATCATTAGTTCAAGCCAGGAGAACGAAATGAGGACTCGAAGTACACTCTGGTTGAAAAGTCGGAGTAGGACCTTGTAGTTTTGAATGATATCAATCGTGTTCGTTTATGGCGTATGTTCGAAAGATTTTTACGCAATAAAATCCTGATGAAAACATTCATCTGCTCAACAGAGGACGTACTTGAAAGGATAATGGACCACAGGTTGGTTTTTTTCTACTTTTCCTCTCGATTTCATACTAACTTTTGGCACAAATCAAGTGATTTACTTGCGGTTCGCCTTATTTTATTGGACTTTTACATCTACCTCGTCCCAGGCGGCGTCCCATTTTTGTCGGCAGAGCTTGAAGCGAGATGCTTGATGATCAAAGAGAAGGCTGACAGGTCTCCACATGCGCGTGCATCAACACCCTGTCCACCGCTTTCGTAATGGAGAGATACATGGGTACCAGGCAGCATGCAAATGACTTCTTTTAGAACGCACAACATTGAAACTTCCGTCTGGAATCATATAACTGAGAAATATCTTGGTACTCTTTTTATCTGGGACATTGGTGAAAAACAAGTTGTTAGGCGTGTATTTCAACCCTTTAACTTCCGAAATGTTTAGCAAACAATTTTTCCCATAATTTCTACTCATAATTTTTCAAAAGAGGTGTCGAGAATGAAAATCGTATCAACTCGACGGTGTTATAAATTATTTATTCTAATTTTCTAGGAAATGTACTGAAGCCATAGAGGAGTTTTCTTTTTTCATTACTCTAGAACTGCTGTAGAGTCGAGAAAGTTGATTGGTCATTCTGGGCCCGTATTCTCGACGAGTTTTAACAACGACAACTCCTTTCTTGTCTCCGCTTCTGCCGACAGAACAGGTACGTTAAGTTTTTCCTTCCGTGAATGGCTAATGCACTATGGTGAACTTCTTTTGTTTTAGATTGCTTCGAGTCCCAGAAAATGTCTTTATTAGACAAAGGACAAAATCAAAACTAAATATCAATCGAGGATTAGTGCTAACTGCTTTTCGAACGACCAGCCCTGGAGGGCTTCTAACAAGTATTAAGACATTATAGAAAAATAATTCTATGGCACCACTTTAAATCGCTACAAGGCTTCAAGTTAGAACAATGTTCTATTTTTTTAATAGATGTTTCTATCTTTATGGTTACCGTTTATCTTATAGTGAGAATAATCTAATCCTAAGTAGTATCGTTCTCATTTTGATTTGAAAAGTAACTTATGCTAATTGTGCTGCTTGTTTCCATCAAGTTCGCCTTTGGAGTCTCTACACTTTCAGTTCCTTAGTTTCGTTCAAGGGACATAACTACCCAGTGTGGGACGTGCAGTTCTGGTAGGGACTATTGATTTCTTAACTAATGCTTTACTCTTTTTTCCATAAAATGAATTCTCTTATTTCCTAAAATAGAAATTTACAAATTCGCGAGGTATCCTTTTTTGAGGAATTTTAGCCATTTCCAAAGTGTTTAGATGATCGGCAAAGTGTAGAAATAGATGAAAAACCTCTGTGCGAGAAAGCCAATAGGGGCAAAAAACACAACACAGTTGCTGGGGTGAATTCTAACTCCTTAAGTACATTTTGAAGCTTAGTTACGTAAGCAAATGGTTGCACTCTCAAATGTGTGGAATCTCTTCCCAGCCCACGCGGACACTACTTTGCATCAGCATCACATGACCGTACGGCCCGACTGTGGAGCACAGACCAACCACAACCACTTAGGATCTTCGCCGGTCACGTGTCTGACGTCAATGTATGAGAAAGTTTTGTTGTATTGTCGTATAAATAAGATGTGCAACTCAGGGGCGAATTGATTCTCGTGGATAAACTGCCTGCAGTTTGGGCAACTTGACGATGTAAGGCCGGAAAAAAAGAATTAAGACCTAACGGAACTTTTGAGAGCTTTACTTCAGGCAATTTCTTTAACTGTAGCTTAACTGCATGGATTAATTTATCACGTAAACCTTTCAAGGGATACGTATGATTTAGTACATCATCGTTTAGGATGCTTTATTCATTTGCCGTCGGTTGCTTAGGACTGAAGTAAAATTGTGTGTAGAACGCTGTCCTCTGGTCGTCAGCCTGAACTACTGAAGTACGGGGAAAGCCTCTAATCGCTCAGGGTTAACGGGCTTTTTCAGAGGAAAGGGGAAAATGTGATTGCAAATGTTTAAACAAATACTTTATATTTTCCACATCTTGAAAAAACTTCACCTGAATTTTTCCAAGTTGGTCATTTTCATTTCTGTCTCTTTCTGTTTTTATTTATTTTTTTTTTTTCACATCATATTTTGTTGTTTTTCTCTCTTATCAAACTAATATTTTGTGGCTTACCTCATCTTGGAGGCAAAAGTTGTGCGTTCTTGAAAAAGGCTCAGACTTTTCTAATGTGGATTATTTAATCCTTGGGTCTCCTACGCGTTTTGTGATTTTTTGTTTTTTTCCCTCTCTTTAGAGGGTCGTCTTTCATCCGAACTGCAACTACATCGCCACAGGGTCGTGTGACCGGACCGTCAGGCTCTGGGACATAAATACAGGCAGCTCAGTTCGGTTTTTCACGGGACATAAGGTATGTGTAAGAGACTGGGTAACGCTGCCTTTGTTCTCATTTTGGGTGATTTTATTTTGGTAACTTTGTGACTGCCATGATTTCTTGCCTCATCTTACAGGGAGCGATATATTCACTGGCTTTTTCACCTGATGGCCGTTACCTTGCTTCTTCGGGTGAGATGTGTTTTGTTTCCTGCCCTTTGGGACCAACACAGCAGTCAAACGCCGGGCATACGAGTGACAACCGCTGTCTCACAAATTAAGCGAAAGACAATTGAATCGTTTATAGAAATCTGCAGAATGCAACAAAGTAGGGAAAAGGTGAATTCGAGACGGGTATCCTGTTGAGTTACCATTCTTTTTTGAGCTTCACTATAAAACTTATACGCTTTTAAAACACCTTACCTTGCTAGCTTGTTGGATTGTTTGTAATTCGCGTGAGACAACTGGATCTTGCCGGCCTGAAAGCCCGTCACCTGGTCATTACCACGTTGGCACATGCGCAGACGTTTGACCGCTGTGTTCTTGTGACCATCTTTTCATTTGCATGGTATCATAAGACACGTTCAGGAGTTGTTTACTCTTTATGAGATTTCGCTTAGTCTTTTATTTTATGTGTTCACTATCTGTTTCCTTTGCACTTTTCACTAGGGATTCCTTCTAACGTATACAAGGAAGTTTGCGTTTTTCCTAACTTTTCGCTCTTTGTTCCAATTTCCGTTTAGGCGTTGATAAGCGTATTCTAGTATGGGATCTCGCAGAGGGGACATTATTGACAGAGCTAAAAGGACACTCAGACACAGTGTACTCTTTGATGTTTAGTAGAGATGGGAATTTGCTGGCGTCAGGTTTGTTTTGCTTGTGCTTCGAAAGAAGTCAAAGAAAAAACAATAAAACTAGTAAAGCCTCTCGTCATCTTTAATGACTTCTTTGGCTTATCCAAGTTATAGTTTTCATGTTTTTTATGGGTAGTGCGCTGTAAGTACATTACCCACATTGCCTTAGGCTATGAGTGAATGAGGAAGTGTAAGAGCGTTGATCCGCAATACATGCGTGAATTTAGAGTTAATAGTTACAAAGCACGTCGCTGTTTTCATCTTTGCTTCACAGCAGGAAAGCAGTTGCGCATATTTATTTTTTTGCTTTCAGGTGGAGTAGATAACTGTGTAAAGCTGTGGAACGCTCGCTCCATCTGTAATCCTGATGATGACGACGATGAAGGAACAGACCCAAAGTAAGTGTTACAGCTTTGTCCCTCAGTGTATGATTACATTTCGTGTCTTGATTACTGTAAGCTCGAGCTGTTGCGCCTGTTAGATCGTTCTGCGCCGACTTATACGTAAGTGTGAGTCAAGATGCAAGAAATGAAACGCGATAAAATAAAACCAGTCAATATGTAATTTTGTCGAAAGAATCTGAGTTTGGGTAAAAGCCCGAGTGGAATTTAGCATGTTAATTTTGTGAATTGATGAAAACCGGAAAAAGCCCCGAGGGTGTGCACGGTCCACATGTGACGTCAAGTCTGAGGAATGAACCCAGGCCAGCGCGGTAGGAGGCGGCTGTTCTCACCACTGCGTCATCCCAGTTCCCTGGAAATATTATGTTTGATTCTTTTTTAATATGTATATATTCTTTCTTTGTCTCAGCCGCGCATCTACCAAAAGCAACACATTTGAAGTGGGTTCGTACCCAACCAAGAGGACTCCAGTGCACTGTTTACACTTCACGCTAAGAAATCTGTTATTAGCGTCAGGACCTTTCACAGCCTCATCATGAGGGCGTAGATGAGGGTAGGAGTCCAAGGGTGCTTTTGACCTCCTTGGCTAAGACCCAATTCTCCCCCCTCCCTCTTCCCCTCCCCCGTCCTAGCGCACAACTGAAAAATTCTCCTCCGTCCATGTCAATGGGACAAGACTATAGCTGCATTATGCTGTACTTGTAAATACTGTATAAACAAAAATTTTGTAAATTAAAATCATTTATAAGCTTCAAAGAATGTATCACTTCATTCATTTTCCCTTGGTTTTTCTCTAAACGACGGCAGCATTCTTATGAAAAAATGGAATTTTTTCTTTTTGATGCTTTCAAACAGTTGAATAACACCAAATAAGGTGATCTGATGAGAAATAATCTCTTGTAGCTGCTTTTGAGTCCAGTCATTTTTCTTGCAATCATCCACATCATGCAAAGCTTCGGTACTCGTCAGCTATACCTGTGCGGCAGCCATTTTCAACAGTTTGACTGCTATTGCGTGGGACCGACACAGAAACGCATCACTGTCTTTTCATAGCTTCAGCCAGAAAACTGAAGACATACCAACTTTTGGTTGCCTCGATTTGGTGTTTCACCTTCGTAAATTCTCTCCCTTTTTTTTTTTTTTTTTTTTTTTTTTTTTCAGTGCTAAGAGCCTCTCTGGTGTAATTTTCTCCAAAAAAACGATGGCACTAAAAGTTGTAGAAATTATAGCTACTGTACGCTAGCTGGAGACTGGAAAGATTAGCTTACTAAAAATTTTTACTTCGTGGTGGAGTTTTTCGTTCCCTTGTTGTTCAATGGAACAATTCACAAGGCAGTTGCCGAGGCCAAAATGAAATTAAGTCGGTCGATAGTCGCTGCTGTCGTAGTTTTTGTGTTCTGATGAGCGCCAATCTTAGTATTGCAATTACTGGAGGTGTATAGAGTATTTGACAGCAGATCATTTGAAAATGCATTATAAATTTCTATTTGGTGCCCAATGACACAGACATCCAGTTCTCCTCTAAGCCCTGTTATCTACGCTTTCCTGAGCCCTGAATTTAGGAAAAGCCTTCTCAAACACTATTACTTCTGTTGTTCTCGTCGCGTGTCTACTTGCGGTCGTCAACATTGTCCTTTAGGCCGCGTAGAGCCTGTCATCTGACACAGACGAATAACAGCGGAAAATCATTAGAACATCAAGTTTTCCACGTATGTACTCGGTGCATGGCTGTTTTTGGAGTTACTTCGCAGGGGACTAAGTACAGAGAGCGACTAGCGACAAACGTAAAGCCCGAGAGACTGAGATACGCCACTATTTTGACTCGGGACACGTGGAGTCTGTCATTAGCTACAAATATTAGCAAGTTTGTGTACGCACTGCATGCCTACTTTTTGATTGAGCTTCGCTTTCCAAGTGGTAACAACAAGCGCGCAGGTCCCTCAAGAAACTCAATCTGCAATCCTCAATTCTCAATCTTTGATTAACCCTATTAACCCTTTCACCCCAAAGATTGAAGTATCAATTCTCCACATTGTTTGCCATACATTACTTTAATTTTAGACCAGAGAATTTAGTGCTAAATCAAAGAAAATCACCAAGTTGATATTTTTCTCTCCTCTGTTTCCCTTTCTACTTGAAAATGTATTTAATGATATTGTAAGGAGAAAATCAATTGCATTTTATGGATTTTACTTATTTTCTTTTTTTCAGGATTAACAGCAAGAATTGCCTTGATTTAACAACACCTTCGCTTTGATGGTAAGATTTCAAGGTGTCCATTAGGCTTTGGAGATTGGATGCCATTTTAACTTTTACACAGAATTCTCTGTTTCTCTACTCTGTTTTATCTCAAAATCATAAATTAAAATTCTCCTAACTAATTAACCAGAAAAAGTATAGCAGTTAGAATGGAGAATTACAAATCATATCTTGGTTGCCGAAGGTCTAACTTAATATTTGATCTTTTTCTGTATTCTCTTTAGATTTTGAAGGAAGACCATAGAATAAGCAGACAGTTAAAGCAACAGCAGGAGTAGTTACTGGGAAGGCAACATTTGAGGGTAAGGGACACCAACACTGAGGAAAATAAAAGTTTATGAGCAATGTAGAACTCCCTTGAAAGAATATCACTATCTTAGTAAGGCTGAAGATTGTGAAATATCCATTATACACTTAACCCTTTAACTCCCAAGATCTGATTGCTTCTACACCATCCTGTATCTGACAAGTTTGAGCATTCTCATTACCTGTTTGCTGGATATTGTATGGATATTATAGGGAGAATTAAGTTACACACTAATCACTTCTGGAGTTAAAGGGTTATAAGGATTGGTTTTCTTTGGATAACCAGGGACTAAGAAGTTTTTTCTGTGTTGAGAAAGTTGCTCTTAAGTCTAAAAGGAAGTGCAGACTTGATTGGAACCTTTTGTTGTTCAGATATTTTTTGTTTTGTCCTGTCTATAACTACAGCAGGGTCTGTAATGGTTGTCAGTGCCATGAAATGTGGTTTGTTTGGGGAATTTGCCAGTGGTAAGGAGAGCAAAAATTTGGGGACTGTGATCAAACTTCCATGGAGGAAGTCCAACTCTTGTGTCTAGCTGGTTTTTATTGTACATTAAATTATTGCTGTTCTTCAGCACAAAGCAGTGTACATACACATATAAACCCTTTTCCCTTTCTTATCTGCAAGTTTTGTGGATGAACTTTTTAACCTCCTGAACTTCCTGTCCTGGCTTTGCATAGAGCCTGCATGGACATGGGAATCCTTAATAAATGTAGGGTGTGTAATGGTGAGCTGAGGGACTACGCTAGAAAAGGGTACAATGTACAATGTAGTTTTCAAGCCCAGCTTTCAATGCAGATGAGCCAGTTATCCTCGGAAGTGGAAACTGTTTGTTCAGGAAACTTATTGTGAAAACATTTCTTTTCTCAGTGAAGCCAACAAAAGAAAGGTGTATCATGAAATTCCACCAGAACCAGATCTTGGAGTTGTTCTCAAAGAGGAAAATGAGTAGGAAGATAAAGATAAGCCAAAAGTAAGTACATTTTGAAAAGATGGAGTGGTATTTAATTTAGTGAGGGAGGTTTGCAGTGTAGCTTTAGTTTTGCTATACTATGTTTTTCAAATAAATTATCTTACCTGGGAATGAAAGTTGCCTTTCACTCCCAAGATCTCATTACTCATTCTCCTTACTGTTTGCAGTACAATTTGTGTGGTGTTATATAGATTGGAGAATTTGGTTTTGGATCAATTAATAACCCCCAAATCAGTGTTTTTCTTTTTTCTCATCACTTAATTGTCTGCTTGATATTGTATTGGTATTGTGAGGAGAAAATCTGTCTTGGTCACTCATGAGATTTAAATAGACATGCAATCACAATAAAGTAATACCGGCAATAATAATGATGATGAGAACTTCATTAAATACTAAAGGTCAAACAGTGGAATGACACACTTTATTTTTTCAGATGATATGATATTATACAGAGTCAGTTCACTTTGTTATTGATGCAACTTATCTACTGTGCAGAGCTTCTTATTTATTACAACACCAGATAAATTCAAATGAATCCACTGTATACAAAACAGGCTTATGCACAGGCCTCCAGTTGCCAAGCCCCTCATTTCAGTTTTATATATGAATGTAAGCATCATGTGAGTTCTGAGATCATTAACGTGTAAACTCTTACAGATATGTTCAATCCTAAGAATTTTGCTCATATTTCAAAGTACAAAAATGATGATAATGATTTCCATTTTGAAATGGCAGGCTAATCCTTTCTTAAGTTACATCTTCTTTTCAGCTGATAGTTAGCAATAATGTTTGTAGACAAGGTTCTATTTTTGACTGAAAAATTGAAAGCCATCCACATGCATGCTCTCTGAACTATTCATAGCAAAATTCACCAATAACTTTGCTGCTCTTCGCATACTGATACAGCCCTTGGTTTATCAAGTTCAATGTATTTTCTGTATTTGACTGAAACATATTAGTTTGATTCAGTCAACAATTGAATCTCTCATCCAAAAATTCTCTTTTCCTAAAATACTTACTATATTAAGAAATCTTAGAAGCATTGTTATTTCTAAGATCTCACGACACTTACAAAATACACCATTAAAAAAGGGTTTAAAGTTCTTGGAAAGAACCTTTCTACAACCTATATTTTTTTTTTTCATTTTATCTACAAAAAAATTTACAAACAACTTGCCCAGAGATTTTCAAATCTTTATTTCACATAAAGTGAAAAAATCTTGTTCAACATCAGAAGTGGCTATAATTTTTTGTTATAATTGTACGAGGCAAATCATAATGAATGACCACAACCTTTCGTTTGTTTAAATAATGAATACCATACGTATTTAAAAAGTTCTGTGAACATAACATTCTCAGTAGCAATACACTTGCATCAAAATGCTTCACAGGCCATGGCTAGAAATCGAAGACATCATGGCGGCTAAGCATGCGCATAAAAGACAAATTACGGAGTTTAAAGATGGCGGCTGCATAAGGCTTTTGTGGGAAAATTTTGAAAATCAGACACAGTAATTTTCTGGAAGCGTGTACTAAAAATGCCCTCGTCTGAAATGTATTCGAAGAGTGTCCAGATCACTCACGATTTCGCTACGATCTGCCCCAGTCGAAGAAACTTTAAACCTTTTTGGTGCCTTAAGTGTCTTAAAATGGCTTATGTTGGTCAGCTAAAGCTTCTCCTGCAGCCACAACAAGGGTTGTTTTATCAATTGCCCACGTCTGTTCGATCTCTTCGAAAGCCGACCTTCTAATTGAAGGCTATTTGAAGTCATATAAGTGTGAATCCACGCTGCCAAACGACTTTTTTTCTTATGGGTCTTGTTCCCAGTAGAGACGTTGACTCAAAAACTAAAATTATAAGATCTGAAAACATATCAAAGAACTCTTCGATCGCCATTTTGTAAAAACATAGTAACCTAGCCTGTTATGGACGATACCGCTACAGGGCAGCTACTGAAGGCTCAAAGATTGACATGGATTGCAGCATTGGCGCGAAAATAATTTGACTTGAAAAACAAAATAGTAAGCTTCTTACTTGGACAAGATTTTAACAGCTTCTCAAGCAATATCTCGGAAAGAAAATAATAAAGAAGTTATCAGTGCTGCAAAATGGCTGATACACCTCCATTTGATTCATTTTTAAAATGGAAGTTGGGGATTTATCTATCGAGCGCTTTTGTAAAAGGTAATTTCCGACATCTTTTGATGTTTGATTTTAGTGGGATGCGCAGACGCAGTAAGGTGAAACGCAGCTCGTGTTGCGTCCGCGACATCAGCCGCTGACTGACCTCGATTTCTAGCCATGCGTACAATTATTGGATTCGATTAACCTTTTTTCAGTCCTACCACTCCGCCAAAAATTAACGGATATGTTTCTTCTAATCGTTTTATTTTTAATTTTATTTAATTTTATTTTTTTTGTTAATTTAAAACAAAACTCAATTAATTTTAAAGAAACCGCTTGAATTTCACTCCTCTCGAAATAAGCCAAACAGTTCACCGGAACGAACGTGGACTACTCAATTATCTGAATACAATGGTTACTAGAATAAATAACAACAAATCCCCCTGTACTGAGAACAGCTAGTGCAATCGGAGAAATGAATTTCCCTGAATTTTTATCTTGTGTTTCAAACTTACCAACAAACTTTCCATTTAGTTCAAAGACTTGTATTCTACAATTGCCTGAGTCACAGACCATAAGTTGTCCTGACTTGTTCATTAACAAAGATCTTGGATAATTAAACTCCCCATCCTTTCCTCCCTGCTTTCCAAACTTGTACTGAAACTTTCCATTCCTGTCAAAAACTTTGATACAATGATCATTATAATCTGACACTATGAGATATCTATCATACTGAATACAGTGGACAGGAAGAGTAAAAGAGTCCTCACCTATCTTTGTTAGAAACTTGCCTTCAGGAGAAAATATCTGAATCAGTTGGTTACCTGCGTCTGCAACGATGATATTCCCCTCACTGTCTACAGACAGACCCAAGGGAATATCAAGCTGACTGTCAACGTTTCCTTTCCCACCAAAACTTCCCACGAACTCACCCTCACCGCTAAAAATCTGAATTCTATGATTTACGCTGTCTGCTACAAAAATATTGCCATTATTATGAAATGTTATTCCCCGAGGGTTGTTGAATTCTCCGACCATGTCACCCTTTTTACCAAATGATCTTAAAAACTTTCCTTCACTGCTGAAAATTCGAACTCTGTGGTTGAGTTGATCAGTTACAGCGATCTCGTCGTTAGCGTTCACTGCAACCCCCCTAGGCCAATTAAACTTTCCAACCGACGAACCCTCTTCTCTAAATGATAAAACAGGTCTAAACTGAAATGGTTTAACGCGAACAATAAATTGACTGCCGTGCACATGTTCCCCGTTTACCTTTATAGTCACTTTACATCTTCCTTCATTTCTGGGAGAATAACTGATTTGATAGAGTCCATCCTTATTGTCAATTATTTTCAATTCCGTTGCACAGTCGCGTCCTTGTTCGTCAATGATCTCCGCCGTTACATGGTCACCTTCGTTGTAACACTGTCTTCCTTTAGAGTCCCTTGTGGTCAAAGAAAAGTGTGCTTGACGGTTAGCAATTGCTTCTTCAAGTCCTTTTCCTTCAGCAACTGACTGACGTGCTTTTGTTTGGTGTGCTATTTGAATCATTCCAATTTCTTCGGCGTTTAGGGTGCTTAGCATCTTTGGGTTTTCCACGAAAGCTAAAAAAGGAAGCTTTTCCGGGTAACAGTCTTTTGGCTGGCTTTGAGTTCCCTGAAAGATTTCCTCGAATGATTTCTTTAGTTGAACGACTTCGGCGTGTGTGCTTCGTTTTAGAATTGTATCAGCTTTTTCTAGCGATGACTCGATGATCTTTATTTCATTATCGATCTCCATCTTTTGCGTTGTTAGAGTTTCGAGGAATCTCTTCGTTTCATCGTTCGCCGCTGCGAGGATATTTTGTTTCTTCGTTTCAATAGTTGCAATTAAATTGTCCACAAACTTCTGCACTTGTCCCTTGATGTCTTCGCTTCGTTGTATGAATTTGATGCAGTCTTCATTCAGTCGACCCAAAGTGTTAATCTTTGCTTGTAAATCGTACTTCTGTATTTCAATTAGTGATTTTAGCTCCATCTTTTGTCTTTCCGCCTCTTCCTCTAGGTGCAATATGGCGTGACCTGCATGATGTATCAAAACACAGCTTTGGCAAGCTGCCGTCTCGCAGTTCTTGCAGAAGTATTTAAGTTCTTCCTTCTCATGCCGCTGTTTAGAACAGAACAAGGGTCGTTTCAACACATCCTCGTAATCCTTTTCTTGAAAGTCTTTGAGCGCTAGAACACGGTGATCTTTATTGCTTTGAATGATGTTATGTGCAATAAGGCACTCTTTACACCAAAACATGCAACACTGGAAACAGTAAGAACTGTGGGAACTCTTCTTTTGACAGTTTCCACATCCAACTTGGCTGGTTTTGCATTCTTTAATGGCCAGCACATCAATCAAGCCGTTCAAGTAAAAACTGGTGGGAAGATCTTTCAGATCACCACTATCAGGCACTCTGCTAACAGCTTGGCATTTCGGGCATCTGATTGTGTCTCGACCGTGACTTGATCTGTGCCAGTGTTTCAAGCATTGCAGACAGAAACTGTGAAGACATGGGAGGTGCTTTGGATCTGTGTATATGTTAGTACACACTGGACAAGAAACTTCTTCACGAAGATTGTGAAGCAACGTTTTGATATCCATGGTTGGTCCGTCGTTTTTTGAGGAGTGAGCGAGAATAGTGGCTTAAATTCTAGGAAATTGACTCGAATCAATGACGTCCCGTGACTTTGTTTTCACTTTTTAAAGCCTTTTTCGGAATTTGTTATGGTTGCTTTTCCACTGCATCAGCCAATCAGGGATCCTTGTCTCTAATTAACAAATAGAGAAGCCTTGAATGTGCTCTGTTCTGTTGTAAAGCACACAGGAAGCGGCTAGAGCACGAAAGAAGTGTAGGGGGAAACACGTTTTTTAGTTTCTAATACAGGATCTGAAAGTGAAATGTTCAGTGAAATTCGGCCCAATCGTGGCTCACAAAAATACGCAAGTTATTTCACATGACAAGTAGAAAACAAACTGTTCAAGGCGAGTGTATTATGAATGAACAACAGCCGAATTCACTAAGAAATGAAGATCGCTCGGAATGACAGCGCCGTAAAACTCGGTTGCAGTGACTGATGTGGCCTTCCACTCAACGCATCGGAAAGGTAATCAGGGCAAGCTCTTATTTTTTCACTCGAAGGGTAGTCGATTTAGTTCCTGAGGCTTGCTCCATTGCGATGACCGAAGATCGCCATGATTAGCTAGCCGCGATAGACTTTAAGTCGCTCTGACACCGTCATGATTAGTATGAATTTTAACAGTTATGCCAGGTTATATTTTTCATCATTCCTGTTTTTTTCTGTTTGAAATCGAAACTTTATATTATACAAGTGTTAGCTGTGTTTGATTTTTATTACCGTACGTAAACTCGCAATCTAACTGAGCGTGAAAACCGTTAAAAAAACTCGGACTGTCTATCTTGTTTTATCTTTGAGGATTTTTGTCTCTGCTCAAGTTACAGTAACGTAAATTACTGCGCCTGGCATTTTTGCAAATCTTTGCTCGCTTGTTCCGAAATTTCACTTTCAATTAACGAAAGAAAAGCTAGAAAGAAGTCTCGGAAAAGGTCGGACATAATACGATTTGGCAGATGGCGTGACAGCTTTAGCTCAGTTCTATGCTCTATACTCTCATAGAGCACGCTCTTTCAACCAATGAGAGTACGTGTTATATCCGAGCTTTATTATAAAGCATGTCATAGAATGGTTTTTCATAAATACTGATTCCCAAGAATATAACCCACATTTGGCTACTGCTTATCTCTTCTTGTAGACAGCTCTTATTACTTTCATCCTGGCGAGAAGAGTTTTCCGTAAATCACAAGTTTTTTTTGCCCTTTGTCCTTCGCGTTACGACGCCGGACGCATCTAATCTTTTGCTCTCTTTCACGTTTGTAGAAAAAGAAAGTGAAGAAAGATTTCAATAGCCCAGGTAAAAGTGAACGAACAATCTCAGTCTCTTGTTTTTTTCCTGTTTGCGTATTTTGGGGTTGCTAAAATGGCATTCACATCTTAAGTGAGTGACGTAGATTTCTTATTAATTGAGTAATGTGGGTGTTAAAGGGTGAAAGCGGGCCTCATTTACAGGCGCCTCTTCTTCTCGCTCTCCGGAGGTAAGAAGTGAGAGTGCTGGAAACTGGAAACTACGTTGTTGTCCATTTCGGCCTTTGTGAGGCTGGGAAGGGAGGGGTGGGTGACTGCCTCTTTTTTTTTTTCTTTCTAAGAAAGCTCTTTTTTTTTTTTTTTTAGGCAAGAAGAAGCAGGAATACAGTCCAAACACTCTGCCTTTGAACCGCCAGATTCCCTTCCCTAACATGTTGGTCATTTCCGGTTTTTAGCCCAGAGTTCATCAAATACTGCGCTTTCGTCATTGCAAAAAAGAAATAATTTGCCATCCTTTGCTTAGTTTGCTGAGGTAAATTAGCGTTGGCCTCAGCCGGTTTGCAAACAAGAAAAGCATGAGGAAAAACGATTATATATAGTTCCTTTATTTCTATGCCACTTCCGATTACGCAAAGCCCTCTCCCTCCCCTCCCTCTCTGAATTTGTCTTGTTAATAGAAAGTACCAGACACTAAATTGTTGTATAACTGGGTTTTCGTTTGCGGCAAAAGGTGACGCAATAATGAAAGCGAAAAAAATTTTATGGTAAGCTAGATATGCTGTTTTAAGTCTTCTTTCTTCTCACACTGTTTTTGGCTATTTCTAACCATCGGCCAAAATTTTGACCGATGTTTTTTGGGGGAATGTCTTGCAATATTTAGAGCGTAGCTGTTGTGTGACTCTCTTAGTAAAGCTGCGGAGGATCCCAATTTTCAGCTTTCCTTTTTTTTTTAAGCTTTTTCCGCTTCTCCTCCGAGATGAAACTTTTTGCGGCCTTCTAATTCTACGCATCGCGCAGAATGCTTATTGTTCTCGCGACATTTACTTGCCGTAGCTAACAAATTATAGATCTGTAATATTGGCATTGAAGCGTGATCTAGAGAGCTTTGATTGGTCAAAGGTTACGCGGGCTTTCCTCCTCAGGGAGTACTGCTTTAGTTCATTTAACGTTCAAGATTCTTTATGCTATTGTTAGAAAAAAATTACACATTACGTGCGTATGTTATAAGCTGGATGAGCAGCATTGGTTAGTTTCGTTCTCAACTGTTTTATTTGTTGTTCTTCCACGAAAATCCTGTTGTTTTTCATTATTGATTCCTTTTTGTAAATTTGTTGTAAACCGTTTCTTTTAGCACCTCTTGATCAACGTCAGCGCTAAACACCGATCGCGAGCCGCATTGTTAGAGGAGGTGGAGCTAGAGAAAATTAACATACCCGCGGGAGTTTTGAAAAAGGTCCCACCGAAGCCTGTGGAAGACAACTTTAGCGGACAAGCCGAGGTAATAAGCGACATTTCCAGAAAATCACAAAATATAGTCTCTTTAGGACCTGATTCTCTTCCTTCCATCTGCTTCTACAATGTACTTAATGCTCACTCGAGGTAAGAGCTGTGGATAAGAACAATTTCATTTTCTCTTATTACAGAGAAATCCCTCTTTTCCCCATTGAACGAAGTCAGATTTTTGTTTAGAGATACTCCTCGATTAAGTTTGTGTCTGTAACCTTTTCTGAATAGACACTTTTACTCAAGGAACACTTTCTATTATCCCACGGATGTTCTCTTAATGGAGGTCCCTTTGTAGAACCATTGTATCTGTTACCTTTCTCAAAGTGACACCTCTGTTAATGGGGCACTATTTCTAGTACCATGATTGCTCCCCTGGATGGAGGTTCCTTTGTATATCATTTGCATCTGTCAACCTTTTCGAGGTGATACCTTCGTCGAAGGGACGTTTTGAGATTGCTCCCATGAGGAGGGTTCTATTTAAAAAAAAGACGAGAATACCTCTTAACATTCCTTGTTGGAACTCATGTTTATTAGGAACGAGGAGCTCTTTAGCTCGTAAAATATTGTGTTGTGTTTGATGGTATTTCTTGGTTTTTTTTTTTGTTCGTTTGTTATGATTTGTCTTTTTCTTATTGTTGTTATTTTACAAATCCGCTTGAAGGTATAAGCAGCTTATAATTGCGAGTAAAAGTCATTCGTCAAAAGAATTTGTAAGGCAATGATTATTGTAGACATACATCCATTGATTTATCCACGAGGCGGTTTTATCTAAATTCAGTGAAACTTTCCTACAGGGGACGCCTTCGAGACTAGAAATAGAGCCCCATGAATTGATCTGCCCCTTCCATGAAGGTAACATGTTGAGGTTGCGTCGTGGAACCTGCCTTGAGGGGAGACCTATGAAACTAGAAAGAGTGACCTCCTAATAAGAGTGCCCCTTAAGTCATAATTGATACAGAGATGTACAAGAAGACAAGTTCCACTGTAATCCCACTTAAAACGTTTTTTCTTCCCTTTCCTTTTGTGAAAGAATTTGACGCTTAATTGCTTCAGCTGACTCGGATTCTAATTCGCCAATTTCCCCCTAAACATAAGCAACAACCGCTGCCCTTCAAATTAAGCGAAAGAAAATTGAATTAAATCGTTCATAGAAATCTGTAGAATGAAACAAAATTAGGGAAAGGAAAACTCGAGACGGGTATCCTTATGAGACGGGTATCCTATTGAGTTACTATTCTGTTATCCTGTTGAGCTACCATTCCTTTTCGAGCTTCACTACAAGACTTACACGCTTCTAAAACACTGTAGCTTGCTGGCTTGTGTGATTGTTTGTAACGTGTGTGAGACAACTTGATCTTGCCGGCCTCACCTAGTCATTACAATGTTCACACATGCGCAGACGTTTGACCGCTGTGTTCTTGTGGCATCTTTTCATTCGCAGGTTATCATAAGACACGTCAAGAAGTTTTTTCTCTTTATGAGATTTCGGTTTAGTTTTTAATTTTAAGTCTTCTTGATCTGTTTCCTTTGCACTTTCCACAAGGGATCCCTTTTGACGTATACAAGGAAGTTTGCGCCATGCAGAAGTGGGTGACAAATTGCCTAACTTTTTGCCCTTTGTTCTATTTATCGTTTAGGCGTTGATAAGTGTATTCTAGTTTGGGATCTAGCAGAGGGGACATTATTGACAGAGCTAAAAGGACACTCAGAGACAGTGTACTCTTTGATGTTTAGTAGAGATGGGAATTTGCTGGCCTCAGTTTTGTTTTGTTTGTGCTTCGAAAGAAGTCAAAGGAAAAAAGAAAAAACTAGTGAAGCCTCTCGTCATCTTTGCAAGTTAAGTAATGACTTCTTTGGATTATCCGTTTTCATGTTTCTTATGGGTAGTGCGCAGTAAGTATTTTACCCACATTGCCGTAGGCTATGAGTGAATGAGGGAGTGTAAGAGTGTAGGTCCGCAATACATGCGTGAATTTTGAATTACTAGTTAAAAGCACGTCGCTGTTTTCATCTTTGCTTCTCAGCAGGAAAGCAGTTGCACATATTTATTTTTTTCTTCCAGGTAGAGTAGATAACTGTGTAAAGCTGTGGAACGCTCGCTCCATATGTAATCCTGATGATGACGACGATGAAGGAACAGACCCGAAGTAAGTGTTACAGCTTTATCCCTCAGTGTATGATTACATTTCGTGTCTTGATTACTGTAAGCTCGAGCTATTGCGCCTGTTAGATTGTTCTGCGCACAATTATACGTAAGTGTGAATCAAGATGCAAGAGATGAAACGTGATAAATAAAACCAGTCGATATGTAATTTTGTTAAAAGAATCTGAGTTTGGGTAAAAGCCCGAGTGAAATTAAGCGTGTTATTTTGTGGATGAAAGAAAACCGGAAAAAGCCCCTAAGGTGTGCACATGTGACGTCAGGTCTGAGGAATGAACACAGGCCAGCGCGGTAGGAGGCGGATGCTCTCACCACTGCGCCATCCCAGTTCCCTATAAATATTTTGTTTGATTCTTTTTTTTTTAATATTTATGTATTCTTTCTTTGTCTCAGTCGCGCGTCTACAAAAAGCAACGCATTTGAAGTGGGTTCTTACCCAACCAAGAGGACTCCAGTGCACTGTTTACAATTCACGCTAAGAAATCTGTTATTAGCGTCAGGACCTTTCACAGCCTCATCATGAGGGCGTAGATGAGGGTATGAGTCCAAGGGTGCTTTTGACCTCCTTGACTAGGACCCAATTCTCCCCTCCCTCCCGTCCATGTCAATGGGATAAGACTATAGCTGCATTATGCTGTACTTGTAAATACTGTATAAACACAAATTTTGTAAATTAAAAACCATTTTATAAGCTTCAAAGAAAGTATCACTTCATTTATTTTTCCTTGGTTTTTCTCTAAAAGACGGCCGTATTCTTATGAAAAAATGGATTTTTTTTCTTTTTGAGGGTTCCAAACATTTTAAAAAGACCAAGTAAGGAGATCTGATAAGAAATAATCTCATGTAGCTGCTTTTAATTCCCAAAAATAGTTTGATGAGTTTGTTGATTTGGAAGCGCAGGAAAAACGCTGGTGACAATCAAGTCGTGATTGGTTCTTGTTTTGTATCTGATTGGTTGAGAGAATGGTGCGAGTTGTCCGGACCAATCACAGAGCGCTGAAAAGCAAAACCAACGTCAGTCTGGATTACTTTTGACATAAAATGGAGATTTTTCGTAATTACTTTCTAAACTTGGATGCATATAACCAGCTTTTACTTTGTGGTGGAGTTTTTCGTTCCCTTGTTGTACATGTTTTTCGCGTACGCAAAGATCGCTGTAAGTTTATGGAAAAGAAGCAAAAATGAAACGATTCACAAGGCAGTTGCCAAGGCCAAAATGAAATCAACTCGGTTGATGGCCGCTGCTTTCGTAGTTTTGGTGTTCTGTAGGCCGCCAATCTTAGTATTGCAATTACTGGAGGTGTATAGAGTATTTGACAACCGATCATTTAAAAATACATTCTTAATTTCTATTTGGTGCGCAATGGCGCAGATATCCAGCTCTTCTCTAAGCCCTGTCATCTACACATTCCTGAGCCCTGAGTTTAGGACAAGCGTTCTCAAACACTGTTGCTTCTTTTGTTCTCGTTGCGTGTCTACTCGTGGTCATCAACATTGTCCTTTAGGTCGCGTGGAGCCTGTCACCTGACACAGACGAATCACTGCGGAAAATCATCAGAACATTAAGTTTTCCGCGTATGTACCCAGTGCATGTCTATTTTTGGAGTCACTTCGCAGGGGACTGAGTACAGAGAGCGACTAACGACAAGGGTTAGGCCGAAGGACTAAGACACACCACTATTTTGGCTCAGGACACGTGGAGTCTGTTATAACCTACAAATATTAGCAAGTTTGTGTACGCACTGCATGCCTACTTTTTGATTGGGCTCCGCTGACCAAGTGGGAACAACAAGCGCGCAGAGGGAGTGACTGGTGACAACAATGGAGTGCAGGGGATCCCTTCCATGTTTGCACCTTCTCCTCTTTTAGCAAAAAAAACCCTGGTTGGTCTTCTTTGCGTTTCTCACATGTATGAAATGCTCAAGATGGCCATCCTTATTTCAATGCCGTACCTGGCCGAAAAATATTTACGTCCTTAGACCGACCAAAATCAGCTTCTTAAAAACTAAATTGGGGTTTTTAAGTGAATATCGTCTTAAATTCCAAAAAACTGTTTACCAATGGATCCAAAGAAATCTAGTGAGAAGCAGGAGAGGCGCGCACTGCAGGCTTTTATGAATCTTGACAAAACTGGTGCACAAGAAGACTTTAAACTTACACGGAAATGTGTAGCATCGAGAGAGGAGAATTAACAGTCGGATCTTAGGAGCAAAAGGGTTACCAGTCAGATAAGACTTGACTTTCATAGTATGTTGCTGATCCACTTTTCCTGGTTGTTTTTCGAAGACCATATTGAGAGAGGTCTTTTCTCTAACCTCCTTCTCTGAAAATATGTGCCATTCAACTTTATGTCACTTGACATTGTTTTGCAGCATAATCTATTTTTGCTTGTTTCCGAAGAAGTCAGGAAGATTATCGTGAAGACGACCTTAACAAGTTGGCAGCCACAACACAGCGTGAACACATGAAAAGCAATGAGCTCATGGGAACCTTAAGGTATTGAAACAGAATTTGTCCCAAGTTGCTGGTCCCTCAAAAAACTGAATCCGCAATCCTCAATTCTCAATCTTTGATTAACCTTATTAACCCTTTCACCCCCAAGATTGAAGTATCAATTCTCCATATTGTTTGCCGTACATTACTTTAATTTTAGACCAGAGAATTTAGTGCTAAATCAAACGGAAAATCACCAAATTGAAAATTTTCTCTTTTTTTTTTTTTTTTCTCTTCTATTTTCCTTTTTACTTGAAAATATATTGGATGATACTGTAAGGAGAAAATCAATTGTATTTTATGGGTTTTATTTATCTTCTTTTTTCAGGATCAACAGTAAGAATTGCTTCTTACCTTGATTCAGTGATGTACACCTTCACTCTGATGGTAAGATTTCAAGGTGTCCATTAGGCTTTGGAGATTGGATGTTATCTTAACTTTTACACAGAATTCTCTGTTTCTATACAGTATTCTCTTGCATCTTAACCCTTTAAGTCCCACTAATGCATGACCATGCAAGACAGAATTTCTCCTTACACTAGCTGTCAATATGATATCAAGCTGACAAGTAATGAGAATAAAGAGAAATATCAATTAGGGGATTATTAGTTGATCTAATTCCAAATTCTCCAAACTAACGTCACATAAATTATATGGCTGACAGCAAGGAGAATGGCTAATGAAATC
Source organism: Pocillopora verrucosa (assembly GCF_036669915.1). NCBI lineage: Eukaryota > Metazoa > Cnidaria > Anthozoa > Scleractinia > Pocilloporidae > Pocillopora > Pocillopora verrucosa. Next base: position 4,389,324 of record NC_089324.1, read on the forward strand.
TTGGGAGTTAAAGGGTTTATTTCTTTATGACAACGCTGAGATGTTTTTTGATTTATTTACATAATTTATATCTAGTTCAGTTCTCCTCTCTCAGAGGTGGTAAATTTTTATTTTTTGCCTTTTAAATTTGATACAATATTGAGTCAGCAGGTTATAGGAAGGCTCTATTACTTGTTGCTGTTCATGAAATGAGCTTGAGTTCACCCCCCTCCCCCTCCCCCTCCCCCTCCCCCTCCCCCTCCCCCTCCCCCTCCCCCTCCCCCTTTTATTGTATATTAAATTATTGTTGTTCTTCAGCACAAAGCAGTGTACATACACATAGAAACCCTTTTCCCTTTCTTATCTGCAAGCTTTGTGGATTAACTTTTTAACCCCCTGAACTTTCCTGTCCTGGCTTCGCATAGAGTCTGGATGTAGGAATCCTAAGTAGGACATATAATGATGTGCTGAGGGACTACGTTACACTAGTAGGGTACAATGTAGTCTTCAAGCCCAGGTTACAATGTAGATGAGCCAGTTATCCTTGGAAATGGAAACTGTTTGTTCATGAAACTTATTGTGAAAACATTTCTTTTCTCAGTGAAGCCAACAAAAGCAAGGTGTATTATGGAATTCCACCAGAACCTGATCTTTGAGTTGTTCTCAAAGAGGAAAATGAGGAGGTAGATAAAGATAAGCCAAAAGTAAGCACATTTTGAAAATATGGAGTGGTATTTAATTTAGTGAGGGAGGTTTGCAGTGTAGCTTTAGTTTTGCCATACTATGTTTTTCAAATAAATTATCTTACCTGGGAATGAAAGTTGCCTAATTGTTTTGCCTCTTAAACCCTTTCACTCCCAAGATCTCAGTATTCATTCTCCTTGCTATATGCAGTACAATTGGCATGGTGGTAGTTTGGAGAATTTGGTTTTGGATCAATCAATAATCCCCAAATTGATGTTTTTCTTTTTTGTTATCACTTTTCTGCTTGATTTGCATTGGTATTGTAAGGGGAAAATCTCTCTTGGTCACTCATGAGATTAAAATAAAGCAACACTGGCAATGATAATGACGATGAAAACTTAATTAAATACAAAAGGTCAAACAGTTGAGTGACACACTTTATTTTTCAGATGATATAATTATACAAAGTCCGTTCACTTTGTTTATCAATGCCACTTATTTAGATGTGCAGAGCTTCTTATTTATTACAAAACCAGATAAATTCAAATGAATCCACTATACTTGAAACAGTCTTATGCCCAGGCCTCCAATGGCCATGCTAAGCCCCTTATTTCATTTTTAAATATGAATGTAAGCATTATGTGGGTTCTGAGGTCATCAACATTTAAACTCTAACAAATATTTTCAATCCTAAGAATTCTGCTTACATTTCAAATCATGATTTCCGTTTTGAAATGGTAGGTTGATCCTTTCTTAAGCTAAATCTATTTTTCAGCTGATAGTTACCAATAATGTTTGTAGACAAGGTTCTGTTTTTGGCTGAAAAATTGAAAGCCATCCACTTGTTCTCTGAACTATTCATATACAAAATTGACTGATGACATGACAGCTCTTCACATGCTGATACAGCCCTTGGTTTATCAAGTTCAGTATATTTTCTGTGTTTGACTGAAACATATTAGTTTGATTCACTCAACACCTGAATCTCTTATTCAAAAATTCTCTTCACCTAGAATATTTACTATATATACAGAACTCTCAAGAAATTTTCAAAATACACCACCAAAAAAGGGTTTGAATTTCTTTGAAAGGATCTTTCTACAACTTATATGTTTTTTATGTAATTCTATCTACAAAAAATTCACAACTACAGTCAGAGATTTTCATATCTATATTCCACTTAAAAGGTGAAAAATGTTCAAAATCAGAAGTGACTGTTATTTTTTGTTGTTATAATTGTACATGAACCAAATCATAATGAATAACCACAAAAAGTTCTGTAAACATCATGATAACATTATCGATAGCAATATCCTTACATAAGAATGCTTCACAGGTGTACATCATGGATTTGATTAACCTTTTTTCAGTCCTACCACTCCTCCCAAATTATGTACACTATGAAGAATGTCTCTTCGTTTCTTCCTTATTACTTTATTTCTATTCATTTGTTAATTTTATATAAAACCAAATTAGTTTATTAGTAACCGATTGAATTTTTCTCTGCTCAAAATAAGCCAAACAGTTCATCAGAACGAACGTGGACTACTCAATTATCTGAATACGATGGTTACCAGCTTCAGTAACAACAAATCTCCCTGTACTGAGCACAGCTAGTGCACTCGGACAACCAAATTCTCCTAAATTTTTACCTAGTGTTCCAAACGTACCAACAAACTTTCCATTTAGTTCAAAGACTTGTATTCTACCATTCCCTGGGTCACAGACCATAACTTGTCCTGACTTATTCACTAACAAACATCTTGGAAAATTAAACTCCCCGTCCCCTGCTCCCCTCTTTCCAAACTTGTACAGAAAATTTCCATTCCTGTTAAAAACTTTGATACAATGATCACTTTGGTCTGACACTATGAGATATCTTTCATACTGAATACAGTGCAAAGGAAAGGTACAAGAGACGTGCCCACCTATCTTTGTCAGAAACTTGCCTTCAGGAGAAAATATCTTTATCAGTTTGTTACCTGCGTCTGCAATAATGATATTCCCCTCACGGTCTACAGAAAGGCCCATGGGATTATTAAGCTGACTATCAAGGTCTCCTTTCCCACCAAAACATCCCACGAACTCACCCTCACCGCTAAAAATTTGAATTGTATGGTTATTACAGTCTGCTACAAAAATATTGCCATTATTATGAAATGTTATTCCCCGAGGACTGATAAATTCTCCCGCATTGTTACCCTTCTTACTAAATGATCTCAAAAACTTTCCTTCACTACTGAAAATTTTAACTCTGTCGTTACTTTGATCAGTTACAGCGATCTCGTCATTAGCATTCACTGCAACCCCCCAAGGCCGAGAAAACTTTCCAACGGAAGAACCCTCCCCGCCAAAAGATGAAACAGGTCTAAACTGAAATGGTTTGACGCGGACAATAAATTGACCGCCGTGCACACATTCCCCGTTTACCTTTATTGCTACTTTACATCTTCCTTCATTTCTGGGAGAATAACTTATTTTATAGAGTCCATCCTTATTGTCAGTTATTTGCAAATCCGTTGCGCAGTCGCGTCCTTGTTTGTCAATGATCTCCACCGTTACATGGTCACCTTCATTGTAACACTGTCTTCCTTTATAGTCCCTTGTGGTCAAAGAAAACTGTGCTTGACGATTAGTAATTGCTTCTTCAAGTCCTTTTCCTTCGGCGACTGACTGACTTGCTTTTGTTTCGTGTACTATTTTAACCATTCCGATTTCTTCGGCGTTTATGGTGCTTAGCATCTTTGGGTTTTCCACGAAAGCTAAAACAGGAAGCTTTTCCGGGTAACGGTCTTTTGGCTGGCTTTGACTAGTTTCATGAAAGATTTCCTCGAATGATTTCTTTAGTTGAACGACTTCGGCGCGTGTGCTTCGTTTTAGAATTGTATCAGCTTTTTCCAACGATGATTCGATGATCTTTATTTCACTCTCGATCTCCTTCTTTTGCGTTGCTAGAGTTTCGAGGAATCTCTTCGTTTCGTCGTCCATCGCTACGATGATATTTTGTTTCTTCGCTTCAATAGTTGCAATTAAATTATCCACAAACTTCTGCACTTGTCTCTTGATGTCATCGTTTTGTTGTATCAATTTTGCATAGTCTTCATGCAGTCGATCCAGAGTGTCAACCTTTGCTTGTAAATCGTGCCTCTGTATTTGAATTAGTGATTTTAGTTCTATCGTTTGTCTTTCCGCTTCTTCCTCTAGGTGCAATATAGCGTGACCCGCATGATGTATCAAAACACAGCTTTGGCAAGCTGCCGTTTCGCAGTTCTTGCAGAAGTATTTAAGTTCTTCTTTCTCATGCCGCTGTTTAGAGCAGAATAAGGGTCGTTTCAACACATCCTCGTAATCCTTTTCTTGAAAGTCTTTTAGCGCTAGAACACGGTGATCTTTATTGCTTTGAATGATGTTATGTGCAATAAGGCACTCTTCACACCAAAACATGCAACACTGGAAACAATAACAACTCTCGGAGCTCTTCTTTTGACAGTTTCCACATCCAACTTGGCTGGTTTTGCATTCTTTAATGGCCAGCACATCGATGAAGCCGTTCAGATAAAAACTGGTGGGAAGATCTTTCAGATCGCCACTTTCAGGCACTTTGCTAAGAACTTGGCATTTCGGGCATCTGATTGTGCCTCGACCATGGCTTGATATGTGCCAGTGTTTTAGGCATTGCAGACAGAAACTGTGAAGACATGGGAGGTGTTTTGGATCTGTGTACATGTTAGTACACACTGGACAAGAAACTTCTTCACGAAGATTGTGAAGCAACGTTTTGATATCCATGGTTGGTCCGTCGTTTTTTGAGGAGTGAGCGAGAATAGTGGCTTAAATTCTCGGAAATCGATTCGAAACAATGAAGTCACCTGACTTTGTTTTCATTTTTTAAAGTCTTTTTTGGAATTTGTTATGGTTGCTTTTCCACTGCATTAGCCAATCAGGGATCCTTGTCTCTAAAGTATGTCATGGAATGGTTTTTCATAAATACTGATTCCCAAGATATAACCCACATTTGGCTACTGCTTATCTCTTCTTGGAGACAGCTCTTATTACTTTCATCCTGGCGAGAAGAGTTTTCCGTAAATCACAAGTTTTTTTTGTCCTTTGTCCTTCGCGTTACGACGCCGGACGCATCTAATCTTTTGCTCTCTTTCACGTTTGTAGAAAAAGAAACTGAATAAAGATTCCCATGGTCCAGGTAAAGCTGAAAGAGCAATCTCTGTCTTTTGTTTTTTTCCTGTTTGCGTATTTTGGGGTTGCTAAAAGGGCATTTACATCTTAAGTGAGTGACGTAGATTTCTTGTTTATTGAGTAATATGGGTGTCAAAGGGTGAAAGCGGGTCTGTGCAACCCCATTCACAGGCGCCTCTTTTTCTCGCTCTCCAGAGGTAAGAAGTGAGAGTGTTGGAAACTGGAAACTACGTTGTTGTCCATTTCGGCCTTTGTGAGGCTGGGAAGGGAGGGGTGGGTGACGGCCTCTTTTTCTTTTTTTAGCGCGTGTATCTCATTAATAAAAGTGGCGTTTATATACTCAGAATGTTTTGATAAGCTTGCATAACTTTTACCTTATTACATGATTTTTTTTACGGGCCATAAGAAAGCTCCTGGTTTTTTTTTTTTGTTTTGTTTTGTTTTGTTTTTTTTTTTTGACAGGAAGAAGCAGGAATACAGTCTAAATACTCCACCTTTGAACCGCCAGATTCCCTTCCCCGACATGTAGGTCATTTTCGCTTTTTAGCCCAGAGTTTAGCAAATACTGCGCTTTTGGCCTTGCAAAAAAGAAAATAATTTGCCATCCTTTGCTTAGCTTGCCGAGGTAAATTAGGCGTTGGCCTTAGCCGGTTTGCAAACAAGAAAAGCATGAGGAAAAACGATTATATATAGTTTCTTTATTTCTATGCCACTTCCGATTACGCAAAGCCCTCTCCCTCCCCTCCCTCTCTGAATTTGTCTTGTTAATGGAAAGTACCAGACACAAAATTGTTGTATAGCTGGGTTTTCGTTTGTGGCAAAAGGTGACGCAATAATGAAAGCGAAAACATTTTTATGGTAAGCTAGACATGCTGTTTTAGTCTTCTTTCTTCTCACACTGTTTTCGGCTCTTTCTAACCATCGGCCAAAATTTGACCGATGTTTTTTGGAGGAATATCTTGCAATATTTAGAGCGTAGCTGTTGTGTGACTCTCTTAGTAAAGCTGCGGAGGTCCCAATTTTGAGCATTCCTTTTGTCTTTTTAAGCTTTTTCCGCTTCTCCTCCTAAATGAAACTTTTTGCGGCCTTCTAATTCTACGCATCGTGCAGAATGCCTATTGTTCTCGCGACATTTACTTGCAGTAGCTAACGGATTACAGATCTGTAATATTGGCAATGAAGCGTGATCTAGAGAGCTTTGATTGGTCAAAGGTTACGCGGGCTTTCCTCCTCAGGGAGCATTGTTTTAGTTCATTAAATGTTCAAGATTCTTTATGCTGTTGTTAGAGAAAAATTACACATTACGTGCGTATGTTATAAGCTGGATGAGTGGCATTGGTTAGTTTCGTTCTCAACTGTTTTATTTGTTGTTCTTCCACTAAAATCCTGTCATTTTTATTATTCATTCCTTTTTGTAAAGTTGTTGTAAACCGTTTCTTTTAGCACCTTTTGATCAACGTCAGCGCTAAACACCGATAGTGTGCCGCATTGTTAGAGGAGGCGGAGCTAGAGAGAATTAACATACCCGCGGGAGTTTTGAAAAAGGTCCCACCGGAGCCCGTGGAAGACAACTTTAGCGGACAAGCCGAGGTAATAAGCGACATTTCCAGAAAATCACAAAATATAGTCTCTTTAGGACCGGATTCTCTTCCTTCCATCTGCTTCTACAATGTACTTAATGCTCACTCGAGGTAAGAGCGGTAGATAAGAACAGTTTCATTTTCTCTTATTACAGAGAAATCCCTCTTTTCCCCATTGAACGAAGTCAGATTTTTGTTCAGAGATACTCCTCGATTAAGTTTGTGTCTGTAACCTTTTCTGAATAGACACCTTTACTCAAGGAACACTTTCTATTATCCCACGGATGCTCTCTTAATGGAGGTCCCTTTGTAGAACCATTGTATCTGTTGCCTTTCTCAAAGTGACACCTCTGTTAATGGGACACTTTTTCTAGTACCATGGTTGCTCCCCTGGATGGAGGTTCCTTTGTATAACATTTGCATCTGTCAACCTTTTCGAGGTGACACCTTCGTCGAAGGGACGTTTTGAGATTGCTCCCATGAGGAGGGTTCTATTTAAAAAAAAGACGAGAATACCTCTTAACATTCCTTGTTGGAACTCATGTTTATTAGGAACGAGGAGCTCTTTAGCTCGTAAAATATTGTGTTGTGTTTGATGGTATTTCTTGTTTTTCTTTTTGTTCGTTTGTTATGATTTGTCTTTTTCTTATTGTTGTTATTTTACAAATCCGCTTGAAGGTATAAGCAGCTTATAATTGCGAGTAAAAGTCATTCGTCAAAAGAATTTGTAAGGCAATGATTATTGTAGACATACATCCATTGATTTATCCACGAGGCGGTTTTATCTAAATTCAGTGAAACTTTCCTACAGGGGACGCCTTCGAGACTAGAAATAGAGCCCCATGAATTGATCTGCCCCTTCTATGAAGGTAACATGTTGAGGTTGCGTCGTGGAACCTGCCTTGAGGGGAGACCTATGAAACTAGAAAGAGTGACCTCCTAATAAGAGTGCCCTTAAGTCATAATTGATACAGAGATGTACAAGAAGACAAGTTCCACTGTAAACCCACTTAAAACGTTTTTTCTTTCCCTTTCATTTTGTGAAAGAATTTGACGCTTAATTGCTTCAGCTGACTCGGATTCTAATTCGCCAATTTCCCCCTAAACATAAGCAACAACCGCTGTCCTTCAAATTCAGCGAAAGAAAATTGAATTGAATCGTTCATAGAAATCTGTAAAATGAAATAAAATTAGGGAAAGGAAAACTCGAGACGGGTATCCTTATGAGACGGGTACCCTGTTGAGTTACTATTCTGTTAACCTGTTGAGTTACCTTTCTTTTTCGAGCTTTACTATAAGACTTACACGCTTTTAAAACACTGTAGTGTGATTGTTTGTAACGCGTGTGAGACAACTTGATCTTGCCGGCCTCACCTAGTCATTACAATGTTCACACATGCGCAGACGTTTGACCGCTGTGTTCTTGTGACATATTTTCATTCGAAGGTTATCATAAGACACGTCTAGAAGTTTTTTTCTCTTTATGAGATTTCGGTTAGTTTTTTAATTTTATGTCTTCTTTATCTGTTTCCTTTGCACTTTCCACAAGGTATCCCTTCTGACGTACACAAGGCAGTTTGCGTCATGCAGAAGTGGATGACAAATTGCCTAACTTTTTGCTCTTTGTTCCATTTATTGTTAAGGTGTTGATAAGCGTATTCTATTCTTTGGGATGTTAATTTTGTGAATGGATGAAAACCGGAAAAAGCTCCGAGGGTGTGCACGGTCCACATGTGACGTCAGGTCTGAGGAACGAACCCAGGCCAGCGCGGTAGGAGGCGGATGCTCTCACCACCGCGTCATCTCAGTTCCCCTTAAATATTTTGTTTGATTCTTTTTTTTTTTAATATTTATGTATTCTTTCTTTGTCTCAGCCGCGCATCTACCAAAAGCAACACATTTGAAGTAGGTTCGTACCCAACCAAGAGGACTCCAGTGCACTGTTTACACTTCACGCTAAGAAATCTGTTATTAACGTCAGGACCTTTCACAGTCTCATCATGAAGGCGTAGATGAGGGTAGGAGTCCAAGGGTGCTTTTGACCTCCTTGACTAGGACCCAATTCTCCCCCCTCCCTCTTCCCCTCCCCCGTCCTAGCGCACAACTGAAAAATTCTCCTCCGTCCATGTCAATGGGACAAGACTATAGCTGCACTATGCTGTACTTGTAAATACTGTATAAACACAAATTTTGTACATTAAAATTATTTATAAGCTTCAAAGAATGTATCACTTCATTCATTTATCTTTGGTTTTTCTCTAAATGACGGCCGCATTCTTATGAATAAATGGAATTTTTTTTTTGATGCTTCCAAACAGTTGAATATTACCAAATAAGGAGATCTGATGAGAAATAATCTCTTGTAGCTGCTTTTGAGTCCAGTCATTTTTCTTGCAATCATCCACATCATGCAAAGCTTCGGTACTCGTCAGCTATACCTCTGGGGCGGCCATTTTCAACAATTTGACTGCTATTGCGTGGGACCGACACAGAAACGCATCACTGTCTTTTCATAGCTTAAGCCAGAAAACTGAAGACATACCAACTTTTGTTTGCCTCGATTTGGTGTTTCACCTTCGTAAATTCTCTCCCGTTTTTTTTTTTCCAGTGTTAAGAGCCTCTCTGGTGTAATTTTCTCCACAAAACGATGGCACTGAAAGTTGTAGAAATTATAGCTACTGTACGCTAGCTGGAGACTGGAAAGATTAGCTTACTAAAACCTTTTACTTTGTGGTGGAGTTTTTCGTTCCCTTGTTGTTCAATGGAACAATTCACAAGGCAGTTGCCGAGGCCAAAATGAAATTAAGTCGGTCGATAGTCGCTGCTTTCGTAGTTTTTGTGTTCTGCTGAGCGCCAATCTTAGTATTGTAATTACTGGAGGTGTATAGAGTATCTGACAGCAGATCATTTAAAAATGCATTATTAATTTCTATTTGGTGCGCAATGACACAGACATCCAGTTCTTCTCTAAGCCCTGTCATCTACGCTTTCCTGAGCCCTGAATTTAGGAAAAGCCTTCTCAAACACTATTAATTCTGTTGTTCTCATCGCGTGTCTACTGGCGGTCATCAACATTGTCCTTTAGGCCGCGTAGAGCCTGTCATCTGACACAGACGAATCCCAGCGGAAAATCATTAGAACATCAAGTTTTCCACGTATGCACTCGGTGCATGGCTATTTTTGGAGTTACTTCGCAGGGGACTAAGTACAGAGAGCGACTAGCGACAAACGTAAAGCCCGAGAGACTGAGATACGCCACTATTTTGACTCAGGACACGTGGAGTCTGTCATTAGCTACAAATATTAGCAAGTTTGTGTACGCACTGCATGCCTACTTTTTGATTGGGCTTCGCTTTCCAAGTGGTAACAACAAGCGCGCAATGGGTGTGACTGATGACAGTGAAGTGCAGAGCACCATGGAACAGGAAAGAACGAGTTCTATAGCCCCTTCCTCCTTTGCACCTTCTCCTCTTTGAGAAAAAAAAAGAAAACCCTGGTTTGTCGTCTTTGCATTTCTCACATGTATGAAATGCTCAAGATGGCCTTCTTTACTTCAATGCCCTGCCCGGCTGAAAAATATTTACGACCTAAGACAGACTAAAATCAGCTATTCTTCAAGACTAAATAGAGGTTTTAAGTGAATATCGTCTTAAATTCCAAGAACTGTTTATCAATGGATCCAAAAAACCTAATGAGAAGGAGGAGAAGCACGCACTGCAGGCTGTTATGAATCTTGACAAAACTGGTTCACATAAAGACTTTAAATATACTAATGTTAGGGGCAAATGAACTCTTGCAAATCAATAATGGTAATAGGACCATCTAGGACGTACAAGTAAATGTGTAGCAGCGAGAGGGGAGAATTAATAATCAGATCTTAGGAGTAAAAGGGTTACCAGTCAGATAAGACTTGACTTTCATTAGGTGTGTTGCCGATCCAGTTCCTGGTTTTTTCCTAAGACCATTAATTGAGAGAGGTTGTTCCTTTAACCTCCTTCCCTGAAAATATCTTCCATGCAACTTTATGTTACTTGACATTGTTTTGCAGCACAATCTATTTTTGCCTGTTTTCAAAGAACTCAGGAAGATTATCGTGAAGACGACCTTAACAAGTTGGAAGCCACAACACGGCATGAACGCATGAAAAGCAATGAGCTCATGGGAACCTTAAGGTATTGAAACAGAATTTGTCCCAAGTTGCTGGTCCCTCAAAAAACTCAATCCACAATCCTCCATTCTCAATCTTTGATTAACCCTATTAACCCTTTCACCCCCAAGATTGAAGTATCAATTCTCCACATTGTTTGCCATACATTACTTTTAATTTTAGACCAGAGAATTTAGTGCTAAATCAAAGAAAATCACCAAGTTGATATTTTTCTCTCCTCTGTTTCCCTTTCTACTTGAAAATGTATGTAATGATATTGTAAGGAGAAAATCAATTGCATTTTATGGATTTTACTTATTTTCTTTTTTTCAGGATTAACAGCAAGAATTGCCTTGATTCAACAACACCTTTCGCTTTGATGGTAAGATTTCAAGGTGTCCATTAGGCTTTGGAGATTGGATGTTATTTTAACTTTTACACAGAATTCTCTGTTTCTCTACAATATTCTCCTGCATCTTAACCCTTTAAGTCCCACTACTGACCCAGACAGAATTTCTCCTTACACCATCAATATGATATCAAGCGGACAAGTAATGAGAATAAAGAGAAATATCAGTTAGGGGATTATTGGCTGATCCAATTCCAAATACTCCAAACTAACATCATATGAATTGTATAGCAGACAGTAAGGAGAATAACTAATGAAATCTTTGGAGTTAAAGGGTTAATTTCTTTATGACAACAGTGATATGTTTTTTATTTATTTTCAATAATTTATACCTAGTTCAGTTACCCTCTCTCAGACGAGGTTAACTTTTTATTTGGCCTTTTAAATTTGATACAATATTGAGTCAGCAGGTTATAGGTAGGCTCTATTACTAGTCACTGTTCATGAAATGAGCTTGAGTTCACCCCCCCTCCCCTCCCCCCAAAGTTTCTACCCCAGAGGATAGATCACTGGACTCAAGAAAATGGTGGAAATCAAGCTTTGCTATAGGAAGGATACAAAATTTTCAGCTTAAAGGTTTTATCTCAAAATCATAAATTAAAATTCTCCTAACTAATTAACCAGAAAAAGTATAGCAGTTAGAATGGAGAATTACAAATCATATCTTGGTAGCCGAAGGTCTGACTTAATATTTGATCTTTGTTTGTGTTCTCTTTAGTTTTTGAAGGAAGACCACAGAATAAGCAGACAGTTGAAGCAACAGCAGGAGTAGTTACTGGGGAGGCAACATTTGAGGGTAAGGGACACCAACACTGAGGAAAATAAAAGTTTATGAGCAATGTAGAACTCCCTTGAAAGAATATCACTATCTTAGTAAGGCTGAAGATTGTGAAAAATCCATTATACACTTAACCCTTTAACTCCCAAGATCTAATTGCTTCTACACCATCCTGTATCTGACAAGTTTGAGTATTCTCATTACTTGTTTGCTGGATATCGTATGGATATTATAGGGAGAATTAAGTTACGTACTAATCACTTCTGGAGTTAAAGGGTTATAAGGATTGGTTTTCTTTGGATAACCAGGGACTAAGAAGTTTTTTCTGTGTTGAGAAAGTTGCTCTTAAGTCTAAAAGGAAGTGCAGACTTGATTGGAACCTTTTGTTGTTCAGATATTTTTTGTTTTGTCCTGTCTATAACTACAGCAGGGTCTGTAATGGTTGTCAGTACCATGAAATGTGGTTTGTTTGGGGAATTTGCCAGTGGTAAGGAGAGCAAAAATTTGGGGACTGTGATCAAACTTCCATGGAGGATTAATCCAACTCTTGTGTCTAGCTGGTTTTTATTGTACATTAAATTATTGCTGTTCTTTAGCACAAAGCAGTGTACATACACGTATAAACCCTTTTCCCTTTCTTATCTGCAAGTTTTGTGGATGAACTTTTTAACCTCCTGAACTTCCTGTCCTGGCTTTGCATAGAGCCTGCATGGACATGGGAATCCTTAATAAATGTAGGGTGTGTAATGGTAAGCTGAGGGACTACACTAGAAAAGGGTACAATGTACAATGTAGTTTTCAAGCCCAGCTTTCAATGCAGATGAGCCAGTTATCCTCGGAAGTGGAAACTGTTTGTTCATGAAACTTATTGTGAAAACATTTCTTTTCTCAGTGAAGCCAACAAAAGAAAGGTGTATCATGAAATTCCACCAGAACCAGATCTTGGAGTTGTTCTCAAAGAGGAAAATGAGGAGGAAGATAAAGATAAGCCAAAAGTAAGTACATTTTGAAAAGATGGAGTGGTATTTAATTTAGCGAGGGAGGTTTGCAGTGTAGCTTTAGTTTTGCCATACTATGTTTTTCAAATAAATTATCTTACCTGGGAATGAAAGTTGCCTATGTTATGCCTCTTAACCCTTTCACTCCCAAGATCTCATTACTCTTTCTCCTTACTGTTTGCAGTACAATTTGTGTGGTGTTTGATGGGAGAATTTGGTTTTGGATCAATTAATAATCCCCAAATCAGTGTTTTTCTTTTTTCTCATCACTTTTCTGCTTGATATTGTATTGGTATTGTGAGGAGAAAATCTGTCTTGGTCACTCATGAGATTTAAATAGGCATGCAATCATAATAAAGTAATACCAGCAATAATAATGATGATGAGAACTTCATTAAATACAAAAGGTCAAACAGTTGAATGACACACTTTATTTTTTCAGATGATATGATATTATACAGAGTCAGTTCACTTTGTTATAAATGCAACTTATCTACTTTGCAGAGCTTCTTATTTACTACAACACCAGATAAATTCAAATGAATCCACTGTATACAAAACAGGCTTATGCACAGGCCTCCAATTGCCAAGCCCCTCATTTCAGTTTTATATATGAATGTAAGCATCATGTGAGTTCTGAGATCATTAACATGTAAACTCTTACAGATATGTTCAATCCTAAGAATTTTGCTCATATTTCAAAGTACAAAAATGATGATAATGATTTCCATTTTGAAATGGCAGGCTAATCCTTTCTTAAGTAACATCTTCTTTTCAGCTGATAGTTAGCAATAATGTTTGTAGACAAGGTTCTATTTTTGACTGAAAAATTGAAAGCCATCCACATGCATGCTCTCTGAACTATTCATAGCAAAATTCACCAATAACTTTGCTGCTCTTTGCATACTGATATTAGTTTGATTCAGTCAACAATTGAATCTCTCATCCAAAAATTCTCTTTTCCTAAAATACTTACTATATTAAGAAATCTTAGAAGCATTGTTATTACTAAGATCTCACAACACTTACAAAATACACCATTAAAAAAGGGTTTAAAGTTCTTGGAAAGAACCTTTCTACAACCTATATTTTTTTTTCATTTTATCTACAAAAAAATTTACAAACAACTTGCCCAGAGATTTTCAAATCTTTATTCCACATAAAGTGAAAAAATCTTGTTCAACATCAGAAGTGGCTGTAATTTTTTGTTATAATTGTACGAGGCAAATCATAATGAATGACCACAACCTTTCGTTTGTTTAAATAATGAATACCATACGTATTTAAAAAGTTCTGTGAACATAACATTCTCAGTAGCAATACACTTGCATCAAAATGCTTCACAGGCCATGGCTAGAAATCGAAGACATCATGGCGGTTAAGCATGCGCATAAAAGACAAATTACGGAGTTTAAAGATGGCGGCTGCATAAGGCTTTTGTGGGAAAATTTTGAAAATCAGACACAGTAATTTTCTGGAAGCGTGTACTAAAAATGCCCTCGTCTGAAATGTATTAGAAGAGTGTCCAGATCACTCACCTCCATTCTCAAACTCTTACGATTTCGCTACGATCCGCCCCAGTCGAAGAAACTTTAAACCTTTTTGGTGCCTTAAGTGTCTTAAAATGGCTTATGTTGGTCAGCTAAAGCTTCTCCTGCAGCCACAACAAGGGTTGTTTTATCAATTGCCCACGTCTGTTCGATCTCTTCGAAAGCCGACCTTCTAATTGAAGGCTATTTGAAGTCATATAAGTGTGAATCCACTCTGCCAAACGACTTCCAAAAGTCCAAAAAAATTTTTTTCTAATGGGTCTTGTTCCCAGTAGAGACGTTGACTCAAAAACTAAAATTATAAGATCTGAAAACATATCAGAGAACTATTCGATCGCCATTTTGTAAAAACATAGTAACCTAGCCTGTTATGGACGATACCGCTACAGGGTAGCTACTGAAGGCTCAAAGATTGACATCGATTGCAGCATTGGCGCGAAAATAATTTGACTTGAAAAACAAAATAGTAAACTTCTTACTTGGACAAGATTTTAACAGCTTCTCAAGCAATATCTCGGAAAGAAAATAATAAAGAAGTTATCAGTGCTGCAAAATGTCTGATACACCTCCATTTGATTCATTTTTAAAATGGAAGTTGGGGATTTATCTATCGAGCGCTTTTGTAAAAGGTAATTTCCGAAATCTTTTGATGTTTGATTTTAGTGGGATGCGCAGACGCAGTAAGGTGAAACGCAGCTCGTGTTGCGTCCGCGACATCAGCCGCTGACTGACCTCGATTTCTAGCCATGCGTACAATTATTGGATTTGATTAACCTTTTTTCAGTCCTACCACTCCGCCAAAAATTAACGGATATGTTTCTTCTAATCGTTTTATTTTTAATTTTATTTAATTTTATTTTTTTTGTTAATTTAAAACAAAACTCAATTAATTTTAAAGAAACCGCTTGAATTTCACTCCTCTCGAAATAAGCCAAACAGTTCACCGGAACGAACGTGGACTACTCAATTATCTGAATACAATGGTTACTAGAATAAATAACAACAAATCCCCCTGTACTGAGAACAGCTAGTGCAATCGGAGAAATGAATTTCCCTGAATTTTTATCTTGTGTTTCAAACTTACCAACAAACTTTCCATTTAGTTCAAAGACTTGTATTCTACAATTGCCTGAGTCACAGACCATAAGTTGTCCTGACTTGTTCATTAACAAAGATCTTGGATAATTAAACTCCCCATCCTTTCCTCCCTGCTTTCCAAACTTGTACTGAAACTTTCCATTCCTGTCAAAAACTTTGATACAATGATCATTATAATCTGACACTATGAGATATCTATCATACTGAATACAGTGGACAGGAAGAGTAAAAGAGTCCTCACCTATCTTTGTTAGAAACTTGCCTTCAGGAGAAAATATCTGAATCAGTTGGTTACCTGCGTCTGCAACGATGATATTCCCCTCACTGTCTACAGACAGACCCAAGGGAATATCAAGCTGACTGTCAACGTTTCCTTTCCCACCAAAACTTCCCACGAACTCACCCTCACCGCTAAAAATCTGAATTCTATGATTTACGCTGTCTGCTACAAAAATATTGCCATTATTATGAAATGTTATTCCCCGAGGGTTGTTGAATTCTCCGACCATGTCACCCTTTTTACCAAATGATCTTAAAAACTTTCCTTCACTACTGAAAATTCGAACTCTGTGGTTGAGTTGATCAGTTACAGCGATCTCGTCGTTAGCGTTCACTGCAACCCCCCTAGGCCAATTAAACTTTCCAACCGACGAACCCTCTTCTCTAAATGATAAAACAGGTCTAAACTGAAATGGTTTAACGCGAACAATAAATTGACTGCCGTGCACATGTTCCCCGTTTACCTTTATAGTCACTTTACATCTTCCTTCATTTCTGGGAGAATAACTGATTTGATAGAGTCCATCCTTATTGTCAATTATTTTCAATTCCGTTGCACAGTCGCGTCCTTGTTCGTCAATGATCTCCGCCGTTACATGGTCACCTTCGTTGTAACACTGTCTTCCTTTAGAGTCCCTTGTGGTCAAAGAAAAGTGTGCTTGACGGTTAGCAATTGCTTCTTCAAGTCCTTTTCCTTCAGCAACTGACTGACGTGCTTTTGTTTGGTGTGCTATTTGAATCATTCCAATTTCTTCGGCGTTTAGGGTGCTTAGCATCTTTGGGTTTTCCACGAAAGCTAAAAAAGGAAGCTTTTCCGGGTAACAGTCTTTTGGCTGGCTTTGAGTTCCCTGAAAGATTTCCTCGAATGATTTCTTTAGTTGAACGACTTCGGCGTGTGTGCTTCGTTTTAGAATTGTATCAGCTTTTTCTAGCGATGACTCGATGATCTTTATTTCATTATCGATCTCCATCTTTTGCGTTGTTAGAGTTTCGAGGAATCTCTTCGTTTCATCGTTCGCCGCTGCGAGGATATTTTGTTTCTTCGTTTCAATAGTTGCAATTAAATTGTCCACAAACTTCTGCACTTGTCCCTTGATGTCTTCGCTTCGTTGTATGAATTTGATGCAGTCTTCATTCAGTCGACCCAAAGTGTTAATCTTTGCTTGTAAATCGTACTTCTGTATTTCAATTAGTGATTTTAGCTCCATCTTTTGTCTTTCCGCCTCTTCCTCTAGGTGCAATATGGCGTGACCTGCATGATGTATCAAAACACAGCTTTGGCAAGCTGCCGTCTCGCAGTTCTTGCAGAAGTATTTAAGTTCTTCCTTCTCATGCCGCTGTTTAGAACAGAACAAGGGTCGTTTCAACACATCCTCGTAATCCTTTTCTTGAAAGTCTTTTAGCGCTAGAACACGGTGATCTTTATTGCTTTGAATGATGTTATGTGCAATAAGGCACTCTTTACACCAAAACATGCAACACTGGAAACAGTAAGAACTGTGGGAACTCTTCTTTTGACAGTTTCCACATCCAACTTGGCTGGTTTTGCATTCTTTAATGGCCAGCACATCAATCAAGCCGTTCAAGTAAAAACTGGTGGGAAGATCTTTCAGATCACCACTATCAGGCACTCTGCTAACAGCTTGGCATTTCGGGCATCTGATTGTGTCTCGACCGTGACTTGATCTGTGCCAGTGTTTCAAGCATTGCAGACAGAAACTGTGAAGACATGGGAGGTGCTTTGGATCTGTGTATATGTAAGTACACACTGGACAAGAAACTTCTTCACGAAGATTGTGAAGCAACGTTTTGATATCCATGGTTGGTCCGTCGTTTTTTGAGGAGTGAGCGAGAATAGTGGCTTAAATTCTAGGAAATTGACTCGAAACAATGACGTCCCGTGACTTTGTTTTCACTTTTTAAAGCCTTTTTCGGAATTTGTTATGGTTGCTTTTCCACTGCATCAGCCAATCAGGGATCCTTGTCTCTAATTAACAAATAGAGAAGCCTTGAATGTGCTCTGTTCTGTTGTAAAGCACACAGGAAGCGGCTAGAGCACGAAAGAAGTGTAGGAGGAAACACGTTTTTTAGTTTCTAATACAGGATCTGAAAGTGAAATGTTCAGTGAAATTCGGCCCAATCGTGGCTCACAAAAATACGCAAGTTATTTCACATGACAAGTAGAAAACAAACTGTTCAAGGCGAGTGTATTATGAATGAACAACAGCCGAATTCACTAAGAAATGAAGATCGCTCGGAATGACAGCGCCGTAAAACTCGGTTGCAGTGACTGATGTGGCCTTCCACTCAACGCATCGGAAAGGTAATCAGGGCAAGCTCTTATTTTTTCACTCGAAGGGTAGTCGATTTAGTTCCTGAGGCTTGCTCCATTGCGATGACCGAAGATCGCCATGATTAGCTAGCCGCGATAGACTTTAAGTCGCTCTGACACCGTCATGATTAGTATGAATTTTAACAGTTATGCCAGGTTATATTTTTCATCATTCCTGTTTTTTTCTGTTTGAAATCGAAACTTTATATTATACAAGTGTTAGCTGTGTTTGATTTTTATTACCGTACGTAAACTCGCAATCTAACTGAGCGTGAAAACCGTTAAAAAAACTCGGACTGTCTATCTTGTTTTATCTTTGAGGATTTTTGTCTCTGCTCAAGTTACAGTAACGTAAATTACTGCGCCTGGCATTTTTGCAAACCTTTGCTCGCTTGTTCCGAAATTTCACTTTCAATTAACGAAAGAAAAGCTAGAAAGAAGTCTCGGAAAAGGTCGGACATAATACGATTTGGCAGATGGCGTGACAGCTTTAGCTCAGTTCTATGCTCTATACTCTCATAGAGCACGCTCTTTCAACCAATGAGAGTACGTGTTATATCCGAGCTTTATTATAAAGCATGTCATAGAATGGTTTTTCATAAATACTGATTCCCAAGAATATAACCCACATTTGGCTACTGCTTATCTCTTCTTGTAGACAGCTCTTATTACTTTCATCCTGGCGAGAAGAGTTTTCCGTAAATCACAAGTTTTTTTTGCCCTTTGTCCTTCGCGTTACGACGCCGGACGCATCGAATCTTTTGCTCTCTTTCACGTTTGTAGAAAAAGAAAGTGAAGAAAGATTTCAATGGCCCAGATAAAACTGAACGAACAATCTCTGTCTTTTGTTTTTTTCTTGTTTGCATATTTTGGGGTTGCTAAAATGGCATTCACATCTTAAGTGAGTGACGTAGATTTCTTGTTAATTGAGTAATGTGGGGGTCAAAGGGTGAAAGCGGGCCTCATTTACAGGCGCCTCTTCTTCTCGCTCTCCGGAGGTAAGAAGTGAGAGTGCTGGAAACTGGAAACTACGTTGTTGTCCATTTCGGCCTTTGTGAGGCTGGGAAGGGAGGGGTGGGTGACTGCCTCTTTTTTTTTTTTTCTTTCTAAGAAAGCTAATGTTTTTTTTTTTTAGGCAAGAAGAAGCAGGAATACAGTCCAAACACTCTGCCTTTGAACCGCCAGATTCCCTTCCCTGACGTGTTGGTCATTTCCGGTTTTTAGCCCAGAGTTCATCAAATACTGCGCTTTCGTCATTGCAAAAAAGAAATAATTTGCCATCCTTTGCTTAGTTTGCTGAGGTAAATTAGCGTTGGCCTCAGCCGGTTTGCAAACAAGAAAAGCATAAGGAAAAACGATTATATATAGATCCTTTATTTCTATGCCACTTCCGATTACGCAAAGCCCTCTCCCTCCCCTCCCTCTCTGAATTTGTCTTGTTAATAGAAAGTACCAGACACTAAATTGTTGTATAACTGGGTTTTCGTTTGCGGCAAAAGGTGACGCAATAATGAAAGCGAAAAAAATTTTATGGTAAGCTAGACATGCTGTTTTAGTCTTCTTTCTTCTCACACTGTTTTTGGCTCTTTCTAACCATCGGCCAAAATTTGACCGATGTTTTTTGGGGGAATGTCTTGAAATATTTAGAGCGTAGCTGTTGTGTGACTCTCTTAGTAAAGCTGCGGAGTTCCCAATTTTCAGCTTTCCTTTTTTTTTTAAGCTTTTTCCGCCTCTCCTCCGAGATGAAACCTTTTGCGGCCTTCTAATTCTACGCATCGCGCAGAATGCTTATTGTTCTCGCGAAATTTACTTGCAGTAGTTAAAATATTATAGATCTGTAATATTGGCAGTGAAGCGCGATCTAGAGAGCTTTGATTGGTCAAAGGTTACGCGGGCTTTCCTCCTCAGGGAGTATTGCTTTAGTTCATTAAACGTTCAAGATTCTTTATGCTATTGTTAGAAAAAAATTACACATTACGTGCGTATGTTATAAGCTGGATGAGCAGCATTGGTTAGTTTCGTTCTCAACTGTTTTATTTGTTGTTCTTCCACGAAAATCCTGTTGTTTTTTATTATTGATTCCTTTTTGTAAATTTGATGTAAACCGTTTCTTTTAGCACCTCTTGATCAACGTCAGCGCTAAACACCGATCGTGTGCCGCATTGTGAGAGGAGGCGGAGCTAGAGAAAATTAACATACCCGTGGGAGTTTTGAAAAAGGTCCCACCGAAGCCTGTGGAAGACAACTTTAGCGGACAAGCCGAGGTAATAAGCGACATTTCCAGAAAATCACAAAATATAGTCTCTTTAGGACCTGATTCTCTTCCTTCCATCTGCTTCTACAATGTACTTAATGCTCACTCGAGGTAAGAGCGGTAGATAAGAACAATTTCATTTTCTCTTATTACAGAGAAATCCCTCTTTTCCCCATTGAACGAAGTCAGATTTTTGTCCTCGATTAAGTTTGTGTCTGTTACCCTTTGTGATTAGACACCTTTACTCGAGGAACACTTTCTATTATCCCACGGATGCTCTCTTAATGGAGGTCCCTTTGTAGAACCATTGTATCTGTTGCCTTTCTCAAAGTGACACCTCTGTTAATGGGACACTTTTTCTAGTACCATGGTTGCCCCCCCGAATGGAGGTTCCTTTGTATAACATTTGCATCTGTCAACCTTTTCGAGGTGACACCTTCGTCGAAGGGACGTTTTTTATCTCACCGAGATTGCTCCCGTGAGGAGGGTTCTATTTAAAAAAAAGACGAGAAGACCTCTTAACATTCCTTGTTGGAACTCATGTTTATTAGGAACGAGGAGCTCTTTAGCTCGTAAAATATTCTGTTGTGTTTGATGTTATTTCTTGTTTTTTCTTTTGTTTGTTTGTTGTGATTTGTCTTTTTCTTATTGTTGTTATTTTATAAATCCGCTTGAAGGTATAAGAAGCTTATAATTGTGAGTAAAAGTCATTCGTTAAAAGAATTTGTTAGGTAATGATTATTGTAGACATACATCCATTGATTTATCCGCGAGGCGGTTTTATCTAAATACAGTGAAACGTTCCTACAGGGGACGCCTTGGAGACTAGAAATAGAGCCCCATGAATTGATCTGCCCCTTCCATGAAGGTAACATGCTGAGGTTGCGTCGTGGAACCTGCCTTGAGGGGAGACCTATGAAACTAGAAAGAGTATCCTCCAAATAAGAGTGCCCCTTAAGTCATAATTGATACATAGATGTACAAGAAAACAAGTTCCACTGTAATCCCACTTAAAACGTTTTTTCTTCCCTTTCATCTTGTGAAAGAATTTGACGCTCAATTGCTTCAACTGACTTGGATTCTAATTCGCCAATTTCCCCCTAAACATAAGCAACAACCGCTGCCCTTCAAATTCAGCGAAAGAAAATTGAATTGAATCGTTCATAGAAATCTGTAGAATGAAACAATATTAGGGAAAGGAAAACTCGAGACGGGTATCCTTATGAGACGGGTATCCTATTGAGTTACTATTCTGTTATCCTGTTGAGCTACCATTCCTTTTCGAGCTTCACTACAAGACTAACACGCTTCTAAAACACTGTAGCTTGCTGGCTTGTGTGATTGTTTGTAACGCGTGTGAGACAACTTGATCTTGCCGGCCTCACCTAGTCATTACAATGTTCACACATGCGCAGACGTTTGACCGCTGTGTTCTTGTGGCATCTTTTCATTCGCAGGTTATCATAAGACACGTCAAGAAGTTTTTTCTCTTTATGAGATTTCGGTTAGTTTTTAATTTTAAGTCTTCTTGATCTGTTTCCTTTGCACTTTCCACAAGGGATCCCTTTTGACTTATACAAGGAAGTTTGCGCCATGCAGAAGTGGGTGACAAATTGCCTAACTTTTTGCTCTTTGTTCTATTTATCGTTTAGGCGTTGATAAGCGTATTCTAGTTTGGGATCTAGCAGAGGGGACATTATTGACAGAGCTAAAAGGACACTCAGAGACAGTGTACTCATTGATGTTTAGTTTTGTTTTGTTTGTGCTTCGAAAGAAGTCAAAGGAAAAAAGAATAAAACTAGTGAAGCCTCTCGTCATCTTTGCAAGTTAAATAATGACTTCTTTGGATTATCCAATTTATAGCCGTTTTCATGTTTCTTATGGGTAGTGCGCAGTAAGTATTTTACCCACATTGCCGTAAGCTATGAGTGAATGAGGGAGTGTAAGAGTGTAGATCCGCAATACATGCGTGAATTTTGAATTACTAGTTAAAAGCACGTCGCTGTTTTCATCTTTGCTTCTCAGCAGGAAAGCAGTTGCACATATTTATTTTTTTCTTCCAGGTAGAGTAGATAACTGTGTAAAGCTGTGGAACGCTCGCTCCATATGTAATCCTGATGATGACGACGATGAAGGAACAGACCCGAAGTAAGTGTTACAGCTTTATCCCTCAGTGTATGATTACATTTCGTGTCTTGATTACTGTAAGCTCGAGCTATTGCGCCTGTTAGATTGTTCTGCGCACAATTATACGTAAGTGTGAATCAAGATGCAAGAGATGAAACGTGATAAATAAAACCAGTCGATATGTAATTTTGTTAAAAGAATCTGAGTTTGGGTAAAAGCCCGAGTGAAATTTAGCGTGTTATTTTGTGGATGGAAGAAAACCGGAAAAAGCCCCTAAGGTGTGCACATGTGACGTCAGGTCTGAGGAATGAACACAGGCCAGCGCGGTAGGAGGCGGATGCTCTCACCACTGCGCCATCCCAGTTCCCTTAAAATATTTTGTTTGATTCTTTTTTTTTTAATATATATATATATTTATGTATTCTTTCTTTGTCTCAGTCGCGCGTCTACAAAAAGCAACGCATTTGAAGTGGGTTCTTACCCAACCAAGAGGACTCCAGTGCACTGTTTACAATTCACGCTAAGAAATCTGTTATTAGCGTCAGGACCTTTCACAGCCTCATCATGAGGGCGTAGATGAGGGTAGGAGTCCAAGGGTGCTTTTGACCTCCTTGACTAGGACCCAATTCTCCCCTCTCCCCCGTCCATGTCAATGGGATAAGACTATAGCTGCATTATGCTGTACTTGTAAATACTGTATAAACACAAATTTTGTAAATTAAAAATCATTTTATAAGCTTCAAAGAAAGTATCACTTCATTTATTTTTCCTTGGTTTTTCTCTAAAAGACGGCCGTATTCTTATGAAAAAATGGATTTTTTTTCTTTTTGAGGGTTCCAAACATTTAAAAAAGACCAAGTAAGGAGATCTGATAAGAAATAATCTCATGTAGCTGCTTTTAATTCCCAAAAATAGTTTGATGAGTTTGTTGATTTGGAAGCGCAGGAAAAACGCTGGTGACCAAGTCGTGATTGGTTCTTGTTTTGCATCTGATTGGTTGAGAGAATGGTGCGAGTTGTCCGGACCAATCACAGAGCGCTGAAAAGCAAAACCAACGTCAGTCTGGATTACTTTTGACATTAAATGGAGATTTTTCGTAATTACTTTCTAAACTCGGATGCATATAACCAGCTTTTACTTTGTGGTGGAGTTTTTCGTTCCCTTGTTGTACATGTTTTTCGCGTACGCAAAGATCGCTGTAAGTTTATGGAAAAGAAGCAAAAATGAAACGATTCACAAGGCAGTTGCCAAGGCCAAAATGAAATCAACTCGGTTGATGGTCGCTGCTTTCGTAGTTTTGGTGTTCTGTAGGCCGCCAATCTTAGTATTGCAATTACTGGAGGTGTATAGAGTATTTGACAACCGATCATTTAAAAATACATTCTTAATTTCTATTTGGTGCGCAATGGCGCAGATATCCAGCTCTTCTCTAAGCCCTGTCATCTACACATTCCTGAGCCCTGAGTTTAGGACAAGCGTTCTCAAACACTGTTCCTTCTTTTGTTCTCGTCGCGTGTCTATTCGTGGTCATCAACATTGTCCTTTAGGTCGCGTGGAGCCTGTCACCTGACACAGACGAATCACTGCGGAAAATCATCAGAACATTAAGTTTTCCGCGTATGTACCCAGTGCATGTCTATTTTTGGAGTCACTTCGCAGGGGACTGAGTACAGAGAGCGACTAACGACAAGGGTTAGGCCGAAGGACTAAGACACACCACTATTTTGGCTCAGGACACGTGGAGTCTGTCATAACCTACAAATATTAGCAAGTTTGTGTACGCACTGCATGCCTACTTTTTGATTGGGCTCCGCTGACCGAGTGGGAACAACAAGCGCGCAGAGGGAGTGACTGGTGACAACAATGGAGTGCAGGGGATCCCTTCCATGTTTGCACCTTCTCCTCTTTTAGCAAAAAAAGCCTTGACTAGTCTTCTTTGCGTTTCTCACATGTATGAAATGCTCAAGATGGCCTTCCTTATTTCAATGCCGTACCTGGCCGAAAAATATTTACGTCCTTAGACCGACCAAAATCAGCTTCTTAAAAACTAAATTGGGGTTTTTAAGTGAATATCGTCTTAAATTCCAAAAAACTGTTTACCGATGGATCCAAAGAAATCTACTGAGAAGCAGGAGAGGCACGCACTGCAGGCTTTTATGAATCTTGACAAAACTGGTGCACAAGAAGACTTTAAACTTACACGGAAATGTGTAGCATCGAGAGAGGAGAATTAACAGTCAGATCTTAGGAGCAAAAGGGTTACCAGTCAGATAAGACTTGACTTTCATAGTATGTTGCCGATCCACTTTTCCTGGTTGTTTTTCGAAGACCATATTGAGAGAGGTCTTTTCTCTAACCTCCTTCTCTGAAAATATATGCCATTCAACTTTATGTCACTTGACATTGTTTTGCAGCATAATCTATTTTTGCTTGTTTCCGAAGAAGTCAGGAAGATTATCGTGAAGACGACCTTAACAAGTTGGCAGCCACAACACAGCGTGAACACATGAAAAGCAATGAGCTCATGGGAACCTTAAGGTATTGAAACAGAATTTGTCCCAAGTTGCTGGTCCCTCAAAAAACTCAATCCGCAATCCTCAATTCTCAATCTTTGATTAACCTTATTAACCCTTTCACCCCCAAGATTGAAGTATCAATTCTCCATATTGTTTGTCATACATTACTTTAATTTTAGACCAGAGAATTTAGTACTAAATCAAATGGAAAATCACCAAATTGAAAATTTTCTCTCTTCTATTTTCCTTTTTACTTGAAAATATATTGGATGATCTTGTAAGGAGAAAATCAATTGTATTTTATGGGTTTTATTTATCTTCTTTTTTTCAGGATCAACAGTAAGAATTGCTTCTTACCTTGATTCAGTGATGTACACCTTCACTCTGATGGTAAGATTTCAAGGTGTCCATTAGGCTTTGGAGATTGGATGTTATCTTAACTTTTACACAGAATTCTCTGTTTCTATACAGTATTCTCTTGCATCTTAACCCTTTAAGTCCCACTAGTGCATGACCATGCAAGACAGAATTTCTCCTTACACTAGCTGTCAATATGATATCAAGCTGACAAGTAATGAGAATAAAGAGAAATATCAGCTAGGGGATTATTGGTTGATCTAATTCCAAATTCTCCAAACTAATGTCACATAAATTATGTGGCTGACAGCAAGGAGAATGGCTAATGAAATCTTGGGAGTTAAAGGGTTTATTTCTTTATGACAACGCTGAGATGTTTTTTGATTTATTTACATAATTTATATCTAGTTCAGTTCTCCTCTCTCAGGTGGTAAATTTTTATTTTTTGCCTTTTAAATTTGATACAATATTGAGTCAGCAGGTTATAGGAAGGCTCTATTACTTGTTGCTGTTCATGAAATGAGCTTGAGTTCACCCCCCTCCCCCCCCCTTTTTATTGTACATTAAATGATTGTTGTTCTTCAGCATAAAGCAGTGTACATACACATATAAACCCTTTTCCCTTTCTTATCTGCAAGCTTTGTGGATTAACTTTTTAACCCCCTGAACTTTCCTGTCCTGGCTTCGCATAGAGTCTGGATGTAGGAATCCTATGTAGGGTATATAATGATGTGCTGAGGGACTACGTTACACTAGTAGGGTACAATGTAGTCTTCAAGCCAGGTTACAATGAAGATGAGCCAGTTATCCTTGGAAATGGAAACTGTTTGTTCATGAAACTTATTGTGAAAACATTTCTTTTCTCAGTGCAGCCAACAAAAGCAAGGTGTATATGGAATTCCACCAGAACCTGATCTTTGAGTTGTTCTCAAAGAGGAAAATGTGAAGGAAGATAAAGATAGGCCAAAAGTAAGTACATTTTGAAAATATGGAGTGGTATTTAATTTAGTGAGGGAGGTTTGCATTGTAGCTTTAGTTTTGCCATACTGTTTTTCAAATAAATTATCTTACCTGGGAATGAAAGTTGCCTCATTGTTTTGCCTCTTAAACCCTTTCACTCCCAAGATCTCAGTATTCATTCTCCTTACTATAAGCAGTACAATTGGTATGGTGTTAGTTTGGAGAATTTGGTTTTGGATCAATCAATAATCCCCAAATTGATGTTTTTCTTTTTTGTTATCACTTTTCTGCTTGATTTGCATTGGTATTGTAAGGGGAAAATCTCTCTTGGTCACTCATGAGATTAAAATAAAGCAACACTGGCAATGATAATGACGATGAAAACTTAATTAAATACAAAAGGTCAAACAGTTGAGTGACACACTTTATTTTTCAGATGATATAATTATACAAAGTCAGTTCACTTTGTTTATCAATGCCACTTATTTAGATGTGCAGAGCTTCTTATTTATTACAAAACCAGATAAATTCAAATGAATCCACTTATACTTGAAACAGTCTTATGCCCAGGCCTCCAATGGCTATGCTAAGCCCCTTATTTCATTTTTAAATATGAATGTAAGCATTATGTGGGTTCTGAGGTCATCAACATTTAAACTCTAACAAATATTTTCAATCCTAAGAATTCTGCTTACATTTCAAATCATGATTTCTGTTTTGAAATGGTAGGTTGATCCTTTCTTAAGCTAAATCTATTTTTCAGCTGATAGTTACCAATAATGTTTGTAGACAAGGTTCTGTTTTTGGCTGAAAAATTGAAAGCCATCCACTTGTTCTCTGAACTATTCATATACAAAATTGACTGATGACATGACAGCTCTTCACATGCTGATACAGCCCTTGGTTTATCAAGTTCAGTATATTTTCTGTGTTTGACTGAAACATATTAGTTTGTTAAAATAATGAATACCAGATGTATTTGAAAAGTTCTGTAAACATCATGATAACATTATCAATAGCAATATCCTTACATCAGAATGCTTTACAGGCGTACATCATGGATTTGATTAACCTTTTTTCAGTCCTACCACTCCGCCATAATTATGTGCACCAAAGAATTTCTCTTCGTTTCTTCCTTATTACTTTATTTCTATTCATTTGTTAATTTTATATAAAACTCAATTAATATATTAGTAACCAGTTGAATTTTGCTATTCTCAAGATAAGCCAAACAGTTCACCAGAGCGAACGTGGACTACTCAATTATCTGAATACAATGGTCAACAGCATCAGTAAAAACAAATCTCCCTGTACTGAGAACAGCTAGTGCATATGGATCCAGAGTAGAGAATTTTCCTAACTGTTTACCTTTTTTTTCAAACGTACCGACAAACTTTCCATTTAGTTCAAAGACGGTATTCTACCATTCCCTGAGTCACAGACCATAACTTGTCCTGACTTGTTCACTAACAAACATCTTGGAAAATTAAACTCCCCGTTCCCTGCTCCCCTCGTTCCAAACTTGTACCAAAACTTTCCATTCCTGTCAAAAACTTTGATACAAGATCACTATGGTCTGACACTATGAGATATCTTTCATACTGAATACAGTGCAAAGGAAAGGTACAAGAGACGTGCCCACCTATCTTTGTCAGAAAGTTGCCTTCAGGAGAAAATATATTTATCAGTTTGTTACCTGCGTCTGCAATAATGATATTCCCCTCACGGTCTACAGACAGGCCCATGGGATTATTAAGCTGACTATCAAGGTCTTCTTTCCCACCAAAACATCCCACGAACTCACCCTCACCGCTAAAAATTTGAATTGTATGGTTATTACAGTCTGCTACAAAAATATTGCCATTATTATGAAACGTTATTCCCCGAGGACTGATAAATTCTCCCGCATTGTTACCCTTCTTACCAAATGATCTCAAAAACTTTCCTTCACTACTGAAAATTTGAACTCTGTAGTTACTTTGATCAGTTACAGCGATCTCGTCATTAGCATTCACTGCAACCCCCCAAGGCCGAGAAAACTTTCCAACCGAAGAACCCTCCCCGCCAAAAGGTGAAACAGGTCTAAACTGAAATGGTTTGACGCGGACAATAAATTGACCGCCGTGCACACGTTCCCCGTTTACCTTTATTGCTACTTTACATCTTCCTTCATTTATTGTCAGTTATTTGCAAATCCGTTGTGCAGTCGCGTCCTTGTTCGTCAATGATCTCCACCGTTACACGGTCACCTTTATTGTAACATTGTCTTCCTTTAGAGTCCCTTGTGGTCAAAGAAAACTGTGCTTGACGATTAGTAATTGCTTCTTCAAGTCCTTTTCCTTCGGCGACTGACTGACTTGCTTTTGTTTGGTGTGCTATTTTAGCCATTCCGATTTCTTCGGCGTTTATGGTGCTTAGCATCTTTGGGTTTTCCACGAAAACTAAAACAGGAAGATTTTCCGGGTAACGGTCTTTTGGCTGGCTTTGACTAGTTTCATGAAAGATTTCCTCGAATGATTTCTTTAGCTGAACGACTTCGGCGCGTGTGCTTCGTTTTAGAATTGTATCAGCTTTTTCCAACGATGATTCGATGATCTTTATTTCACTCTCGATCTCCTTCTTTTGCGTTGCTAGAGTTTCGAGGAATATCTTCGTTTCGTCGTCTATCGCTACGATGATTTTTTGTTTCTTCGCTTCAATAGCTGCAATTAAATCATCGACAAACTTCTGCACTTGTCCCTTGATATCTTCGCTTCGTTGTGTGAATTTGGCGTAGTCTTCATTAAGTCGACCCAAAGTGTTAATCTTTGCTTGTATATCGTGCTTCTGTATTTCAATCAGTGATTTTAGTTCCATCTTTTGTCTTTCCGCCTCTTCCTCTAGGCACAATATGGCGTGACCCGTATGGTGTATCAAAACACAGCTTTGGCAGGCTGCCGTTTCGCAGTTCTTGCAGAAGTATTTAAGTTCTTCTTTCTCATGCCGCTGTTTAGAGCAGAACAAGGGTCGTTTCAACACATCCTCGTAATCCTTTTCTTGAAAGTCTTTGAGCGCTAGAACTCGGTGATCTTTATTCCTTTGAATGATGTTATGTGCAATGAGGCACTCTTCACACCAAAACATGCAACACTGGAAACAGTAAGAACTGTGGGAACTCTTCTTTGGACAGTTTCCACATCCAACATGGCTGGTTTTGCATTCTTTAATGGCCAGCACATCAATCAAGCCGTTCAGATAAAAACTGGTGGGAAGATCTTTCAGATCGCCACTATCAGGCACTTTACTAACAACTTGGCATTTCGGGCATCTGATTGTGTCTCGGCCATGGCCTGATCTGTGCCAGTGTTTCAAGCATTGCAGACAGAAACTGTGAAGACATGGGAGGTGCTTTGGATCTTTGTATATGTTAGTACACACTGGACAAGAAACTTCTTCACGAAGATTGTGGAGCAACGTTTTGATATCCATGGTTCGTCCGTCTTTTTTGAGGAGAGAGCGAGAACAGTGGCTTCAATTCTCGGAATTTGACTCGAAACAATGAAGTCTTGTGACTTTGTATTGTTTTCAAAACTTGTTTTGTTATTTGTTATGGTTGTCTTTTCCACTGCATCAGCCAATCAGGGATCCTTTTCCGTAAAGCATGTCATGGAATGCTTTGTCATGAATACTGATTCCCAAGAACGTAATTTTAACCCTCAGGTATCTGGCTACTGCTAATCTCTTCTTGCAGACAGGTCATATTGCTTTCATGCTGGCGAGAAGAGTTTGCGTTGAATCACAAGTTTTTTCTCTTCCTCTCTTCTTGTTTTGCCTTGTGTCCTTCGAGCAAAAAAATAAATTTCATATATAGCGAGCGTGCTTGCCTCTACATTTCTAAATGATACTGCGAGCCTTCAATGATTTCCCTGGTAGTTTAACTCGCGGGGTTGTAAGGGTTGCTATGTTTTAGTCGGTGACAAATTGCCTAACTTTTTGCTCTTTGTTCCATTTATTGTTTAGGCGTTGATAAGCGTATTCTAGTTTGGGATCTCGCAGAGAGGACATTATTGACAGAGCTAAAAGGACACTCAGACACAGTGTACTCTTTGATGTTTAGCAGAGATGGGAATTTGCTGGCCTCAGGTTTGCTTTGCTTCTGCTTTGAATGAAGTCAAAGGAAAAAAGAATAAAAGTAATAAAGCCTCACGTAAACTTTGCAAGTTAGGTAATGACTTCTTTGGATTATCCAAGTTATAGTTTTTATGTTATTTTTGTGGGTAGTGCACTGTAAGTATATTACCCACCTTGCCTTTGGCTGTGAGTGAATGAGTGAGTGTTAGAGTGTAGGTCTGCAATACATGCGTGAATTTTGAGTTAACAGTTAAAAGCACGTCGCTGTTTTCATCTTTGCTTCACAGCAGGAAAGCAGTTGTACATATTTATTTTTTGCTTCCAGGTGGAGTAGATAACTGTGTAAAGCTGTGGAACGCTCGCTCCATTTGTAATCCTGATGATGACGACGATGAAGGAACAGACCCGAAGTAAGTGTTACAGCTTTATCTCTCAGTCTATCATTACATTTCGTGGCTTGATTACTGTAAGCTCGAGCTATTGCGCCTGCTAGATCGTTCTCCGTCGACGTATACGTAAGTGTGAGTCAAGATGCAAGAAATGAAACGTGATAAATAATCAGTCAATATGTAATTTTGTCAAAAGAATCTGAGTTTGGGTAAAAGTGCGAGTAGAATTTAGCACGTTAATTTTGTGGATGAAGGAAAACCGGAAAAAGCCCCAAGGGTGTGCATGGTCCACAAGTGACGTCAGGTCTGAGGGACGAACCCAGGCCAGCGCGGTAGGAGGCGGATGCTCTCACCACTGCGCCATCTCAGTTCCCTTGAAATATTTTGTTTGATATCTTTTTTTTTTTTTTTTTTTTTTTTAATATGTATGTATTTTTCTTTGTCTTAGCCACGCGTCTACAAAAAGCAACACATTTGAAGTACCCAACCAAGAGGACTCCAGTGCACTGTTTACACTTCACGCTAAGAAATCTGTTATTAGCGTCAGGACCTTTCACAGCTGCATCATGAGGGCGTAGATGAGGGTAGGAGTCCAAGGGTGCTTTTGACCTCCTTGACCAGGACCCAATTCTCCCCCCTCCCTCTTCCCCTACCCCGTCCTAGCGCACAACTGAAAAATTCTCCTCCGTCCATGTCAATGGGGCAAGACTATAGCTGCATTATGCTATACTTGTAAATACTGTATAAACACAAATTTTGTAAATTAAAATCATTTATAAGCTTCAAAGAATGTATCACTTCATTCATTTTCCCTTGGTTTTTCTCTAAACGATGGCCGCATTCTTATGAAAAAATGGAATTTTTTCTTTTTGATGCTTCCAAACAGTTGAATAACACCAAATAAGGAGATCTGATGAGAAAAAATCTCTTGTAGCTGCTTTTGAGTCCAGTCATTTTTCTTGCAATCATCCACATCATGCAAAGCTTCGGTACTCGTCAACTATACCTCTGCGGCGGCCATTTTCAACAGTTTGACTGCTATTGCGTGGGACCGACACAGAAACGCATTACGGTCTTTTCATAGCTTCAGCCAGAAAATTGAAGACATACCAACTTTTGGTTGCCTCGATTTGGTGTTTCACCCTCATAAATTCTCTCCCGTTTTTTTTTCTTTTTTTTTCAGTGTTAAGAGCCTCTCTCGTGTAATTTTCTCCAAAAAACAATGGCACTGAAAGTTGTAGAGATTATAGCTACTGCACGCTAGCTGGAGACTGGAAAGATTAGCTTACGAAAACCTTTTACTTTGTGGTGGAGTTTTTCGTTCCTTTGTTGTACAATGAAATAATTCACAAGACAGTTGCCAAGGCCAAAATGAAATTAAGTCGGTCGATAGTCGCTGCTGTCGTAATTTTTTTTTGTTCTGCTGAGCGCCAATCTTAGTATCGCAATTACTGGAGGTGTATAGAGTATTTGACAATCAATCATTTAAAAATGCATTGTTAATTTCTATTTGGTGCGCAATGGCGCAGATATCCAGCTCTTCTCTAAGCCCTGTCATCTACGCATTCCTGAGCCCTGAACTTAGGAAAAGCCTTCTCAAACACTGTTACTTCTGTTGTTCTCATCGCGTGTCTACTGGCGGTCGTCAACATTGTCCTTTAAGTCGCGTAGAGCCTGTCATCTGACACGGACAAATCACAGCGGAAAATCATCAGAACATCAAGTTTTCCGCGTACGTACCTAGTGCATGTCTATTTTTGGAGTTACTTCGCAGGGGCTGAGTACAGAGAGCGACTAGCGACAATTGTAAGGCCCCTAGGGACTGAGACATGCCACTATTTTGGCTCAGGACAATTGGAGTTTGTCATAAACTACAAATATTAACAAGTTTGTGTACGCCTGCATGTCTACTTTTTGATTGGGCTCCGCTGACCAAGTGGGAACAACAGGCGCGCAGTGGGAGTGACTAGTGATAACAGTCAAGTACAGAGGACCAGAGGGGACCAAGGAACAGGAACGGAACAAGTTCTAGACTCACTTCATCGTTTGCACCATGTTAGTTTAATTTAGTGAGGAAGGTATTGCAGTGTAGCTTTAGTTTTGCTATACTACGTTTTTCAAATAAATAATCTTACCTGAGAATGAAAGTTGCCTATGTTATGCTCTTAAACCCTTTCACTCCTAAGATCTCATTACTCTTTCTCCTTACTGTTTGCAGCACAATAAGTATGGTGTTAGTTTGGAGAATTTGGTTTTCGATCAAATAATAATCTCCAAATTGATGTTTTTCTTTTTCTTTTTTCTTTTTTCTTTTTTCTTATCACTTGCCTGCTTGACTTTTGCACTGGTATTGTAAGGAGAACATCTGTCTTGGTCACTCATGAGATTGAAATAGACATGCAATCATAATAAAGTAATACTGGCAATAATAATGATGATGAAAACTTCATTAAATACAAAAGGTCAAACAGTTCAGTGACACACTTTATTTTTTCAGACAATATGATATTACAGAGTCAGTTCACTTTCTCTATCAATGCAACTTAATTATCTACACGTGCAGAGCTTCTTATTTACTACAACTCCAGATAAATTAAAATGAATTCACTGTATTTGAAACAGTCTTATGCCCAGGCCTCCAATTGCCAAGCCCTTCATTCCAGTTTTATATATGAATGTAAGCATTATGTGAGTTCTGAGATCATTAACATGTAAACTCTTACAAATATGTTCAATCCTAGGAATTGTGCTCACATTTCAAAGTACAAAATAATGATAATGATTTCCATTTTGAAATGGCAGGCTAATCCTTTCTTAAGTTACATTTTTTTTTAGCTGATAGTTACTGATAATGTCTGTAGACAAGGTTCTGTTTTTGGCTGAAATATTGAAAGTCATCTGCATGGTTTCTGAACCATTCATGGCAAAATGCACCAATCACTTGGCTGCACTTCACATGCTGATACAGCCCTTGGTTTATCAAGTTCAATATATTTTCTGTGTTTATTTGACTGGCAAAACATATTAGTTTGATTCAGTCAACACTTGAAGTTCTTAATCAAAAATTCTCTTCCCTTAAAATACTTACTATATACAGAAATCTCAGTACCACTGTTATTTCTAAAATCTCAAGACATATACAAAGTACACAACTAAAGTAGGGTTTAAAGTTCTTTCTACAACTTATATGATCTACAAAAAATCTACAATTTACAACTACACTGTAACTTGCTCACAGATTTTCAAATCTCTATTCCACTTAAAAAATGAAAAATGTACAACATCAGAAGTGACTGTAATTTTTTGTTGTTATAATTGTACATGAGCCAAATCACAATGAATAACCACAACCTTTCATTTGTTAAAAGAATGAATACCAAATGTTTTTAAAAGTTCTGTAGACATAACATTCTTAGTAGCAATACGCTTACATTGGAATGCTTCACGGGCGAACGAAATGGATTTGATTAACCTTTTTTCAGTCCTACCACTCTGCCAAAAATCAACAGATATGTGCACCAAAGAATTTCTTTTCATTTCTTCCTTATTACTTTATTTCTGTTTTATTTTTTTTTTTTTTACAGAATTCAACTAATTTATGTCGAAAGTCGTTGAATTTCACTTAATAATAATAAGCCAAACCGATCACCAGAGCGAATGTGGACTACTCAATTATCTGAATACGATGGTTAGTACCATCAGCAACAACAAATCTCCCTGTACTGAGAACAGCTAGTGCACCTGAATTACTGAATTGTCCTAAACTTTTTCCTCGTGTTCCAAACTTACCAAGAAACTTCCCATTCAGTTCAAAGACTTGTATTCTACAATTGCCTGAGTCACAGACCATAAGTTTTTCTGACTTGTTCACTGACAGACATCTTGGAACGGTAAACTCCCCATCCCCAGTTCCCTTCTTTCCAAACTCGTACTGAAAATGTCCATTCCTGTCAAAAACTCTGATACAATGAACTTTATGGTCTGACACTATGAGATATCTATCGTACTGAATACAGTGGATAGGAAGAGTAAAAGAGCCCTCCACACCTATCTTCATTAGAAACTTTCCATCAGGAGAAAATATCTTGATCAGTTTGTTACCTGCGTCTGCAACAATTATATTCCCCTCACTGTCTACAGACAGACCCATGGGACTACTAAGCTGACTATCAAGTCTTCCTGCTCCACCAAAACGTCCCACGAACTCACCCTCACCGCTAAAAATCTGAATTCTATCATTGAAACTGTCAGCTACAAAAATATTTCCATTATTATGAAATGTTATTCCCCGAGGATAGTTGAATTCTCCGACCATGTCACCCTTCTTACCAAATGATCTTAAAAACTCTCCTTCACTACTGAAAATTTGAACTCTGTGGTTGTTTTGATCAGTTACTGCAATCTCGTCGTTAGCGTTCACTGCAACCCCCCAAGGCCAATTAAAATTTCCAACCGAAGAACCCCATTCACCAAAAGATAAAACAGGTCTAAGCTGAAATGGTTTAACACGGACAATAAACTGACTGCCGTGCACAAGTTCCCCGTTTACCTTTATCGTCGCTTTGCATCTTCCTTCTTTTCTTGCAGAATAACTGATTTTATAGAGTCCATCTTTATTGTCAATTATTTGCAATATCTCTGCGCAGTCGCGTCCTTGTTCGTCAATGATCTCCACCGTTACATGATCACCTTCATTGTAACACTGTCTTCCTTTAGAGTCCCTTGTGGTCAAAGAAAAGTGTGTTTCATGGTTAGCAATTGCTTCTTCAAGTCCTTTTCCTTCAGCAACTGACTGACTTGCTTTTGTTTGGTGTGCTATTTTAACCATTCCAATTTCCTCGGCGTTTATAGTACTGAGCATCTTTGGGTTTTCCACGAAAGCTAAAACAGGACGCTTTTCCGGGTAACGGTCTTGTGGCTGGCTTTGATTAGTTCCCTTAAAGATTTCCTCGAATGATTTCTTTAGTTGAACGACTTCGGCGTGTGTGCTTCGTTTTAGAATTGTATCAGCTTTTTCCAGCGATGATTCGATGATCTTTATTTCACTCTCGATCTCTGTCTTTTGCGTTGTTAGAGTTCCGAGAAATCTCTTCGTTTCCTCGTCCGCCGCTAAGATGATATTTTGTTTCTTCGCTTCAATAGTTGCAATTAAATTATCCACAAACGTCTGCACTTGTTTCTTGATGTCTTCGCTTTGTTGTATCAATTTGGCGCAGTCTTCATTCAGTCGACCCAAAGTATTAATCTTTGCTTGTAAATCTTTCTTCTGTATTTCAATCAGTGATTTTAGTTCCATCTTTTGTCTTTCCGCTTCTTCCTCTAGGTGCAACATGGCGTGACCCGTATGATGTATCAAAACACAGCTTTGGCAAGCTGCCGTCTCGCAGTTCTTGCAGAAGTATTTAAGTTCTTCTTTCTCATGACGCTGTTTAGAGCAGAACGAGGGTCGTTTCAACACATCCTCGTAATCCTTTTCTTGAAAGTCTCTTAGCGCTAGAACACGGTGATCCTTATTGCTTTGAATGATGTTATGTGCAATGAGGCACTCTTCACACCAAAACATGCAACACTGGAAACAGTAAGAACTGTGGGAACTCTTCTTTGGACAGTTTGCACATCCAACATGGCTGGTTTTGCATTCTTTAATGGCCAGCACATCAATGAAGCCGTTCAAATAAAAACTGGTGGGAAGATCTTTCAGATCGCCACTATCAGGCACTTTGCTAACAGCTTGGCATTTCGGGCATCTGATTGTGTCTCGTCCGTGACTTGATCTGTGCCAGTGTTTCAAGCATTGCAGACAGAAACTGTGAAGACATGGGAGGTGCTTTGGATCTGTGTATATGTTAGTACACACTGGACAAGAAACTTCTTCACGAAGATTGTGAAGCAACGTTTTGATATCCATGGTTGGTCCGTCGTTTTTTGAGGAGAGAGCGAGAATAGTGGCTTAAATTCTAGGAAATTGATTCGAAACAATGAAGTCACGTGACTTTGTTTTCATCTTTTTAAAGCCTTTTTCGGAATTTGTTTTGGTTGCTTTTCCACTGCATCAGCCAATCAGGGATCCTTGTCTCTAAAGTATGTCATGGAATGGTTTTTCATAAATACTGATTCCCAAGAATAAAACCCACATTTGGCTACTGCTTATCTCTTCTTGTAGACAGCTCTTATTACTTTCATCCTGGCGAGAAGAGTTTTCCGTAAATCACAAGTTTTTTTTGCCCTTTGTCCTTCGCGTTACGACGCCGGACGCATCTAATCTTTTGCTCTCTTTCACGTTTGTAGAAAAAGAAACTGAAGAAAGATTCCCATGGTCCAGGTAAAGTTGAAAGAGCAATCTCTGTCTTTTGTTTTTTTCCTGTTTGTGTATTTTGGGGTTGCTAAAAGGGCATTCACTTCTTAAGTGAGTGACGTAGATTTCTTGTTAATTGAGTAATGTGGGTGTCAAAGGGTGAAAGCGGGCCTCATTTACAGGCGCCTCTTCTTCTCGCTCTCCGGAGGTAAGAAGTGAGAGTGCTGGAAACTGGAAACTACGTTGTTGTCCATTTCGGCCTTTGTGAGGCTGGGAAGGGAGGGGTGGGTGACTGCCTCTATTTTTTTTTTTTTTAGCGCGTGTATCTCATTCAAATAAGTGGCGTTCATATGCTCAGAATGTTTTGATAAGCTTGCATAACTTTTACCTTATTTATTACATGATTTTTTATTTACGGGCCATAAGAAAGCTACTGTTCTTTTTTTTTTTTTTTTGGGCAAGAAGAAGCAGGAATACAGTTCAAACACTCCGCCTTTGAACCGCCAGATTCCCTTCCCTGACATGTAGGTCATTTCCGCTTTTTAACCCAGAGTTCAGCAAATACTGCGCTTTCGTCATGGCAAAAAAGAAAAGATTTGCCATCCTTTGCTTAGTTTGCCGAGGTTAATTAGGCGTTGGCCTCAGCCGGTTTGCAGACAAGAAAAGCATGAGGAAAAACGATTATATATAGTTCCTTTATTTCTATGCCACTTCCGATTACGCAAAGCCCCCTCCCTCCCCTCCCTCTCCGAATTTGTCTTGTTACTAGAAAGTACCAGACACTAGATTGTTGTATAACCGGGTTTTCGTTTGCGGCAAAAGGTGACGCAATAATGAAAGCGAAAAAAATTTTATGGTAAGCTGGACATGCTGTTCAAGTCTTCTTTCTTCTCACACTGTTTTCGGCTCTTTTTTGGGGGAATGTCTTGCAATATTTGAAATAAGGCCTTATTTCTCAACTGCTTAAGTTGAGTATATACTGCGATGATCTTCATTTGCTTAAAATGTATTTTCCGCAGTACAAATATATGACTTTCATGTATTCTTATCACACCTTCTCCATCTACGGGTATATAACGAACTCACAATTGACCAGCTCCCAGTTGGCTTGATAGCTCAGTTGGTTAGAGCGCTGCACCGGTATCGCAGAGGTCATGGGTTCGATTCCCGTTCAGGCCTGAATTTTTTTCAGGCCTTATTTCTCAACTGCTTAAGTTGAGTATATACTGCGATGATCTTCATTTGCTTAAAATGTATTTTCCGCAGTACAAATATATGACTTTCATGTATTCTTATCACACCTTCTCCATCTACGGGTATATAACGAACTCACAATTGACCAGCTCCCAGTTGGCTTGATAGCTCAGTTGGTTAGAGCGCTGCACCGGTATCGCAGAGGTCATGGGTTCGATTCCCGTTCAGGCCTGAATTTTTTTCAGGCCTTATTTCTCAACTGCTTAAGTTGAGTATATACTGCGATGATCTTCATTTGCTTAAAACTCTTTATGCTATTGTTAGAAAAAAATTACACATTACGTGCGTATGTTATAAGCTGGATGAGCGGCATTGGTCAGTTTCTTTCTCAACTGTTTTATTTGTTGTTCTTCCACGAAAATCCTGTCGTTTTTATCATTGATTCCTTTTTGTAAAGTTTAGGCGTTGATAAGCGTATTTGGGATCTCTCAGAGGGGACATTATTGACAGAGCTAAAAGGACACTCAGACACTGTGTACTCTTTGATGTTTAGCAGAGATGGGAATTTGCTGGCCTCAGGTTTGTTTTGCTTCTGCTTCGAATGAAGTCAAATGAAAAAAGAATAAAAGTAGTAAAGCCTCTCATCATCTTTGTAAGTTAAGTAATGACTTCTTTGGCTTATCCAAGTTATAGTTTTCATGTTTTTTATGGGTAGTGCGCTGTAAGTACATTACCCACATTGCCGTAGGCTGAGTGAATAAGGGAGTGTGAGAGTGTAGGTCTGCAATACATGCGTGAAGTTTGAGTTAATAGTTAAAAGCACGTCGCTGTTTTCATCTTTGCTTCACAGCAGGAAAGCAGTTGCACATATTTACTCTTTGCTTCCAGGTGGAGTAGATAACTGTGTAAAGCTGTGGAACGCTCGCTCTATTTGTAATCCTGATGATGACGACGATGAAGGAACAGACCCGAAGTAAGTGTTACAGCTTTATCCCTCAGTGTATGATTACATTTCGTGTCTTGATTACTGTAAGCTCGAGTTGTTGCGCCTGTTAGATCGTTCTGCGCCGACGTAAGTGTGAGTCAAAATGCAAGAAATGAAACGCGATAAAATAAAACCAGTCAATATGTAATTTTGTCAAAAGCCCGAGTGGAATTTTGCATGTTAATTTTGTGTATGGATGAAAACCGGAAAAAGCCCCGAGGGTGTGCACGGTCCACATGTGACGTCAAGTCTGAGGAACGAACCCAGGCCAGCGCGGTAGGAGGCGGATGCTCTCACCACCGCGTCATCCCAGTTCCCTTTAAATATTTTGTTTGATTCTTTTTTTTTTTTAATATCTATGTATTTTTTATTTGTCTCAGCCGCGCATCAAAAGCAACACATTTGAAATGGGTTCCTACCCAACCAAGAGGACTCCAGTGCACTGTTTACACTTCACGCTAAGAAATCTGTTATTATGTCAGGACCTTTCACAGCCTCATCATGAGGGCGTAATTGAGGGTAGGAGTCCAAGAATGCTTTTGACCTCCTTTACTAGGACCCAATTCTCCCCCCTCCCTCTCCCCCTCTCCCGTCTTAGCACACAACTGAAAAATTCTCCTCCGTCCATGTCAATGGGACAAGACTATAGCTGCATTATTCTGTACTTGTAAATACTGTATAAACACAAATTTTGTACATTAAAAATCATTTATAAGTTTCAAAGAAAGTATCACTTCATTCATTTTTTTTCGTTTTTCTCCAAAAAACACTGAAACCTCGTGAAAAGATGGATATTTCTTTTTATGGATGGGAGTAGGAGGTTTCTAAAAAGTTAAAACACACCAAATAATGAGATTTGATGAGAAATCATCTCTTGTAGGTGCTTTTAATTCCCAAAAAACAGTTTGATGAGTTTGTTGATTTGGAAGCGCAGGAAAAACGCAGATGGCCAAGTCGCGATTTGTTCTTGTTTTGCATCTGATTGGTTGAGAGAATGGTGCGAGTTTTCCAGACCAATCACAGAACGCTGAAAGACAAAACCTACGTCAGTCTGGATTACTTTTGACACTTAATAGAGATTTGTTTTAATGGCTTGCTAGACTTGGATGCATATAACGAGCTCACCAGAAAAGGTAATTTGGTTTTATCAACTGAGTTGCTAATATAAATTGGCCACCGTTTAAAAGACTTTCTAAAGCTGACGTTACTGATGAAGGGTGAACGCACGAAACTCTTTACGTTGTCCGAATTACATTGTCAACTCAGTTGATAAAACCAAATTATCTTGTACTACCACCAACCAACGCAGCACCACGGTTTGTTCAGGAGCTTACCCCTTTTATTACAAGAAAAAGCTCTGGCCTTACTGTGGTCCTATTTTCTAATAGGATTTTTACATTTCACATTTACAACTTCCAGTCAACAATGAGCTAAACTATTTTATCGAATTTTACGAAAAAAAAGACAAAAGGAAAATCTGCGTAAATTTTGACAAGTATTTCATTTTTTGACAAAATTAACGCGCAAAATCATTGATTTTCCGCCTGCAGTCTGATGGGTTTTGTTCAATGAAGGCCTTAAAATGATTAAGTCTGTTGTTTTAGATGCGCAATAAAATGCAGGTACATTATTGAAAAGAAAATAATAATTTTGACTTAAAATTGTAAATTGATGGGCTTTTTTTTAAATTAATTTCTTTGCTTGCAAGCTTTCCGTCCTACTCTGTGATAGGTTTTTTAAAATTTATTTCTTTGCTTACAAGCTTTCAGTCTTCTCTGTACTATCACGTTTGAAGAACTTTGAAGGTGATAAACTGTCAGTGTTGAAAGACAACTGCGTTAAGAGTTCAAAGATTAACGATCTTTTACAAAGAAAAGAATCAAACGTTAGCAAACTGGTCATAGCCCATATCGCTTATTCTTCCCAAACGCATCTTAATCGTGCAAGCCGGCTTTACTCGATGGCCGCTCATCATCTATTACGTGTTGCTTTTCTCAGGTTCTGTTTTAAACTCTGTAGTTATTTACGTCATACTTCGAAGTGATAAGGCACGGCGAAATATTTTAAGCGTATTCTAGTATGGGATCTCCCAGAGGGGACATTATTGACAGAGCTAAAAGGACACTCAGACTTTGCTTCCAGGTGGAGTAGATAACTTTGTAAAGCTGTGGAACGCTCGCTCCATTTGTAATCCTGATGATGACGACGATGAAGGAACGGACCCGAAGAAAGTGTTACAGCTTTATCCCTCAGTGTACAATTACATTTCGTGTAATTGTGATAACAGTACTGCAACGAGACAAATGAAGAAACACTCGCAAATTTCATTGAATTAGATAGCAGCGAATCCAAGTTTTGCATGAAAGTCGATGCATACGGAATATTCATATGGGTCATGTGGCAATGCTGCATTTGAAGTAAAGAAGTTTATGTTTTGTTTAAGTCGCTATTTGAAATTAATTTGAATCAGATGACTATAAACTCACTCTGTAAAAACTTACAAATATTAAGAAGTCTGCTTACGTTCCAAAGTACAAAATAATGATAATGATTTCCAGTTTGGAATGGCAGGTTAATCCTTTCTTGAGTTAAATCTATTTTTCATCTGATAGCTACTGATAATATTTAAGGACAAGGTTCTGTTTTTGGCTGAAAAATTGAAAGCCATCCACATGTTCTCTGAATTATTCATATAAAAAAATAACCGCAATAACTTGGCCACTCTTCACATGCTGATACAGCCCTTGGTTTATCAAGTTTAATGTATTTTCTGTGTTTGACTGCACATATTAGTTTGATTCAGTCAAACCTGAACCTCTTACTCAAAATTCTCTTCACCTAAAATACTTACTATATACAGAAATCCTATGTCCTTGTTATTTCTAAGACCTCAAGGCACTTACAAAATACACCACTAAAAAAGGGTTTAAAGTTCTTTGAGAGAACCTTTCTACAACTTAACATTTACTAACAATTTGCTAACAGATTTTCAAATCTTAATTCCACTTTAAGTGAAAACACTTTTGCATAATGAATAACACAACCTTTCGTTTGTTAAAATAATGAATACCAAATGTTTTGAAAAGTTATGTAGACATAACATTCTCAGTAACAATGCGCTCAGAATGCTTCACAGGTGTACATATTGGGTTTGATTAACCTTTCTTCAGTCCTACCACTCCGCTAAAAATTTACGGATATGTGCACCAAAGAATTTATTTTCATTTCTCCCTACTTTGTTTACCTCCATTTGTTAATTTTATATATAACTCAATTAATTTATGTAGAAAGCGGTTGAATTTCTTTCTGCTTAAAGTAAGCCAAACAGTTCACCAGACAGAGAATCTGTACTACTCAATTAACTGAATACGATGGTTACGAGCATCAGTAACAACAAATCTCCCCGTACTGAGAACAGCTAATGCACGAGGAGTTATCAACTCTCCTAAATGATTACTCTTTGTTCCAAACTTACCTACAAAATTTCCATTCAGTTTAAAGACTTGTATTCTATAATTGTTTGAGTCACAGACCATAAGTTGCCCTGACTTGTTCACTAACAAAGATCTTGGATAATTAAACTCCCCGTCTTTTTCTCCCGGCTCTCCAAACTTGTACTGAAACTTTCCATTCCTGTCAAAAACTTTGATACAGTTATCACTATGGTCTGACACTATGAGATATCTGTCATACTGAATACAGTGGATAGGAAAAGAAAAAGAGCCCTTCTCACCTATCCTCCTTAGAAACTTTCCATCAGGAGAAAATATCTTTATAAGTTTTTTACCTACGTCTGCAACAATGATATTCCCCTCACTGTCTACAGACAGACCCGAGGGAATATCAAGCTCACTGTCAACGTTTCCTTTCCCACCAAAACTTCCCACGAACTCACCCTCACCACTAAAAATCTGAATTCTATGATTTAAGCTGTCTGCTACAAAAATATTTCCATTATTGTGAAATGTAATTCCCCGAGGATTGTTGAATTCTCCGACAATGTCACCCTTCTTACCAAATGATCTTAAAAACTTTCCTTCACTACTGAAAATTTGAACTCTGTGGTTGCTTTGATCAGTTACAGCGATCTCGTCGTTAGCGTTCACTGCAACCCCCCAAGGCCCATTAAACTTTCCAACCGACAAACCCCGTTCT
The DNA here is from genome assembly GCF_036669915.1 of Pocillopora verrucosa. Lineage (NCBI taxonomy): Eukaryota > Metazoa > Cnidaria > Anthozoa > Scleractinia > Pocilloporidae > Pocillopora > Pocillopora verrucosa. The sequence continues at coordinate 4,432,694 of NC_089324.1, forward strand.
CCAAAAGCTGAAACAGGTCTTAAGTGAAATGGTTTTACGAGGACAATAAATTGACTTCCGTGCACATGTATCCCGTTTACCTTTATCGCCACTTTACATCTTCCTTCATTTCTAGGAGAATATATGATTTTATAGAATCCATCCTTATTGTCAACTATTTGCAATTCCGTTGCGCAGTCGCGTCCTTGTTCGTCAATGATCTCCACCGTTACATGGTCGCCTTCATTGTAACACTGTCTTCCTTTATAGTCCCTTGTGGTCAAAGAAAAGTGTGCTTGACGGTTAGCAATTGCTTCTTCAAGTCCTTTTCCTTCAGCAACTGACTGACTTGCTGTTGTTTGGTGTGCTATTTGCAACATTCCGATTTCTTCGGCGTTTATATTGCTTAGCATCTTTAGGTTTTCCACGAAAGCCAAAACAGGAAGCTTTTCCGGGTAACGGTCTTTTGGCTGGCTTTGATTAATTCCTGGAAAGATTTCCTCAAATGATTTCTTTAGTTGAACGACTTGGGCGGGTGTGCTTCGTTTTAGAATTGTATCAGCTTTTTCCAGCGATGATTCGATGATCTTTACTTCACTCTCGATCTCCGTCTTTTGCGTTGTTAGAGTTTCGATAAATCTTTTCGTTTCATCGTCCGCCGTTGCAATGATATTTTGTTTCTTCGCTTCAATAGTTGCAATTAAATTGTCCACAAACGTCTGCACTTGTCTCTTGATGTCTTCGTTTTGTTGTATCAATTTTGCGTAATCTTCATCGAGTCGACCCAAAGCGTTAATCTTTGCTTGTAAATCGTTCTTCTGTATTTCAACCAGTGATTTCAGTTCCATCTTTTGTCTTTCCGCTTCTTCCTCAAGGTGCAATATGGCGTGATCCGCATGATCTATCACAACACAGCTTTGGCAAGCTGCCGTTTCGCAGTTCTTGCAGAAATATTTAAGTTCTTCTTTCTCGTGCAGCTGTTTAGAGCAGAACAAGGGTCGTTTCAACATGTCCTCGTAATCCTTTTCCTGAAAGTCTATGAGCGCTAGAACACAGTGATCTTTATAGCTTCGAATGATGTTATGTGCAACGAGGCACTCTTCACACCAAAACATGCAACACTGGAAACAGTAAGAACTCTCGGAGCTCTTCTTTTGACAGTTTCCACATCCAGCTTGACTGGTTTTGCATTCTCTAATGGCCAGCACGTCAATCAAGGCGTTCAAATGAACACTGGTGGGAAGATCTGCCAGATCACCACTACCAGGCACTCTGCTAACAAGTTGGCATTTCGGGCAAGTGATTGTGTCTCGACCATGGCTTGATCTGTGCCAGTGTTTCAAGCATTGCAGGCAGAAACTGTGACGACATGGGAGGTGTTTTGGTTCTGTGTATATGTTAGTGCACACTGGACAAGAAACTTCTTCACGAAGATTGTGAGGCAACGTTGTGATATCCATGGTTCGTCTGTCTTTTTGAGGAGACAGCGAGAATTTCGGAATTTGACCCAAAACAATGAAGTCTTGTGACTTTGTTTTATTTTTCAAAGCTTTTTTGGAATTTTGTTATGGTTATCTTTTCAATTGCATCAGCTAATCAGGGATCCTTGTCTCAAAATGAAAAGCCATCCGCATGTTCTCCGAACTACTCATGCAAAATTAACCAATGACTTGGCCGCTCTTCACATGCTGATACAGCTGCTAGTTAATTAAGTTCGATGTATTATCTGTATTTGATAGAAAAATATTAGTTTGATTCAGTCAACACTTGAATCTCTTATTCAAGAATTCTCTTACCTAAAATACTTATTATATACAGAAATCCTAAAGTTCCCTTATTATTTTCTAAGATCTCAAGACACTTACAAAATACACCACCGAAAAGAGGGTTAAAGTTCTTCGAAAGAACCTTTCTACAACTTATATGATTTTGTTTTTATTTATCCACAAAAATTTTTGAAACCAATTGCACACAGATTTTTAAATCTTTATTCCACTAAAAGTGAAAGTGTTATTCAACATCATAAGTGAACGTAATTTTTTCTGGTCATAATTGTACACGAACCAAATCATAATGAATAACAACAACCTTTCGTTTCTTAAAGTAATGAATACCAGATTTATTTGAAAAGTTCTGTAAACATAACATTCTCAGCAGGAATACGCTTACATCGAAACGCTTCAGGTGTACATATTGGACATGACAATCCTTTTTCAGTCCTATCCCGCCAAAAATTAACAGATACGTGAACTAAAGAATTTCTTTTCATTTCTTCCCCATTATTTTATTTCTCTTCATTTCTTAATTTCATTTGAAACTCGTTGATTTATGTAGAAAGCGGTTGAATTTCACTCTGCTCAAAATAAGCCCACTGTCAGCATCAACATATCTCCCTGTTCAGAGAACTGCTAGTACATGTGGAATTGTGAATCCTCCTAAATGTTTGTTTATTTATGTGTTCCAAACTTACCAACAAACTTTCCATTCAGCTAAAAGACTTGTCAGAATAGCATTCTACAACTTCCTGAGTTACAAACCATAATTTGTCCTGATTTGTTCACCGACAAAGATCTTTGCACTTTCCACTAGGGATCCCTTCTGACGTATACAAGGGAGTTTGCGCCATGCAGAAGTGAATAACAAATTGCCTAACTTTCCGCTCTTCGTTCCATTTATCGGTTAGGCGTTGATAAGCGTATTCTAGTTTGGGATCTCGCAGAGGGGACACCATTGACCGAGCTAAAAGGACACTCAGATACAGTGTACTCTTTGATGTTTAATAGAGATGGGAATTTGCTGGCCTCAGGTATGTTTTGTTTGTGCTTCGAATGAAGTCAAAGGAAAAAAGAATAAAACTAGTAAAGCCTCCCTTCATCTTTGCAAGTTAAGTAATGACTTCTTTGGATTATCCAATTCGCAGTTTTTATGTTTCTTATGGGTAGTGCGTTGTAAGTATATTACCCTCATTGCTGTAGGCTATGAGTGCATGAGGGAGTGTAAGAGTGTAGGTCCGCAATACATACCTGAATTTTTAGTTATTAGTTAAAAGCACGTCGCTGTTTTCATCTTTGCTTCTCAACAGGAAAGCAGTTGGACATATTTATTTTTTCTTCCAGGTGGAGTAGATAACTGTGTAACGCTATGGAACACCCGTTCCATTTGTAATCCTGATGATGACGACGATGAAGGAACAGACCCGAAGTAAGTGTTACAAGACACATAGAGTCTGTCACAAACCACAAATATTAGCAAGTTTATTTGCGCATTGCATGCCTACTTTTTGATTGCGCTTCGCTGGCCACCAGTCACTCCGACTTCATTGTTCCCGCTTGGCGGCAGTGTAAGGGACCATGGTACAGGAAAGAACTAGTTCTGTAAGTCCCTTCCTCCTTCGCACCTTCTTCCATTTTGGCAAAAAGGCCCTGATTACTCTTGTTTGCGTTCCTCATATGTATGAATTGGTTAAGATGGCCTTCCTTGCTTTGAAGCCATACCCGGTTGAAAAATATTTACTCCTCTTAGACAGACTAAAGTCAGCTATTCTCAAAAACTAAATTGGAGTTTTAAGTGAATATCGCCTCAACTTCTAAAAACTGTTTTTCAATGGATCTAAGGAAACCTAATGATAAGCAGGAGAGGGACGACACGAAACAAAATCCTAGTAGGCTACTATGAATCTTGACGAAACTGGTGCACATGAAGACTTAATACTGATGTAAGAGGGAAATGTTCTCTTGTAAATTAATAATGGTAATAGGAACATCTAGGATTTACAAGGAAATATGTAGCAGTTAGAGGGGAGAATTAACAATCAGATCTTGGAGGTTAAAGGGTTACCAGTCAGGCAAGACTTGACTTTGTGTTACTGATCCAGTTTTCCTGGTTTATTTCTAGGACCATATTGAGAGAGGTCTTTTCTCTGAACTCCTTTCCTGAAAATAGCTGCCATTCAACTTTATGTTACTTGATATTGTTTTGCAGTACAATCTTTTATTACCTGTTTTTGAGGAAGTCAGGAAGATTATCATGAAGAAGACTTAAGCATTAGTTGGTAACCATATTACGGCGTAAACGCAGGAAAAGCAATGAGCTCATAGGAACCTTAAGGTATTGAAACAGACTGTGTCCAAAGTTGCCAGTCCCTCAAAACTTGATCTCCGATCCTCAATTCTCAATCTCTGACTCTGGATTTTTTTGAGAACTTCTAGGATCGAGGCTCAAGTCAAAGTTTATAGACATCTGAGTAGAGTTTGATGTGATAATAAAATTGTTTCCTCCAAATGGGGGATTGAGATCCTCAAGAAATTCTTCAGTTACGTGTCTCAATCCTAGTTTCTGGAGCCTTGGTTCTCTGTCGTCTATTATCCCAAATGGCTTTGAGGTTTGAGAATGGAGCTTCAAGTTGAGACAGTGTCAAATGAAATACTTTTTTAAATGTACATGTACTTTTCTAGTGGTTGACCAACCATTCTTTTTCATAAATAGTTGTTACCACTACTTTTTTTTAACAGTTATAATATCCTGTGCTGTTATCAGCTTGTTATTTGAAAACCTCTCATGTATTATCCAACATTTGGTGTTGGTTACACTGGTAAACTGATAGAAATTATGCTCTATGAAGACAGTATTAAAAACTTTGTAGCTTGCACATTTATACAAAATAGTAAACTGTAAAGAAAAGTCACTTAATATGTAGCCTGTGTGAAGTCACCCCCTGCCCTTAGAAAAAAAACAGGATTCTTTTTTAGAGTTAGCCCTTTAACTCCCAAGATCTGACTGTTAATTCTCCCCTCTTGCTTCTGCACAATTCTTTGTAATTGATCAGGAGAATTTGGATTCTTGATTGTGAGAACAACTTCTACCCAATAAGCTTGAGTATCCTCATTACCTGCTTCACGGATGATGTGCGGATATTATAGGGAGAAGTTACATGTGAATCACATCTGGGAGTTTAAGAGTTAAGGATTGATTTTCTTTGGATAACCAGGGACTGAGAAGTTTTTTTTTTCTGTGTTAAGAAAGTTGCTTCAAAATCTAAAAGGATGTGTAGACTTAATTGGAACCTTTTGTTGTTCAGATATTTTTCCATTTGTCCTGTCTAACTCCAGCAGGGTCTGCAATGGTTGTTGGTGCCATGAAATGTGGTTTGTGTGGGGGATTTTCCAGTGGGAAGGAGGACAAAAAATTTAGGGGCTGTGGTTGAACTTCCATGAAGGGAGTCCAGCTCTTGTGTCTGGCTGGTTTTTACTGTACATTAAATTATTGCTGTTCTTCAGCACAAAGCAGTGTACACACATGCATAAACCCTTTTCCCTTCCTTATCTCCAAGCCTTTTTTTTAATGGATTAATTTTTCAACCCCCTGAACTTTCCTGTCCCTACTTCACACTGAGCTTGGACATAGGAATCCTATGCAGGGTGTGTAATGGTGAGCTTAGGGACTACATTAGAGACAAGTGGAAGGGTACAATGTAGTTTTCAAGCCCAGGTAACAATGCAGAAGAGCCAGTTATCCTTGGAAGTGGAAAATATTCCTTCATAAAACTTTGAAAATGCTTGTTTTCTCACTGTAGCCAACAAAAGCAAGTTGTATTATGGAATTCCACCAGAACTTGATCTTGGAGTTGTTATTGAAGAGGAAAATGAGGAGGATGAAGATAAGGAAAAGCCAAAAGTAAGTACCAGTACATTTTTAAATATAGAGTGGTATTTAATTTAGTGAGGGAAGTATTGCAATATCGTTTTAGTTTTGTTATACTATGTTTTTCAAATAAATTATCTTAACTGGGAGTGAAAGTTGCCCATTTTATGCCTCTTAACCCTTTCACTCCCAAGATCTCATTACTCATTTTCCTTACTGTTTGCAGTACAATTCTTATGATGTTAGTTTGGAGAATTTGGTTTTGGATCAGTTAATAATCCCCAAATTTATGTTTTCCTTTTTTCTTATCACTTGTTTGCTTGATATTGTATTGGTCTTGTAAGAGGAAAATCTGTCTTGGTCACTCATGAAATTTAAATAGATAATAATAATAAAGTAATACCAGAAATGATAATGATGATGAAAACTTCATTAGATACAAAAGGTCAAACAGTTCAGTGACACTTTTTTTTTTTGGATGATATGATATTCAATATACAGAGTCAGTTCAATTTGTTAATCAATGTAACTTATTTAGGTGTGCAGAGCTTCTTATTTATTATAAAACTAGATAAATTCAAATTAATCCACTGTATTTGAAACAGTCTTATGCCCAGACCTCCAATTGCCAAGCCCCTCATTTCAGTTTTATATATGAAGGTAAGCATTATGTGGGTTCTGAGATCATTAACAAATAAACTCCTACAAATATTTTCAATCCTAAGAATTCTGCTTTTCAAAGTACAAAATAATGATAATGACTTCCATTTTGAAATGGCAGGTTAATCCTTTCTTAAGTTATTTTTTAAAATCTATTTTTCAGCTGATAGTTACCAATAATGTTTGCAGACAAGGTTCTGTTTTTGGCTGAAAAATTGAAAGCCATCCCCATGTTCTCTGAACTATTTATATACAAAATTAACCACAATGACTTGGCCGCTCTTCAAATGCTGATACAGCCGTTGGTTTATAAAGTTCAATATTTTTTCTGTGTTTGACTGAAACATATCAGTTTGATTCAGTCAACACCTGAATCTCTTATTCAAGAATTCTCTTCACCTAAAATACTTACTATATACAGAAATCTTAGTCCCCTTGCTATTTCTAAGATCTCAAGGCACTTACAAAAAACACCATTTAAAAGTGTTTAGAGTTCTTTGAAAGAACCTTAAGTTTCTAAAACTTGAATGATTTTTTAAATTTTATCTAAAAACATTCACTAACAACTTTCCTACAGCTTTTTTTTTATTCCACCTAAAAAACTGAAAAAGGTTTTGATCAAAAGTGACTGTAATTTTTTTTTTGTTATAATTGTACATGAACCAAATCATAAGGAATAACCACAACCTTTTGTTTGTTAAAATAATGAATACCAAATGTATATTAAAAGTTCTGTAAACATAACATTTTCAGTAGCAATATGCTTCCATCAGAATGCTTCACAGGTGTACATATTGGATTGGATTAACTTTTTTTCAGTCCTACCACTCTGCCAAAAGCTAACGAATATGTGCTCTAAAGAGTTTCTTTTCATTTCTTCCCTTTCACTTTACTTCTATTCATTTGTTAATTTTATATAAAACTCAATTGATTTATGTAGAAAGCGGTTGTCAATCTCACTCTGCTCAAAATAAGCCAAACAGTTCACCAGAGCGAACGAGCACTACTCAATTATCTGAATACGATGGTAACGTTCACGATGAGCAAATACAAATCTCCCTGTACTGAGAACAGCTACTGCTCTTGGATATCTGAATTCTCCTAAATTTTTATTTTGAGTTCCAAACTTACCAACAAACTTTCCATTCAGTTCAAAGACTTGTATTCTACGATTGCCTGAGTCACAGACCATAAGTTGTCCTGAATTGTTCAATGACAAACATCTTGGATAATTAAACTCCCCATCCCTTCCTCCCTGCTTTCCAAACTTGTACTGAAACTTTCCATTCCTGTCAAAAACTTTGATACAATGATCACTATTGTCTGACACTATGAGATATCTATGATATTGAATACAGTGCATAGGATAGGTAAAAGACCCCTGCCCACCTATCTTTCTTAGAAACTTGCCTTCAGGAGAAAAGATCTTAATCAGTTTGTTACCTACGTCTGCAACAATGATATTCCCCTCACTGTCTACAGACAGACCCGAGGGATAATCAAGTTGACTATCAAGGTTTCCTTTCCCACCAAAACTTCCCACGAACTCACCCTCACCGCTAAAAATCTGAATTCTATGATTGTAACAGTCTGTAACAAAAATATTGCCATTATTATGAAATGTTATTCCCCGAGGATTGTTGAATTCTCCCACCATGTTACCCTTCTTACCAAATGATCTTAAAAACTTTCCTTCACTACTGAAAATTTGAACCCTGTTGTTGAATTGATCAGTTACAGCGATCTCGTCGTTAGCGTTCACTGCAACCCCCCAGGGACAAGAAAACTTTCCAACCGACGAACCCTCTTCACCAAAAGATAAAACAGGTCTAAGCTGAAACGGTTTAACGCTGTGCACATGTTCCCCGTTTACCTTTATCGTCGCTTTACATCTTCCTTCATTTTTGGGGGAATAACTGATTTTATGGAGTCCGTTCTTATTGTCAATTATTTGCAATTCTGTGGCGCAGTCGTGCCCTTGTTCGTCAATGATCTCCCTTGTGGTCAGAGAAAACTGTGCTTGATGGTTAGCAATTGCTTCTTCAAGTCCTTTTCCTTCAGCAACTGACTGACTTGATTTTGTTTGGTGTGATATTGGCAACATTGCGATTTCTTCGGCGTTCATGGTGCTTCGCATCTTTAGGTTGTCCAAGAAAGCTAGGACAGGAAGCTTTTCCGGGTAACGGTCTTTTGGCTGGCTCTGATTAGTTCCCTGAAAGATTTCCTTGATTGATTTCTTCAGTTGAACGACTTCGGCGTGTGTGCTTCGTTTTAGAATTGTATCAGCTTTTTCCAGCGATGATTCGATGATCTTTATTTCACTCTCGATATTCGTCTTTTACGTTGTTATAGTTTCGAGGAATCTCTTCGTTTCATCGTCCGCCGCTGCGGTAATAATTTGTTTTTTCGCTTCAATAGTTGCAATTAAGTTGTCCACAAACTTCTGCACTTATCTCTTGATGTCTTCGCTTCGTTGTATCAATTTGGTGCAGTCTTCATTCAGTCGACCAAAAGTGTTAATCTTTGTAGACTCCAGCCAAGAGTTGATTTAAAAGAGAAAATTTATTCCTCGTTCACAGTCATAGAGTAAATTAAACGCATCTGATCAAGTAGAAGGTGATGATGTAAATGATGTAAATGATACAAATGATGGTTCGACTGAAAGGAAAAATTACATTATAAATTACAATAGATCCAAGAAAATTGACGAACAAAATGAAAACGAAAAAAGGACTAACGACTTACAGATATTTCCTCCTACTGACTTGAACGGGCCGAGTGAAATGGCCGTTGATTGAAAAACAAGAACTTGCCGTAACAAAGGGCCAACACTGAATATATATTACAATGAAAAACGAGAACTTAAAAAGTGTAATCAAACAAGTCACGTGGAGATCAAGGGTTAAAATTTAAATCAAGGGTAACGCACGTACGTGAGAGGTCACGCACGTTTGAATCTTACAATCTTTGCTTGTAAATCGTGCTTCTGTATTTCAATCAGTGATTTTAGTTCCATCTTTTGTCTTTCCGCTTCTTCCTCAAGGTGCAATATGGCGTGACCCGCAAGGCGTATCAAAACACAACTTTGACAAGCTGCCGTTTCGCAGTTCTTGCAGAAGTATTTAAGTTCTTCTTTCTCATGCCGCTGTTTAGAGCAGAACAAGGGTCGTTTCAACACGTCCTCGTAATCCTTTGAATGATGTTATGTACAATGAGGCACTCTTCACACCAAAACATGCAACACTGGAAACAGTAAGAACTTTCATTCCCACTCGGGCACATTTCCCGCCAAGATTTAAAATGGCGGACTTACTCACTATTCTTGACTTTTGAGTTACAAGATGATATCCATTTACTCGGTGATATGTTGGAGGAAAGTGATAAAGAGATTGTTTTAAGTGCCGCATGCTGCTTCATACGCAGAAATTTAACTCGCATTCAAGATTATTTTGAGCAAACTCTGCCAAGATATTTACCCGACGAATTCAAGCATCATTTCCGCATGACGAGAGAAACTTGCGAACTTCTCTCGCGATAAATAATGCAAACCGGACAAATACTAACGACAAATTCGTCTAGCAACCAGTCATTGCTCCAGAAAAGCAAATCCTAGCGTTTCTGTGGAGGATAGCTTATCAAGAACCGGCTCGGGCTGTGGCAGATCGTTTCGACCTCACATCCAGTAATGTCGACAGGGTTTTCCGCAGAGTCGTGCAGGCAACTGTTTCCCTTTGTGGGCAATACATCAAATGGCCAACTGTTGAGTCATGGCAAGCAAATAAGAGAACCTGTTTCATTATTTTATTTAGAATCAGGGTCAAAATAGCATGACTGATGTATCATTTTAAATGCAAAAATTTACAGGAAATCAGATGCAAGATATAAAGTCACCTTTTGAGGAAGAAGGGGGATTCCCTGGCGTTATTGGGGTAGTCGATGGCACTGATGTCGGCCCCCTGAACACGAACCAGAGGCCTACATCAACAGAAAGTAGTTCCACTCAATAAATGTTCAGGTATTAAAAAAAGACAAACAACTAAACAGACAACATACTGTACAACTTGACAGTGTTGTGTCAAATGATCACTGCACATTATTTCCAGTTCTTCTTTGGAAATGTTTCTTATAGCAGTGACCTACTGATATTAGAAATATTAACTTGTAATATCGCCAATTTGACGCAATTGTTAAGCTGAAAAAGTGAATGTTATGAAGAGAAACATCCAATTTTTCCTCAGCTGGTATGTGATGACAACATGGTGTTCATCCATGTCCTTGCTGGTCGGCCTGGGTCAGTGCACGACTCAAGGGTTATGTGCAATTCTGAGTTGTGGCAAACAGCCGCACATAAATTTCCTGGTGATACTCATTTACTGGGGGATGGAGGGTATCCATTGTTGGTATCCAAGGTAATCATGAATCAGATATCTGGTATTTAGCTGAACTGTTGTACTAGAGTCCTAGTAGAACACTTGTAAACTGAAATACAAGAAACCCTAATTTTCAGCTAATACCCTAGTTACTTTCTTCAATTGATTCAGAGTGTACTTTTTTAATATAACAGTTCCAGAAGAAATGGACTGCTTTTTGCATTTGTTGTTCTGATTGTGATCCACATGTATCTACAGCATGCACAATTCATAGACTAGAGATTACATAGAGCTAATATGTTTGATGTTATCCTTCAGGTGGCTCATAACACCCTTGAGAGACAATGGCCATTAAACTGTCCATCATAGAAGGTTTAACATTTCCAAAAAGTTTTGCATCTACTGAGAAAATATGGAAAAACACTATTGTACAATTTGATAGTTCAAAATATTGAACATTACGTATTTTGGTAAATAAATATCAGTAAATATCTGTTTACGTTTTACACAACCAGCCCAACACCAAAAAGGTAAAGCAGCAGGACATACAATAACATGGACCATAAGGGTCTTATTAATGTTAAATATCAATAGGAGTATTTTTAACAGAGTTTCCTTTTAATACGATTTACCTTTTTTCAGGACATCCAGAAATTGACAGAAAACTAATCTTTTTTGTTTGTTGCATTCCCCTTAACAATTTGATTTTCTCTTCCTCTGCCTTCTCCTTGCTCTCTGCGTGAGACTGGAGAAAACCTGACATTTCAGCAACAATTTGATTTTCTCTTCCTCTGCCTTCTCCTTCCTCTCTGTGTGAGACTGGAGAAAACCTAACATTTCAGCAACAATTTGATTTTCTTTTCCTCTGCCTTCTCCTTGCTCTCTGTGTGAGACTGGAGAAAACCTAACATTTCAGCAACAATTTGATTTTCTCTTCCCCTGCCTTCTCCTTGCTCTCTGTGTGAGACTGGAGAAAACCTAACATTTCAGCAACAATTTGATTTTCGTTTCCTCTGCCTTCTCCTTGCTCTCTGTGTGAGACTGGAGAAAACCTAACATTTCAGCAACAATTTGATTTTCTCTTCCTCTGCCTTCTCCTTCCTCTCTGTATAAGACTGGAGAAAACCTAACATTTCAGCAGCAAAGGAATAGCTTTTTCGCTTCCGATGCTTATTTTTAAGGGTCTTTGAACGCTTTCCTCTGCAATCACCATCATCATCATCATCATCACAATCATCATAACCTGAATTCACCTCACTGCTTTTCCCACCGTCGTCATTGCAGCTGGTACTTGACGAGTAAGAATTAATTTCAGAATCAAATGTGTAAGCTGGGTTGACTCTTTGGATATCACCTATGCACTCTGCTATTTGCTGGTGAAATTTCCACGATTGGTTAGCTCTCCCAGTGCGTTTGCTGTTTTCCTTTACTTCTTTATATTTGGCTTCTAACTTAAGCCATTAACGCGTACATTGCTCTCCGGATACCACAACATCTGCATTTAAATGCGCTTGTAATCTTTTCGAATACCTCTTTTTTTTGTTGGTCTTGGGTTTTCCGAAAAGGTGCTTATATTCACCATAATTTTTGATGAAAAAAAGAACGAAGCGGTCTTTCCACTTCCGCAGTGTGGCCTTAGCACTCTCTTCAGCAAATAACGTTGAGGCTTGCTCTAGTAGGTCTTCCACAGTACCCATTGACAGGCAGGTTTTGTTTCATACTCATACAAATGGCGGGAGTTAATTTGTTTAAATTGTCATTCACGAAGTGTGTGCATTAAAATGGTAAAATCATTAAGCTCTGTCTTCGACTTACCCAAGGAAGGAGCGAAATTTCCTGAATTGTCGACGCAAACATGTCGAAAAAATGCCATATCGTCTGACGTGAAGAAAAAAAGGGGAACATTGAAGGTTTAGCAACGCCGCCATCTTTACCTTTGGTCGAGGCAACAGACACGGCTAGCGCTAGAGAAACTGGGGACGAGTCATGCTGAGAGGAAATGTCAAATGAACGGAAAATTTCCGGAAAAAAGGACAACCTCGAGAGGTTGACCAAAATTTTCGAAATGGTTTTCCGGAAATTTTCCGTTCCTTTCGATCTTAAACCGGAAATTTTCTGCGCCATTCGATCTTAAACTGGAATTTTCGAAAATTTTGGTCGAATGGAACGCGCCCGAAAACCCGAAAGGACCTGATTAAATATTCAAATCACTGATCGGTCATTTTAGGCCCGTGTTTTCGACGAGTTTTAACAACGACTACTCATCTCTTGTTTCCTCTTCTGCCGAAAGAACAGGTACGTTAAGTTTTTTTCCTCCGTGAATGGCTAATGCACTATGGTGAACTTCTTTTGATTTAGATCGCTTCGAGTCCCAGAAAATGTCTTTACAGAACAAATTATATTGACATAATAATCCAGGATTAGTGTTAACCCTTTACCTCCCATGAGTGACCAAGACAGAATTTCTCCTTAAAATATCAATACAATATCAAGGATAGAAGTGATGAGAATAAAGTAAAATATAAATTAGGGGATTATCAGTTGATCCAATACCAAATTCTCCAGATTGACATCATAAGAATTGTACGGCAGACAGTAAGGAGAATTACTAATGAGATCTTGGGAGTTAAAGGGTTAACTCCTTTTCGAATGACCAGCCTTAGAGAGCTTTTAAGAAGTATTGAGGTATTATACTCTGAAGCACTTAGATGAAAATAATTCTTTGGTACCACTTTAAATCGCTACGAGGCTTCAAGTTTGAGCACTGTCGTTCAATTTTTTTTTAATTGACGTTACTATCTGTATGGTGACCGTTCATCTTTTAGTGAGAATAATCTAATCCTAAGTATTAACGTTCTCACTGAGCAATTACTTGGTTTATGAAGTAACTTATACTTATTGTGCTTCCTGTTTCCAACAAGTTCGCCTTTGGAGTCTCTACACTTTCAGTTCCTTAGTCTCGTTCAAGGGACATAACTACCCAGTGTGGGACGTGCAGTTCTGGAAGGGGACTACCAGAAATAGTTAGATTTCTTAACTAATTATTTCTCTTTTTTTTCCACAACATGAATTCACTTATTTCCTAGAAAAGAAATCTAGTATATCGAAGCGTCTTCTCTTCACTCCCCTTCCCCCCTCCCTCGGATTCCGTGCCTTGCCATTTAACAAATTCGCAAGGTATCCTGTATTGGAGTAACTTTGGCAATTTTCCAAAGTGTTCAGTTGATCGGCAAAGTGTAGCAATAGATAATAAACCCCTGTGCGAGAAAGCAAATGGGGGCGAAAAAGACTAGTGACTAGAGGCCGGCCCATTACCCTTTGCGAAAATGGATCAATGTAAGTATCTGAGAAACTGTGCACCTACTCTTTCCCTAGTGGTGGTGTTTGTCGCTCCTCTGTTGTACATGTTTTTCGCATACGCAAAGATCGCCGTAAGTTTATGGAACAGAAGCAAACATGGAACAATTCACAAGGCAGTTGCCAGGGCTAAAATGAAATCAACTCGCTTAATGGTCGCTGCTGTCCTAGTTTTTGTGGTCTGCTGGGCGCCAACCTTAGTATTGCTATTACTGGAGGTGTATAGCATATTAGAAAATTTATCGTCTAAATATTTGTTCATAGTTTATTTTTGGTGTATAATTTTGCAGATATCCAGCTCTTCTATAAACCCTGTCATCTACGCATTCCTGTGCCCTGAATTCAAGAGAGGAGTTCTCAGGCATTGTTGCTTCTGTTGTTCAAGCAATTGTCCTTTGGGTCGCGTGGAGCCTGTCATCTAATATGGACGAATCAGAGTAGCAAATAAACGGAACAGCAACTTTTCCGCTTATGTTCATACTACATACATATTTTTGGAGTCACACCACAAAGCGACAACGTGCGTGGACCACTTGAGTGACTGGTGACAAGTATAAGGCCCAAGGAATAATGGGAGCAAGACGCGTCAATATTTTGGCGTCTGTCTGGTCTCTGTCATAAACTGAAGATATCCTCATGTTAGTGCACTCACCGCATCTCTGTATTTAGGTGCACTCCACTGACCCAGAAGCAACAACAGGCGCGGTGTGGGAGTGACTATTAACGGGCATGAGACGTGGGGGAACATGGAAGATGCAAGAATTAATTCTGCATTCCCTCTTGTGCATCCCATTGTATTTTGGTATAACCCAAGGGAATTAAGGTAATTTTGATAACTGAAAAAAAAACCCCGATCGGTCTTCCTTACGACTCTCACAGACATTAGAAGACCTTCCTTACTTAGATGCCTCACCCCGCTTAAAAATACTTACTCTTCTAACACAAAGTGAAATAAGCTATTATTAAGACTGAATTGGAGTGTTACGAGAAAATCGTTATCAATTCCCAAAACTATTCATCCAAGGGTCCTGAGAAGCCTAAGATGAAATAAAATCGTAGCAGGCGCCATTATGAATCCTAACGAAAAATAGTGCACATGAGGTCTTAAAACTGAGGTACGGAAAAAAATGTACTTTTGTTCAAGTGATTCTTGCAAATATCCCTCATTAATATCTAACAAAGAATCTTTTGCAACAACCTAATTTACGTTCTTGTCACAGAGATGTATGTTTGATCACCTAAATGCATATCTTTTTCTGTATTTATGACTAATTTATACACCAATTTCTTAAATTTTATTGTCCTGTAATAAGTTATAGACAAAACTTCCAACAGCAGTCTCGGGCTCAGAGTCAATACCTCTTCGTGTTTTGCAGTTGTTTGACGTCATTCCTAGCTACGTTAAATATGGGAAAACATAATTTACTCCTACAATCTTCCTCTACAATGCAACTGAAGTATGAAGGTTGCCTTATGTGTGTGCTTTACATGTTTTCGAACATGACGTGTCTATCTTACGCTTATACCACTGACATGGATCCCAAATTATTCGGGGCTCAACCACTGAAGAAAGCAAATATTTCTTCATTTCTGATCGACCTGCTGTCTTCGTATCGAAGTTTGCCACGTTCTTGTTTGTAAACGTATCTCGTCATCGGGACTAATCCGGTGATTACGGGACGATTTACAGCAGCAGCAACAACAACAACAACAACAAGCAAATTTGATGCTATTTTTCCTAAATTCAGGGCAAAAAAAAGCGTATACAGCAGTACTAACACAAGAGCTTGATGCCGGTGCGATAAACATGAACCATACCATTAAAAAATATTTCGTCACTCCAGGCACTCCGTCAAAAACTTCATACTTAGTCAACATGCTGCCCAAAATACTTGGTCCCCAGCAAAGAACGAAGCCAAACACGGCTACAACCAACAAGCGAATAGATTTTGACTTGTGTTTCGCCACAGCGCTGTGAATAGCTCCATTTTTGCTTCTGTTCCACAAGCGAACTGCAATTCTTGTGTACGCAACTGCTATATAGGAAAGAGGCATGATAAACGCCACAAAAAAGTAAATCGTCTCGGAAAGCTGAATTTGCCAAGAAGATCGCGATGTGTCACAGAGCATATACTGTCTACATGAATCATTGTTGTTTTCTGTCTGACAATAGGTAAAAGTCTGTACCTTCACACTGTGAACAAACGAAATGGAAGATAACGCAGCATAAGCCCAAATGACTCCAGTCATCATTAAATATGAACGAGGAGGTCTGGAAATCAGACTCCTAAAAGGCTGTATGATGTTTTTATGTCTATCCCACGCAATAGCGGCTAACGTGCTAAAAATAGCGGCTGGGCATGCGCGGTCTACAAAGGCAAACGCTTTACAAGACCGAATATCTCTCTCAAGCCAACCCCTGTAAGGATTCATAACGATTACAAGATGGAACAGTAGATGAGTCACAGATAGATGAAAAAGTAAAAAGCTGGCAAAATTTTTGCGTAGTTGTCCACTTCGTAACATTACGAAGATGACAAAAATGTCTAACACGCCGCCGACTCCGAACACAATGGCGTAGACAACCAAAGAAAACACCGCAATTGTATAAACTGAAGAACCATATGTCAATGGACCGGAATGCTCCGTGCCATTAGAAGTGAAATTTTCAAATGTCGCATTCATTGTCTCTTGCAGTTTTAAATCTGTTATCCTTGTTAAGGTTTACTGAACCAAATATCCGTAAAGCCACTCACGAATCGCGTGTTTTGTACAAAAAGGAATCCGGTTGCACCGCCGAGGAAAATTATCCTTGCGCAAGCTGTAGTCAAAATGCTTGCCAATGATCTTGGAAATGACAAGTGCACCCTGTAAAAAGGACAAAAATGGATTTAAGGTGAGAATGTTTACAAATTATCGCTTGAAAGCCTTATACTGGGAGACAAGTAATCAATGGACCGACTTGCACAAAAACAAGAACAACTGAAATAACGTTTCCATGATTAAAAATCTATTATTTTCGATAGCCATTTTTTTTCCAACGTGATTTAAAATATGTGCGTTATTGCGCGGAATGATTGGTAATTAAATTTCAACAAATTAAAACCTTATGTTGCTTACTAGTTGGTGGAAGTGGAGAAAGAAGATGTGATAGAGAAGTTCCAAGCCAGAAAAATTCTCCAAATGCCAAACTTCTCTGTTTAAAAGCTTCTTCCTGTTTACACTGAAGTTTGGCAGAATATGAACTTTTGATAATATAGCATGAGTTCTTTATTTAAGTCGATAAAATGTCAATAAGATGTTCCCGCGCACAACTTTCTTGTCTTAGGCTTATAATGATGAGAGGATAATTGTTCGAACACTACTATGATTATGTAAAACGAAGACACTAATAAAGCTTAAAAAAATATTTCAAGGCAAACCTCGGTGGGACGTTTTTTAATAACTTTATTGATTAACTGGCTTCATCAGTTGCGTATTTGTCATTAGGAAGTTTTTGTTGTGGCTTAGAAAAATCAAACACGATTACTTTTCTCGATAACATAAAGAGCCGTTGTAAGATGAGCTTAGGATTTTTTTTAGTCCTTAAAAAAAAAAACTAAGGAACTCTCTGTCGTACAAGTTCCTTCGGCGAGACAGTTATTAAAGTCCATTGTTGACAGATGTCAGGTCCATTTAAATGCACGAGACATCTAGCTTTTAGTTGTTGGTTTTGGTAAATTAAAAGTCTGGTACAGTTGTGTATTTAGCTGCTACAAAGGAAGTAAAAACATTTGCCCATTAAACGCAAATGTAAGAAATTAAAACCGAACTTGCTGTGTGACAAAGAAATACGACTTCCGCCCAGGTAGATTTGTCTTAATTAATTTTATTTCGTTTTCGTAGTTAATTTTCTTTCTAAATTAATTTCCTTTCTTTTTCTTTTATATTTTTCCTATTCCTACAGAAAACTTCAAAAAGTAGAAAGAAAACAAACTGCCCAAAGCGCGGGAAAACACGGATGACCAAATCGTTATTGGTTTTAGTTTTGCATCTGATTGGTTGGGAAGTAAGCGCGGGTTTTCTGAACCAATCACAGAGCAGGGTGAGGCCGAATCGACGCAGATTAGACACTCAAATGAAAATTGTAGTATTTCACTCTTAGATGTGCCAACTTCCTCTAAACCAACCAAATTCAAAGCCAATCAGAGCTCAAAGTAAAAGCAGGGAAACTACCTAAAGCGCGGGAAAACGCGAGCGATCAAGCTAAAACCAACCAAATTCAAAGCTAAAAGCAACTGTGACTTGGTCACACGCGTTTTTTTCACAGAGCAATGTGAAGCAAGACCGATGCACTCCCGGATTACTTTCGAAACTTGCTTGAAAATTTCTCAATTTTAGTGTGAAGGTTTTATGCTGATTTTGACCAATTAATTACGTTTCCTAAATGATCCAAAATTTCGAGACACATTTTGTTCTGGTTTCGCCGCATGTATTTGTGAAGGAATCGAACGACAGGTAATTTCCGCTTTTTTTTTTTTCGAATAAGAATAACTTTATCTCGGTCAATAAAAGATCCAGAAAGTTTCGGTCCAAAGACACAGGCCCAAAACTAAGACAACAAATAACTTGAAAAGGCACAAATTAATTACGCACAAATTAATTACGCACAAATTAATAACGCACAATGGCGCAAAGCACTACCAACAGTATTTATCGCTCTTCTCCTAACTTCATCCGGTAAGCTTTATCGTAAGTAAGAATTTATCTCTGATCCGTAAATATTGAAAAACTTGTGAGGGAAAAAAGGGTTTTTTCAATTGGGGCTAAGAACAGACACACAAAAAGCCTTCGTCATTTCAATTTACGATAAATTCGTAATATCATCAATTGCACAGGTAAAACTATATGACAAATGAGTTTCTCTTACCCTGAAGCTAGCAGTGAATTCTATGTAAATTGAACATCTTATGATGCGAGGAGCCAATTTATTTGTGGCACCGAAGACAAAGGTTCATCTTTTCGAAATTTGTTATTTTACCTAATAATATTTGTTTTTTAAGTCTGCCTAACAGCTGAAAAAAGAAATGATCTGAACGTTTTAGCGCTAAAAGGTAAACAAAAATCTTTTCAACTAACGGTTAGTGGAAGTAATAATTTTGATAAAAGCGTTTGAAGCATTTCTCTGGCTTCTTTTTTGTCTGAGTTCAAATTAAACGTAGAAGACGCAGTTCCTTCTAGTAGGGACTATTGATTTCTTAACTAATGATTTCTCTAAATGGTTCAACTGAAGTCTTTCACGAGATCCAGACAAATTGCGTTAAACAGGGCGCATTCTGATTCAGTATTATGAGTCGAAGCCGGCCAATCAGAACAGAGTTAAAAACAGCCAGCTATCGAGGACGCGAACTTAATACTTTAATGCTGTTATAGGCAAAAAACCGCGGCGAGAGACAGCATCACAAATGCATTCTTATGAAAAGATGGATATTTCTTTTTATGGGAGGGAGTAGGAGGTTTCTAAACAATTGAAATACACCAAATATGGAGATCAGAAATCATCTCTTGTAGCTGCTTTTATTTCCCTAAAAATTGTCTGATGAGTTTGTTGATCCAGAAGCGCAGGAAAAACGCGGGTGATCAAGTCGCGATTGGTTCTTGTTTTGCATCTGATTACGTTGAGAGAATGGTGCGAGATTTCAGACCAATCACAGAACTCTGAAAGACAAAACTTACGTCAGTCTGGATTACTTTTGACACTTAATGGAGATTTGCCTTAATGGCTTGCTAAACTTGGATGCATATAACGAGCTTACCAGAAACGGTAATTTGGTTTTATCAACCGAGTTGCTAATGTAAATTGGCCACCGTTTAAAAGACTTTCTCAAGTTGATGTTATGAGCGTTCGCCCTTCGTCAGAGCGAAGGGCTAACGAAGGTTTTTGTTAAGGGGTTGACGCTCCTAACGTCAGCTTTAGAAACTCTTTACGTTGTCCAATTTACATCATGAACTCAGTTGAAATTAGTTAAACCCAATTATCTTGTGCTACCACCCACTGACGCAGCACCACAGTTTCTTTAGGAAGTTACCCATTTTAATAAAAGGAAAAGCTTTGACCTCGCTTTGGTCCTATTTTCCGACTAAAAGCAGCTTATCAACTTGCATTTTTGTCTTGTGTCAGGTCTGTTGTTTTAGATGCGCAAAAAAGTGCAGGTACATCATGAAAGGTAAATAATAATTTTGATCGAAAATGTAAATTTATAGTTTTTTTTTTTTCAATTTCTTTGCTTGCAAGCTTTCAGTCCTCTCTGTACTATACTATCAGGATCGAAAAACTTTGAAGGTGATAAACTGTCAGTGTTGAAAGACAAAGATCTTTTACGAAGAAATGAATCAAACGTTAGCAAACTGGTCAAAGCCCTTATCACCTAAATCTTCGCAAACGCATTTTAATCGTGCGAGCTTTACTCAATGGCCGTTCATCATCTGTTACGTGTTGCTTTCCTCAGGTGCAGTTTTAAACTCTGTAGTTATATATGTCATGCTTCGAAGTGGTAAGGCACGGCGAAATATTTCAAGCTTTTTGATTTGCCATTTGTCCTTCACCCATCTGCTGTTTCACTTCGTCATTCCGATGTCACAGCTAGTCCAGTCACTTTTCTTGCTATCATCTACATCATGCAAAGCTTGGGTACTCGTCAGCTACACCTCTGCGGCGGCCAGTTTCAGTAGTTTGGCTGCTATTGCGTGGGACCGACACAGAAACGTATTACGGCCTTTTCAAAGCTTATCACCCAGAAAACTGAAGACATTCCTACTCTTGGTTACCTCGATTTGGTGTTACGCCTTCATAACATCTCTCCCGTTTTTGTACAGCATCAAGAGTTCCTCTGGAGTAATTTGCTTCCAAAAAAACGATGGCACTGAAAGTTGTAGAGATTATAGCTACTGCACGTTACCTGCAGACTGGAAAAATCAGCTTACAAGAACCTTCTACTTTGTGGTGGCGTTTGTCGCTCCTCTGTTGTATATGTTTTTCGCATACGGAAAGATCGCCGTAAGTTTATGGAACAGAAGCAAACATGGAACAATTCACAAGGCAGTTGCCAAGGCTAAAATGAAATCAACTCGCTTAATGGTCGCTGCTGTCCTAGTTTTTGTGGTCTGCTGGGCGCCAACCTTAGTATTGCAACTACTGGAGGTGTATAGCATAGTAGAAAATTTATCGTCTAAATATTTTTTCATAGTTTATTATTGGTGTATAATTTTGCAGATATCCAGCTCTTCTATAAACCCTGTCATCTACGCATTTCTGAGCCCTGAATTCAGAAGAGGAGTTCTCAGACATTGTTGCTTCTGTTGTTCAAGCCATTGTCCTTTGAGTAGCGTGGAGCCTGTCATCTAATATGGACGAATCAGAGTAGCAAATAAGCGGAACAGCAACTTTTCCGCGTATGTTCGTATTACATGCATATTTTTGGAGTCACAGGACAAAGCGACAACGTGCGTGGACCACTTGAGGCGACTGGTGACAAGTATAAGGCCCAAGGAATAATGGGGGCAAGACATGTCAATATTTTGGCATATGTCTGGTCTCTGTCATAAACTGAAAATATCCTCATGTTTGTGCACGCACCGCATCTCTGTATTTAGGTGCACTCCGCTGACCCAGAAGCAACAACAGGCGCGGTGTGGGAGTGACTATTAACGGGCATGAAACGTGAGTGAACATGGAAGATGGAAGAATTAATTCTGCATTCCCTCTTGTATGTCCCATTGTATTTAGGTATAACTTAAGGGAATTTTGATAACTGAGAAAAAAAACCCGATCGGTCTTACTTACGACTCTCACAGACATTAGATGCTTAAGAAGACCTTCCTTACTTAGATGCCTCACCCCCACTTAAAAATATTTGCTCTTCTTAGACAAAGTGAGATAAGCTATTATTAAGACTGAATTGGAGTGTTACGAGAATATCGTCATCAATTCCCAAAACTATTCATCCAAGGGTCGTGAGAAGCCTAAGATGAAATAAAATCGTAGCAGGCGCCATTATGAATCCTGACGAAAAAAAGTGCACATAAGGTCTTGAAATTGAGGTACGGAAAAAAATTTACTTTTGTTCAAGTGATTCTTGCAAATATCCCTCATTAATATCTAACAAAGAATCTTTTGCAACAACCTAGTTTACGTTCTTGTCACAGAGATGTTTGTTTGATCACCTAAATGCATATCTTTTTCTGTATTTACGACTAATTTATACACCAATTTCTTAAATTTTATTGTCCTGTAATAAGTTATGGACAAAACTGCCAACAGCAGTCTCAAGCTCAGAGTCAATACTGCTTCGTGTCATGAAGTCGTTTGACCTCATTCCTAGCTACTTTAAATTTGGGAAAACATAATGTACTCCTACAATCTTCCTCTACAATGCAACTGAAGTATGAAGGTTGCCTTATGTGGGTGCTTTACATGTTTTCGAACATGACGTGTCTATCCTACGATTATACCACTGACATGGATCCCAAATTATTCGGGGCTCAACCACTGAAGAAAGCAAATATTTCTTCATTTCTGATTGACTTGCTGTCTTCGTATCGAGGTTTGCCACGTACTTGTTTGTAAACGTATCTCGTCATCGGGACTAATCCGGTGATTACGGGACGATTTACAGCAGCAACAACAATAACAACAACAACAAGCAAATTTGATGCTATATTTCCTAAATTCAGGGCAAAAAAAAGCGTATACAGCAGTACTAACGCAAGAACTTGATGCCGGTGCGATAAACATGAACCATACCATTAAAAAATATTTCGTCACTCCAGGCACTCCGTCAAAAACTTCATACTTAGCCAACATGCTGCCCAAAATACTTGGTCCCCAGCAAAGAACGAAGCCAAACACGGCTACAACCAACAAGCGAATAGATTTTGACTTGTGTTTCGCCACAGCGCTGTGAATAGCTCCATTTTTGCTTCTTTTCCACAAGCGAACTGCAATTCTTGTGTACGCAACTGCTATATAGGAAAGAGGCATGATAAACGCCACAAAAAAGTAAATCGTCTCGGAAAGCTGAATTTGCTAAGTAGATCGCGATGTGTCACAGAGCATATACTGTCTACATGAATCACTGTTGTTTTCTGTCTGACAATAGGTAAAAGTCTGTACCTTCACACTCTGAACAAACGAAATGGAAGATAACGCAGCATAAGCCCAAATGACTCCAGTCATCATTAAATATGAACGAGGAGGTCTGGAAATCAGACTCCTGAAAGGCTGTAAGATGTTTTATGTCTATCCCACGCAATAGCGGCTAACGTGCTAAAAATAGCGGCTGGGCATGCGCGGTCTACAAAGGCAAACGCTTTATAAGACCGAATATCTCTCTCAAGCCGACTCCTGTAAGGATTCATAACGATTACAAGATGGAACAGTAGATGAGTCACAGATAGATGAAAAAGTAAAAAGCTGGCAAAATTTTTGCGTAGTTGTCCACTTCGTAACATTACGAAGATGACAAAAATGTCTAACACGCCGCCGACTGCGAACACAATGGCATAGACCACAAACGAAAACACGGCAATTGTATAAACTGAAGAACCATATGTCAATGGACCGGAGTGCTCCGTGCCATTAGAAGTGAAATTTTCAAATGTCGCATTCATTGTCTCTTGCAGTTTTAAATCTGTTATCCTTGTTAAGGTTTACTGAACCAAATATCCGTAAAGCCACTCACGAATCGCGAGTTTTGTACAAAAACGAATCCGGTTGCACCGCCGAGGAAAATTATCCTTGCTCAAGCTGTAGTCAAAATGCTTGCCAATGATCTTGGAAATGACAAGTGCACCCTGTAAAAAGGACAAAAATGGATTTAAGGTGAGAATGTTTACAAATTATCGCTTGAAAGCCTTATACTGGGAGACAGGCACTCAATGGACCTACTTGCACAAAAACAAGAACAACTGAAAGAACGTTTCCATGATTAAAAATCTATTATTTTCGATAGCCATTTTTTTTCCAATGTGATTTAAAATATATGCGTTATTGCGCGGAATGATTGGTAATTAAATTTCAAAAAATCAAAAACTTACGTTGCTTACTAGTTGGTGGAAGTGGAGAAAGAAGATGTGATAGAGACGTTCCAAGCCAGAAAAATACTCCAAATGCCAAACTTCTCTGTTTAAAAGCTTCTTCCTGTTTACACTGAAGTTAGGCAGAATATGAACTTTTGATAATATAGCATGAGTTCTTTATTTAAGTCAATAAAATGTCAATAAGATGTTCCCGCGCACAACTTTCTTGTCTTAGGCTTATGATGATGAGAAGATAATTGTTCGAACACTACTATGATCATGCAAAACGAAGACACTAATAAAACTCCAAAAAAATATTTCAAGGTAAACCTCGCTGGGAGGTGTTTTAATAACTTTATTGATTAACTGGCTTCGTCAGTTGCGTATTTGTCATTAGGAAGTTTTTGTTGTGGCTTAGAAAAATCAAACACGAATACTGTTCTCGATAACATAAAGAACCGTTGTAAGATGAGCTTAGGATTTTTTTTAGTCCTTAAAAAAAAAACTAAGGAACTCTCTGTCGTACAAGTTCCTTCGGCGAGACAGTTATTAAAGTCCATTGTTGACAGATGTCAGGTCCATTTAAATGCACGAGATATCTAGCTTTTAGTTGTTGGTTTTAGTAAATTAAATGTCTGGTACAGTTGTTTATCTAGCTGCTACAAAGGAAGTAAAAACGTGCCCATTAAACGCAAATGTAAGAAATTAAAACCGAACTTGCCGTGTGACAAAGAAATACGACAACCGCCCAGGCAGATTTGTCCCAATTAATTTTATTGCATTTTCGTAGTTAATTTTCTTTCTAAATTAATTTCCTTTCTTTTCCTTCTCTTTTATCTCTATTCCTAGAGAGATTTTCACCATGGAGAGTTCAAGATTACTTTAGTTTTGCTTTAGAGCACTTTTCGGTTGAGCGTTGTAAAACCAAAACCACAGTAATCCCAACAACTAATAGTAAGGAACAAAAATACCTTCAAAAACCAACGAAAACTTCTAAAAAAAAAACTAAGCAAACTGCCCAAAGCGCGGGAAAACGCGGATGACCAAATCGTGATTGGTTTTAGTTTTGCATCTGATTGGTTGGGAGGTTAGTGCAGGTTTTCTGAACCAATCACAGAGCAAAGAGAAGCCGAATCGACGCAGATTAGATACTCAAATGAAAATTGTACTATTTCACTCTTAGATGTGCCAACTTCCTCTAAACCAACCAAATTCAAAGCTAAAAGCAACTGTGACTTGGTCACACGCGTTTTTCCGAGCATCAGGTAGAATGTCAGTTTTAATTGATTGGCGTTTTTCCTTTGTTTTGATCCTTTGGTTCGTTGTGTTTGCTTTGGGTTTGGTTTTACGAAACTTGGTCGGAATTCGTCTTTTCCATCCAAATTACTTTTTGGTCTGTTCTTACTTTGGAGGAGTTTTTGTTCCTTGCAAATTAGAGCCTCAGTAATCATAACGGCCGATCGAAGAAAGGAAAATACACTCAAGAGCCAATCAGAGCTCAAAGTAAAAGCAGGCAAACTACCTAAAGCGCGGGAAAACGCGGGCGACCAAGTGGTAATTGGTTTAGGCTATGTATCTGATTGGTTGAGAGGGTGGTGCGAGTTTCTTGGACCAATCACAGAGCAAAGTGAAGTAAGACCAATGCACTCCTGGATTACTTTTTAAACTCATTTGAAAATTTCTCAATTTTGGGGTGAAGGTTTTATGTTGATTTTGACCAATTAATTACATTTCCAAAATGATCCAAAATCTCGAGGCGCATTTCGTTCTGGTTTCGCTGCATTTATTTGTGAAGGAATCGAACGACAGGTAATTTTCGCTTTTTTTTTATATAAGAATAACCTTATCTTGGTCAATAAAAGATCCAGAAAATCTCGGTCCAAAGACACAGGCCCAAAACTAAGACAACAAACAACTTGGCCAACAACAACAACAAGGCATAAATTAATAACGCACAATGGCGCAAAGCGCTACCAACAGTATTTATCGCTCTTCTCCTAACTTCATCCGGTAAGCTTGATCGTAAGTAAGAATTTATCTCTGATCAGTAAATATTGAAAAACTTGTAAGGGAAAAAAGTGTTTCGAATTGGGGCTAAGAACAGACGCACAAAAAGCCTTCGTCATTTCAGTTTAAGATATATTCGTAATATTATCAATTGCACAGGTAAAACTATATGATAAATGAGTTTCTCTTACCCTGAGGCTAGCAGTGACTTCTATGTAGATTGAACATCTTATGATGCGAGGAGCCAATTTATTTGTGGCACCGAAGACAAGGGTTCATCTTTTCGAAATTTGTTATTTTACCTGATAATATTTGTTTTTTAAGTCTGCCAAACAGCTGAAAAAAGAAATGATCTGAACGTTTTAGCGCTAAAAGGTAAACAAAAATATTTTCAACTAACGGTTAGTGGAAGTAATAATTTTGATAAAAGCGTTTCAAGCATTTCTCCGGCTTTTTTTTAGTTCAAATTAAACATAGAAGAGGCAGTTCCTTCTAGTAGGGACTATTGATTTCTTAACTAATGATTTCTCTTTTTTTTTCCACAACATGAATTCACTTATCTCCTAGAACAGAAATCTAGTATATCGAAGAATCTTCTCTTCACTCCCCTCCCCCCCCTCCCCGATTCCGATTCCTGTATTGGAGTAAATTGTAACAATTTTCCAAGGTGTTTGATCGGCAAAGTTTAGTAATAGGTAATAAACCTCTGTGCGAGAAAGCAAATGGGGGCGAAAAAGACTATATTGACTAGGGGCCGGCCCATTACCCCCTGCGAAAATGGATCAATGTCAGTATCTGAGAAACTGTGCACCTACTTTTCCCCTGAGCCAACATTTACCTTAGCTTGTTATGAGTTGACTTCTGTTTGGTTAGGGGAGGGGTAGGTGCGCAGATGCTCAGATACTGACATTGATGCGCGAAAACATGCAAACAAATCTCTAAATGGTTCAACTGAACTCTTTCACGAGATAAAGACAAATTGCGTTAAACAGGGCGCATTCTGATTCAGTATTATGAGTCGAAGCCGGCCAATCAGAACAGAGTTAAAAACAGCCAGCTATCGAGGACGCGAACTTAATACTTTAATGCTGCTATAAGCAAAAAACCGCGGCCAGTGACTGCGTCACAAATACATTCTTATGAAAAGATGGATATTTCTTTTTATGGGAGGGAGTAGGTTTTTAAACAGTTGAAATACACCAAATTTGGAGATCAGAAATCATCTCCTGTAGCTGCTTTTATTTCCCTAAAAATTGTCTGATGAGTTTGTTGATCTAGAAGCGCAGGAAAAACGCGGGTGATCAAGTCGCGATTGGTTCTTGTTTTGCATCTGATTACGTTGAGAGAATGGTGCGAGTTTTCCAGACCAATCACAGAACTCTGAAAGACATAACTTACGTCAGTCTGGATTACTTTTGACACTTAACCGAGATTTGCCTTAATGGCTTGCTAAACTTGGATGCATATAACGAGCTTACCAGAAACGGTAATTTGGTTTTATCAACCGAGTTGCTTATGTAAATTGGCCACCGTTTAAAAGACTTTCTCAAGTTGATGTTATGAGCGTTCGCCCTTCGTCAGAGCGAAGGGCTAACGAAGGTTTTTGATAAGGGGCTGACGCTCCTAACGTCAGCTTTAGAAACTCTTTACGTTGTCCAATTTACATCATCAACTCAGTTGAAATTAGTTAAACCCAATTATCTTGTGCTACTACCCACTGACGCAGCACCACAGTTTCTTTAGGAAGTTACCCATTTTAATAAAAGGAAAAGCTTTGACCTCGCTCTGGTCCTGTTTTCCGACTAAGAGCAGCTTATCAACTCGCGTTTTGTCTTGTGTCAAGTCTGTTGTTTTAAGATGCGCAATAAAGTGCAGGTACATTATGAAAAGTAAATAATAATTTTGATCTAAAATGTAAATTTAGAGTTTTTTTTTTTTTTTTTTTTCAATTTCTTTGCTTGCAAGCTTTCATTCCTCTCTGTACTATCACGATCGAAATACGTTAAAGGTTATAAACTGTGAGTGTTGAAAGACAACGGTTCAGTAGAGTTCAAAGACTAACGATCTTTTACGAAGAAATGAATCAAACGTTAACAAACTGGTCAAAGCCCGTTTTACTTAATTCTTCGGAAACGCATCTTAATCGTGCAAGCTTTCCTCGATGGCCGTTCATCATCTGTTACGTGTTACTTTCCTCAGGTGCAGTTTTAAACTCTGTAGTTATATACGTCATGCTTCGAAGTGGTAAGGCACGGCGAAATATTTCAAGCTTTTTGATTTGCCATTTGTCCTTCACCCATCTGCTGTTTCACTTCGTCATTCCGATGTCACAGCTAGTCCAGTCATTTTTCTTGCTATCATCTACATCATGCAAAGCTTCAGTACTCATCAACTACACCTCTGCGGCGGCCATTTTTAGTAGTTTGGCTGCTATTGCGTGGGATCGACACAGAAACGTATTACGGCCTTTTCAAAGCTTATCACCCAGAAAAATGAACACATTCCTATTCTTGGTTACTTCGATTTGGTGTTACGCCTTCATAACATCTCTCCCGTTTTTGTACAGCATCAAGAGTTCCTCTAGAGTAATTTGCTTCCAAAAAAACGATGGCACTGAAAGTTGTAGAGATTATAGCTACTGCACGTTAACTGCAGACTGGAAAGATCAGCTTACAAGAACCTTCTACTTTGTGGTGGCGTTTGTCGCTCCTCTGTTGTACATGTTTTTCGCATACGCAAAGATCGCCGTAAGTTTATGGAACAGAAGCAAACATGGAACAATTCATAAGGCAGTTGCCAGGGCTAAAATGAAATCAACGCGCTTAATGGTCGCTGCTGTCCTAGTTTTTGTGGTCTGCTGGGCGCCAACCTTAGTATTGCTATTACTGGAGGTGTATAGCATATTAGAAAATTTATCGTCTGAATATTCTTTCATAGTTTATTTTTGGTGTATAATTTTGCAGATATCTAGCTCTTCTATAAACCCTGTCATCTATGCATTTCTGAGCCCTGAATTCAGGAGAGGAGTTCTCAGACATTGTTGCTTCTGTTGTTCAAGCCATTGTCCTTTGAGTCGCGTGGAGCCTGTCATCTAATATGGACGAATCAGAGTATTTTGCTTTGCCGAGTATGTTCGTACTGCATGCATATTTTTGGAGTCACAGGACAAAGCGGCAACGTGCGTGGACCACTTGAGCGACTGGTGACACGTATAAGGCCCAAGGAATTATGGAAGCAAGACACGTCAATATTTTGGCGTCTTTCTGGTCTCTGTCATAAACTGAAGATATCCTCATGTTTGTGCACGCACCGCATCCCTGTATTTAGGTGCACTCCGCTGACCCAGAAGCAACAACAGGCGCGGTGTGGGAGTGACTATTAACGGGCATGAAACGTGAGGGAACATGGAAGATGAAGAATTAATTCTGCATTCCTTCTGGTGCATCCCACTGTGGTTTGGTATAACTTAAGGGAATTTTGATGTATCAGAAAAAAAGTCCAATCGGTCATCCTTACGACTCTCACAGACATTAGATGCTTACGAAGACCTTCCTTACTTAAATGCCTCACCCCCGCTTTTAAACATTTGCTCTTCTAAGACAAAGTGAGATAAGCTATTATTAAGACTGAATTGGAGTGTTACGAGAATATTGTCATCAATTCCCAAAACTATTCATCCAAGGGTCCTGAGAAGCCTGAGATGAAATAAAATCGTAACGGGCACCATTATGAATCCTGACGAAAAAAAGGGAACGTGAGGTCTTAAAATTGAGGTACGGTAAAAAAATGTACTTATGTTAAAGTGATTCTTGCAAAATAAACAAATGCGTTGAGATACAGGGGTTTCTAGCAACCTCAGCCATTTTACCATACTTTTGTAATTTTCTGCAGGTTTATTTCTCTGGCCCGTACCAGTACCCATTTGTTGGGGACAATTTGCAGAGAGCTTTTTTGACGCGTAGTTTCAGAACACAACGCTTTAATCCAGATCATCTTATGCTTGTGCACATTTTCAATTACAGACATTTCCACCCTTTGTGACATTTGTTTAGCCTCGAATTGATCTACGCCTACGGTAAAAAATATTCTGTGCGATAAACGGTGGGGAAAGTACAAAACTGCAACAAACGAACATTGCATTCACAGTCCCCGGCACGAAACTACTCTTATACAAAACCATGTGCTACTAAGCCACGTGACCAAATCAATATCAGTTCGCATTTCGTTCATTCGGTCGCTAGTCGGCCCCAACACCATTATTTACAAGCGCGGTAATACTTCGGTTAATTATGTAGTGTACCACAAAAATGCGATTGAACCGTTAAAAACAAAGCTCCAAAATTGTAGATCGCCCATTGGATCACTCACAGTTTCTTTGGAAACTTATCCTTATATTCATTGGAAGAATTAGCCTAATAGGATTTTTTTTCCTGCGTGCAACCCGCCTACAATATCCTTCATTAATATCTAACAAAGAACCTTTTGCAACAACCTAGTTTACGTTCTTGTCACAGAGATATTTGTTTGATCACCTAAATGCTAATCTTTTTCTGTATTTATGACTAACTTATACACCAATTTCTTAAATTTTATTGTCCTGTAAAAAGTTATAGACAAAACTGCCGACAGCAGTCTCAAGCTCAGAGTCAATACTGCTTCGTGTCTTGAAGTCGTTTGACGTCATTCCTAGCTACGTTAAATATGGGAAAACATAATGTACTCCTACAATCTTCCTCTACAATGCAACTGAAGTATGAAGGTTGCCTTATGTGTGTGCTTTACATGTTTTCGAACATGATGTGTCTATCTTACGCTTATACCACTAACATGGATCCCAAATTATTCGGGGCTCAACCACTGAAGAAGGCAAATATTTCTTCATTTCTGATCGACCTGCTGTCTTCGTATCGAAGTTTGCCACGTTCTTGTTTGTAAACGTATCTCGTCATCGGGTCTAATCCGGTGATTACGGGACGATTTACAGCAGCAACAACAATGACAACAACAACAAGCAAATTTGATGCTATTTTTCCTAAATTCAGGGCAAAAAAAAGCGTATACAGCAGTACTAACACAAGAGCTTGATGCCGGTGCGATAAGCATGAACCATACCATTAGAAAATAATTCGTCACTCCAGGCAATCCGTCAAAAACTTCATACTTATCCAACATGCTGCCCAAAATACTTGGTCCCCAGCAAAGAACGAAGCCAAACACGGCTACAACCAACAAGCGAATAGATTTTGACTTGTGTTTCGCCACAGCGCTGTGAATAGCTCCATTTTTGCTTCTGTTCCACAAGCGAACTGCAATTCTTGTGTACGCAACTGCTATATAGGAAAGAGGCATGATAAACGCCACAAAAAAATAAATCGTCTCGGAAAGCTGAATTTGCCAATTAGATCGCGATGTGTCACAGAACATATACTGTCTACATGAATCACTGTTGTTTTCTGCCCGACAATAGTTCACAGTCTGTACCTTCACACTGTGAACAAACGAAATGGAAGATAACACAGCATAGGCCCAAATGACTCCAGTCATTATTAAATATGAACGAAGGGGTCTGTAAATCAGGCTCTTAAAAGGCTGTAAGATGTTTTTGAGTCTATCCCACGCAATAGCAGCTAACGTGCTAAAAATAGCGGCTGGGCATGCGCGGTCGACAAAGACAAACGCCTTACAAGACTGAATATCTCTATGAAGCAGACCCCCGAAAAAATTCATGACGATTACAAGATGAAACAGTAGATGAGTCACAGATAAATGAAAAAGTAAAAAGCTGGCAAAATTTTTCCTTAGTTGTCCACTTCGTAACATTACGTAGATGACAAAAATGTCTAACACGCCGCCGACTCCGAACACGGCGACGTAGACAAGCAAAGAAAACACTTCAATTATATGTAAGGAAGCATCTGTCCATGAACCGGAGTACTCTGTGCCATTAAAAGTCAAATTTCCAAATGTCGCATTCATTGTCTCTTAGAGTTTTATCAAATATCCATTAAACCACTCACGGATCGCGAGTTTCGTACAAAAAAGAATCCGGTTATGCTGCCAAGGAAAACTTGTCCTTGCGCAAGCTGTTGTCAAAATGATTACCAATGATCTTGGAAATGACAAGTGCGCCCTGTAAAAAGGACAAAAATGGGTTTTAGGTGAGAATGTTAACAATTTATTTCTTGAAAGCCTTATACTGCAAGACAAGCACCACTTATTGGACCGACTTGCGCAAAAACAAGAACAACTGAAATAACGTTTCCATGATTAAAAATCTACTATTTACCATAGCCATTTTTTTTGTCAATGTGATTTAAAATATGTGTGTTATTGTGCGGAATGATTGGTAATTAAATTTCAAAAAATTAAAACCTTATGTTGCTTACCAGTCGGTGGAAGTGGAGAAAGAAGATGTGATAGAGAAGTTCCAAGCCATAAAAATAATTCAAATGTCAAACTTCTCTGTTTAAAAGCTTCCCCCTGTTTAGGCAGAATATGAACTTCTGATAATATGGCATGAGATCTTTAATTAAGTCAAGAAGATGTCAAGAAGATGTCAAAAAGATGTTAATAAGATGTTCCCGCGCACAACTTTCTTGTCTTAGGCTTAGGCTTATGGTAAGAGAGGATAATTGTTCGAACACTACTATGATTATGCAAAACGAAGACACTGATAAAATTCAAAAAAATATTTCAAGGTAAATCTCGGTGGGAGGTGTTTTAATAACTTTATTGATTAACTGGCTTCGTCAGTTGCGTATTTGCCATTAGGAGGTTTTTGTCGTGGCTTAGAAAAATCAAACACGATTACTGTTCTCGATACTATAGAGAACCATTGTAAGATGAACTTAGGATTTTTTTCGTCCTTCAAAAAAAAAAAAAACTAAGGAACTTTCTGTCGTACAAGTTCCTTCGGTGAGACAGTTATTAAAGCCCATTGTTGACAGATGTCAGGTCCATTTAAATGCACGAGATATCTAGCTTTTAGTTGTTGGTTTTAGTTAAAAGTCTGGTACAGATGTTTATTTAGCTGCTACAAAGGAAGTAAAAACATTCGCCCATTAAACGCAAATGCAAGAAATTAAAACCGAACTTGCTGTGTGACAAAGAAATACGACTACCGCCCAGGTAGATTTGTCTTAATTAATTTTATTGTTTTTTCAGAGGGCACGGTAACGAATCTTGCAATCTGATTGGTTCTTTACCCGGTCAGTATTTTCCTATCTCTGCCCACGGGCCACGGTAACGCTTTCGTGAGTCGCCGAGTACATCCCAACTTTCGTCATTTTTCATAAATATACCTCGGTTTCCGGCTGGGCAGTATTTTTAAGCAAACACGTCGGTCACTACCTCAAGCCGATAAATAACTTATGAATCCTCTCTTTTCTCTATCAAATCGCGCTGGTTGACAGAAAAATATTGGTTTCAGAATGAATTTGTATAAACAATAGTGTCATTACGTTAGTTGACAAGCGGCCAAAAAACCGTCTGCAATTAATTTTAATCGTTCACAAAAAGTACCAGTTCAAAAAGTTACAGTTAAACTGAACGATGGAACTTTCATTCATTTTTAAATGAATATTAAAATATCTGAATTTTCTCGAGCAATTTGTTCATAGTGAAAGAGCGAGCAAAGTTTTAATTTAAGTTCTACAACAAATATACGCTCCCGGTGAGTCTTTCCAATTCCGTTCAATTTGGACATTTGTACCGTAAATTGCACAACAGAAATTGAAGGAATTTTTGGAGAAAAGGCTGCATTAAATTCCCTTGTGTCTCGTTGGAGTTTGCCGTTCGAATTTAGTTTTTGTGAAGGAAAGACCAGAATTAAACACGCCATTACAGCAAACAAACGAGCAAACTCTCACAACTTCAAAATAAAAAAATTGAATTTACTCACAATTACTTTCCTCGCCGTTTACTTAATGAACAGAGGTAAATCTTCGTACATGAATGGTCGATGAGAGTGAATAATACTTTCCGTTAGATCATTGACTGATTTTGAAGAAAACATTGTCGTGACAGTCCTTGCCAAACTAGTTCTGTTGGTTTTCAAATGTTCCTACGCTTTTTTTTCTTGCGCGCTCTCTAATTGACAGGTGTCAGATTGTGACAGATACCTGTAAAAATAATGTTTCAATGTTTGTTTGGAAGCCTTTTAAATCACCTTCATCGTTACGGAAATGAAAATGTTTCGCTGAGGCATCTCTCTTAAATTTGCATCACCTCTATTTCAACTACCATTTACTCACTCAAAAATTGTTCAGTTTATGGAAGATCTTGCCGTATTTACGGCCATAAATCATTCCGGTTCTTTCGGAAAGAATTTCGTCAAGTTTAAAAACAATATATATGTTATTTACCGGAATAGCCGAATCGACGCAGATTAGACACTCAAATGAAAATTGTACTATTTCACTCTTAGATGTGCCAACTTCCTCTAAACCAACCAGATTCAAAGCTAAAAGCAACTGTGACTTGGTCACACGCGTTTTTCCGAGCATCAGGTAGAGTGTCAGTTTTAATTTATTGGAGTTTTTCTTTTGTTTTGATCCTTTGGTTCGTTGTGTTTGCTTTGGGTTTGGTTTTACGAAACTTGGTCGGAATTCGTCTTTTCCATCCAAATTACTTTTTGGTCTGTTCTTACTTTGGAGGAGGTTTTGTTCCTTGCAAATTAGAGCCTAAGTAATCATAACGGCCGATCAGGAGAAAGGAAAATACACTAAAGAGCCAATCAGAGCTCAAAGTAAAAGTAGGCAAACTACCTAAAGCGCGGGAAAACGCGGGCGACCAAGTGGTAATTGGTTTAGGCTATGTATCTGATTGGTCGAGAGGGTGGTGCGAGTTTCTTGGACCAATCACAGAGCAAAGTGAAGCAAGACCAATGCACTCCCGGATTACTTTTGAAACTCATTTGAACTTCTCAATTTTAGTGTGAAGGTTTTATGCTGATTTTGACCAATTAATTACATTTCCAAAATGATCCAAAATCTCCAGACGCATTTCGTTCTGGTTTTGCCGCATTTATTTGTGAAGGAATCGAACGACAGGTAATTTTCGCTTTTTTTTTCATATAAGAATAACCTTATCTTGGTCAATAAAAGATCCAGAAAATCTCGGTCCAAAGACACAGGCCCAAAACTAAGACAACAAACAACTTGATAAGGCATAAATTAATTACGCACAAATTAATAACGCACAATGGCGCAAAGCGCTACCAACAGTATTTATCGCTCTTCTCCTATCTTCATCCGGTAAGCTTGATCGTAAGTAAGAATTTATCTCTGATCCGTAAATATTGAAAAACTTGTAAGGGGCTAAGAACAGACACACAAAAAGCCTTCGTCATTTCAATTTAAGATAAATTCGTAATATCATCAATTGCACAGGTAAACTATATGACAAATGAGTTTCTCTTACCCTGAAGCTAGCAGTGAATTCTATGTAGATTGAACATCTTACGATGCGAGGAGCCAATTTATTTGTGGCACCGAAGACAAAGGTTCATCTTTTCGAAATTTGTTATTTTACCTAATAATATACTTTTTTTAAGTCTGCCTAACAGCTGAAAAAAGAAATGATCTGAACGTTTTAGCGCTAAAAGGTAAACAAAAATCTTCTCAACTAACGGTTAGGGGAAGTAATATCTTTGATAAAAGTATTTCAAGCATTTCTCTGGCTTTTTTTTTTTGTCTGAGTTCAAATTAAACATAGAAGACGCAGTTCCTTCTGGTAGGGACTATTGATTTCTTAACCAATGATTTCTCTTTTTTTTTCCACAACATGAATTTACTTATCTCCTAGAACAGAAATCTAGTAGATTGAAGCGTCTTCTCTTCACTCCCCTCCCCCCCCCCCCCCCCCCGATTCTGATTCTTGTATTGGAGTAAATTGTAGCAATTTTCCAAGGTGTTTGATCGGCAAAGTTTAGTAATATATAGGTAATAAACCTCTGTGCGAGGAAGCAAATGGGGGCGAAAAAGACTATAGTGACTAGGGGCCGGCCCGTTACCCCCTGCGAAAATGGATCAATGTCAGTATCTGAGATACGGTGCACCTACTCTTTCCCTGAGCCAATATTTACCTTAGCTTGTTATCAGTTGACTGCTGTTTGGTTAGGGGAGGGGTAGGTGCGCAGTTGCTCAGATACTGACATTGATGCGCGAAAACATACAAACAAATCTCTAAATGGTTCAACTGAACTCTTTCACGAGATAAAGACAAATTGCGTTAAACAGGGCGCATTCTGATTCAGTATTATGAGTCGAAACCGGCCAATCAGAACAGAATTAAAAACAGCCAGCTAGCGAAGACGCGAACTTAATACTTTAATGCTGTTATAGGCAAAAAAACAGCGGCCAGCGACTGCATCACAAATGCATTCTTATGAAAAGATGCATATTTCTTTTTATGGGAGGGAGTGGGAGGTTTTTAAACAGTTGAAATACACCAAATATGGAGATCAGAAATCATCTCTTGTAGCTGCTTTTATTTCCCTAAAAATTGTCTGATGAGTTTGTTGATCTAGAAGCGCAGGAAAAACGCGGGTGATCAAGTCGCGATTGGTTCTTGTTTTGCATCTGATTACGTTGAGAGAATGGTGCGAGTTTTCCAGACCAATCACAGAACTCTGAAAGACAAAAATTACGTCAGTCTGGATTACTTTTGACACTAAATGGAGATTTGCATTAATGGCTTGCTAAACTTGGATGCATATAACGAACTTACCAGAAACGGTAATTTGGTTTTATCAACCGAGTTGCTAATGTAAATTGGCCACCGTTTAAGACTTTCTCAAGTTGATGTTATGAGCGTTCGCCCTTCGTCAGAGCGAAGGGCTAACGAAGGTTTTTGATAAGGGGCTGACGCTCGTAACATCAGCTTTAGAAACTCTTTACATTGTCCAATTTACATCATCAACTCAGTTGAAATTAGTTAAACCCAATTATCTTGTGCTACCACCCACTGACGCAGCACCACAGCTTCTTTAGGAAGTTACCCATTTTAATAAAAGGAAAAGCTTTGACCTCGCTTTGGTCCTATTTTCCGACTAAGAGCAGCTTATCAACTCGCGTTTTGTCTGATGTCAAGTCTGTTGTTTTAGTGCAGGTACATTATGAAAAAGAAATAATAATTTTGACCTAAAATGTAAATTTATAGTTTTTTGTTTTTTTTTCAATTTCTTTGCTGGCAAGCTTTCAGTCCTCTCTGTACTATCACGATCGAAGTACTTTGAAGGTGATAAACTGTCAGTGTTGAAAGACAACGGTCTTTTACGAAGAAATGAATCAAACGTTAGCAAACTGGTCAAAGCCCGTATCACTTAATTCTTCGGAAACGCATCTTAATCATGCAAGCTTTACTCTATGGCCGTTGATCATCTATTACGTGTTGCTTTCCTCTGGTGCAGTTTTAAACTCTGTAGTTATATATGTCATGCTTCGAAGTGGTAAGGCACGGCGAAATATTTCAAGCTTTTTGATTTTCCATTTGTCCTTCACCCAACTGCTGTTTCACTTCGTCATTCCGATGTCACAGCTAGTCCAGTCACTTTTCTTGCTATCATCTACATCATGCAAAGCTTCAGTACTCGTCAGCTACACCTCTGCAGCGGCCATTTTTAGTAGTTTGGCTGCTATTGCGTGGGACCGACACAGAAACGTATTACGGCCTTTTCAAAGCTTATCACCTAGAAAACTGAAGACATTCCTACTCTTGGTTTCCTCGATTTGGTGTTACGCCTTCATAACATCTCTCCCGTTTTTGTACAGCATCAAGAGCTTCTCTGGAGTAATTTGCTCCCAAGAAAACAATGGCACTGAAAGTTGTAGAGATTATAGCTACTGCACGTTACCTGCAGACTGGAAAGATCAGCTAACAAGAACCTTCTACTTTGTGGTGGCGTTTGCCGCTCCTTTGTTGTACACGTTTTTCGCCTACGCAAGGATCGTCGTAAGTTTATGGAACAGAAGCAAAAATGGAACAATTCACAAGGCAGTTGCTAAGGCCAAAATGAAATCAACTCGCTTAATGGTCGCTGCTGTCCTAGTTTTTGTGG
Organism: Pocillopora verrucosa; assembly: GCF_036669915.1. Taxonomy (NCBI): domain Eukaryota; kingdom Metazoa; phylum Cnidaria; class Anthozoa; order Scleractinia; family Pocilloporidae; genus Pocillopora; species Pocillopora verrucosa. The sequence continues at coordinate 4,470,821 of NC_089324.1, forward strand.
TCTGCTATGCGCCAACCTTAGTATTGCTATTACTGGAGGTGTATAGCATATTAGAAAATTTATCGTCTGAATATTATTTCATAGTTTATTTTTGGTGTATAATTTTGGAGACATCTAGCTCTTCTATAAACCCTGTCATCTACGCATTTCTGAGCCCTGAATTCAGAAGAGGAGTTCTCAGACATTGTTGCTTCTGTTGTTCAAGCCATTGTCCTTTGAGTCGCGTGGAGCCTGTCATCTAATATGGACGAATCAGAGTAGAAAATAAACAATAAACGGAACAGCAGCTTTTCCGCGTATGTTCGTACTGCATGCGTGCGTGGACCACTTAAGCGACTGGTGACAAGTATAGGGCCTAGGAATTATGGAAGCAAGACACGTCAATATTTTGGCGTCCTCTGGTCTCTGTCACAAACTGAAGATATCCTTATGTTTGTGCAAGCACCGCACTGTATTGAGGTGCGCTCCGTTGACCAAGAAGCAACAACAGGTGCGGTGTGGGAGTAACTATTAACGGACATGGAAGATGGAAGAATTAATTCTGCATTCCCTCTTGTGCATCCCATTTTATTTTGGTATAACTTAAGGGAATTTTAATATATCAGAAAAAAAAAGTCAATCGGTCTTCCTTACAACTCTCACAGACATTAGATGCTTAAGAAGACCTTCCTTACTTAGATGCCTCACCCCCGCTCAAAAATATTTGCTCTTCTAAGACAAAATGAAATAAGCTATTATTAAGACTGAATCGGAGTGTTACGAGAATATCGTCATCAATTCCCAAAACTATTTATCCATGGGTCTTGAGAAGCCTAAGATGAATTGAAATCCTAACGAAGATGAAGAGATGAAGATGAATTATAAATCCTAATGAAAAATAGTGCACATGAAGTCTTAAAATTGAGGTACGCAAAAAAAATGTACTTTTGTTAACGTAATTCTAGCAAAATAGACAAATGGATTGAGATACAGAGGTCTATAGCAACCCCAGTCATTTTACCATACTTATTTAGTTTTCTGCAGGTATATTTCTCTGGCCCGTACCAGTACCCGTTTGTTGGGGACAATTCGCAAAGAGCTTTTTTTGACGCGTGATTGTAGAACACAACGCTTTAATCCAGATCATCTCATGCTTGTGCACAACAGACATTTCCACCCTTTGTGATATTTGTGTTGCCTCGAATTGATCTACGCCTACAGTAAAAAATATTCTGTGCGATAAACGGTGAGGAAAGTACAAAACTGCAACAAACGAACATAGCATTCACAGTCCCCGAAACGAAACTACTCTTAGACAAAACCCATGTGCTACTAAGCCACGTGACCTAATCAATATCAGTTTGCATGTCGTTCATTCGGCCGCTAGTCGGCTCCAACACCATTATTTACAAGCGCGGTAATACTTCGGTGAATTATGTAGTGTATCACAAAAATGCGATTGAACCGTTAAGAACAAGGCTCCAAAATTGTAGATCGCCCATTGGATCTCTCAAATTTTCTTTGGAAACTTATACCCCATTCACACCAGCAAAACATGTTTTGTTAAACTGGTTTTCATTGAATGAAAATTATAAACAGAGAACTGAAAAACTTGATTTTCCATTGGATTCAAGTACTTGCTAACTTGCATTTCCAATGTGCTACATTCAAGTCAAAAATATTCGGTTAAATAGTTTCTATGAAGAAAAAAAAAATTAAACTGTGTTTAACAAAACAACTTTTAAACATGTTTAAGCTTTGGTGTGAATGGGGCATTATCCTTATATTCATTGGAAGAATTAGCCTAATAGGATTTTTTTCCTGCGTGCAACCCGCCTACAATATCCTTCATTAATATCTAACAAAGAATCTTTTGCAACAACCCTAGTTTATGTTCTTGTCACAGAGATGTTTGTTTGATCACCTAAATGCATATTTTTTTCTGTATTTATGACTAACTTATACACCAATTTCTTAAATTTTATTGTCCTGTAATAAGTTATAGACAAAACTGCCGACAGCAGTCTCAAGCTCAGAGTCAATACTGCTTCGTGTCCTGAAGTCGTTTGACCTCATTCCTAGCTACGTTAAATATGGGAAAACATAATGTACTCCTACAATCTTCCTCTACAATGCAACTGAAGTATGAAGGTTGCCTTATGTGGGTGCTTTACATGTTTTCGAACATGGCGTGTCTATCTTACGCTTATACCACTGACATGGATCCCAAATTATTCGGGGCTCAACCACTGAAGAAAGGAAATATTTCTTAATTTCTGATCGACCTGCTGTCTTCGTATCGAAGTTTACCGGCACGTTCTCGTTTGTAAACGTATCTCGTCATCGGGACTAATCCAGTGATTACGGGACGATTTATAGCAGCAACGACAACAACAACAAGCAAATTTGATGCTATTTTTCCTAAATTCAGGGCAAAAAAATGCGTATACAGCAGTACTAACACAAGAGCTTGATGCCGGTGCGATAAGCATGAACCATACCATTAGAAAATATTTCGTCACTCCAGGCACTCCGTCAAAAACTTCATACTTATCCAACATGCTGCCCAAAATACTTGGTCCCCAGCAAAGAACGTAGCCAAACACGGCTACAACCAACAAGCGAATAGATTTTGACTTGTGTTTCGCCACAGCGCTGTGAATAGCTCCATTTTTGCTTCTGTTCCACAAGCGAACTACAATTCTTGTGTACGCAACTGCTATATAGGAAAGAGGCATGATTAACGCCACAAATAAATAAATCGTCTCGGAAAGCTGAATTTGCCAAGTAGATTGCGATGTGTCACAGAACATATACTGTCTACATGAATCACTGTTGTTTTCTGTCTGACAATAGTTCACAGTCTGTACCTTCACACTGTGAACAAACGAAATTGAAGATAACACAGCATAGGCCCAAATGACTCCAGTCATTATTAAATATGAACGAAGGGGTCTGTAAATCAGGCTCTTAAAAGGCTGTAAGATGTTTTTATGTCTATCCCACACAATAGCAGCTAACGTGCTAAAAATAGCGGCTGGGCATGCGCGGTCGACAAAGACAAACGCCTTACAAGACTGAATATCTCTATGAAGCAGACCCCCGTAAAAATTCATGACGATTACAAGATGAAACAGTAGATGAGTCACAGATAGATGAAAAAGTAAAAAGCTGGCAAAATTTTTGCGTAGTTGTCCACTTCGTAACATTACGAAGATGACAAAAATGTCAAACACGCCGCCGACTCCGAACACAATAGCGTAGACAACCCAAGAAAACACCGCAATTGTATAAACTGAAGAACCATATGTCAACGGACCGGAGTACTCGGTGCTATTAGAAGTGAAACTTTCAAATGTCGCATTCATTGTCTCTTGCAGTTTTAAATCTGTTATCCTTGTTAAGGTTTACTGAACCAAATATCCGTAAAACCACTCACGAACCGCGAGTTTTGTACAAAAACGAATCCGGTTGCACCGCCGAGGAAAATTATCCTTGCGCAAGCTGTAGTCACAATGCTTACCAATGATCTTGGAAATGAGAAGCGCGCCCTGTAAAAAGGACAAAAATGGATTTAAGGTGAGAATGTTTACAATTTATCTCTTGAAAGCCTTATACTGGAAGACAAGCACTCAATTGACCGACAAGAACAACTGAAATAATGTTTCCATGATTAAAAATCTATTATTTTCGATAGCCATTTTTTTTCCAATTTGATTTAAAATATGTGCGTTATTGCGCGGAATGATTGGTAATTAAATTTCAACAGATTAAAACCTTATGTTGCTTACTAGTTGGTGGAAGTGGAGAAAGAAGATGTGATAGAGACGTTCCAAGCCAGAAAAATACTCCAAATGCCAAACTTCTCTGTTTAAAAGCTTCTTCCTGTTTACACTGAAGTTAGGCAGAATATGAACTTTTGATAATATAGCATGAGTTCTTTATTTAAGTCAATAAAATGTCAATAAGATGTTCCCGCGCACAACTTTCTTGTCTTAGGCTTATGATGATGAGAGGATAATTGTTCGAAGACTACTATGATTATGTAAAACGAAGACACTAATAAAACTTAAAAAAATATTTCAAGGTAAACCTCGGTGGGAGGTTTTTTAATAACTTTATTGATTAACTGGCTTCGTCAGTTGCGTATTTGTCATTAGGAAGTTTTTGTTGTGGCTTAGAAAAATCAAACACGATTACTTAATAACATAACATAAAGAGCCGTTGTAAGATGAGCTTAGGATTTTTTTAGTCCTTAAAAAAAAAAACTAAGGAACTCTCTGTCGTACAAGTTCCTTCGGCGAGACAGTTATTAAAGTCCATTGTTGACAGATGTCAGGTCCATTTAAATGCACGAGACATCTAGCTTTTAGTTGTTGGTTTTGGTAAATTAAAAGTCTGGTACAGTTGTGTATTTAGCTGCTACAAAGGAAGTAAAAACATTTGCCCATTAAACGCAAATGTAAGAAATTAAAACCGAACTTGCTGTGTGACAAAGAAATACGACTACCGCCCAGGTAGATTTGTCTTAATTAATTTTATTTCGTTTTCGTAGTTAATTTTCTTTCTAAATTAATTTCCTTTCTTTTTCTTTTATATTTTTACCATTCCTACAGAGATTTTTACTATGGAGAGTTCAGGATTACTTTAGTTTTGCTTTAGAGCACTTTTCGGTTGAGCGTTGTAAAACCAAAACCACAGTAATCCCAACAACTAATAGAAAGGAACAAAAATACCTTCAAGAACCAACGAGAACTTCAAAAAGTAAAAAGAAAGCAAACTGCCCAAAGCGCGGGAAAACACGGATGACCAAATCGTTATTGGTTTTAGTTTTGCATCTGATTGGTTGGGAAGTAAGCGCGGGTTTTCTGAACCAATCACAGAGCAGGGTGAGGCCAAATCGACGCAGATTAGACACTCAAATAAAAATTGTAGTATTTCACTCTTAGATGTGCCAACTTCCTCTAAACCAACCAAATTCAAAGCCAATCAGAGCTCAAAGTAAAAGCAGGGAAACTACCTAAAGCGCGGGAAAACGCGAGCGACCAAGCTAAAACCAACCAAATTCAAAGCTAAAAGCAACTGTGACTTGGTCACACGCGTTATTTTCACAGAGCAATGTGAAGCAAGACCGATGCACTCCCGGATTACTTTCGAAACTTGCTTGAAAATTTCTCAATTTTAGTGTGAAGGTTTTATGCTGATTTTGACCAATTACTTACGTTTCCTAAATGATCCAAAATTTCGAGACACATTTTGTTCTGGTTTCGCCGCATGTATTTGTGAAGGAATCGAACGACAGGTAATTTCCGCTTTTTTTTTTTCGAATAAGAATAACTTTATCTTGGTCAATAAAAGATCCAGAAAGTTTCGGTCCAAAGACACAGGCCCAAAACTAAGACAACAAATAACTTGAAAAGGCACAAATTAATTACGCACAAATTAATAACGCACAATGGCGCAAAGCACTACCAACAGTATTTATCGCTCTTCTCCTAACTTCATCCGGTAAGCTTGATCGTAAGTAAGAATTTATCTCTGATCCGTAAAGATTGAAAAACTTGTAAGGGAAAAAAGGGTTTTTTCAATTGGGGCTAAGAACAGACACAAAAAAAGCCTTCATCATTTCAATTTACGATAAATTCGTAATATCATCAATTGCACAGGTAAAACTATATGACAAATGAGTTTCTCTTACCCTGAAGCTAGCAGTGAATTTTATGTAAATTGAACATCTTATGATGCGAGGAGCCAATTTATTTGTGGCACCGAAGACAAAGGTTCATCTTTTCGAAATTTGTTATTTTACCTAATAATATTTGTTTTTTAAGTCTGCCTAACAGCTGAAAAAAGAAATGATCTGAACGTTTTAGCGCTAAAAGGTAAACAAAAATCTTTTCAACTAACGGTTAGTGGAAGTAATAATTTTGATAAAAGCGTTTCAAGCATTTCTCTGGCTTCTTTTTTGTCTGAGTTCAAATTAAACGTAGAAGACGCAGTACCCAGGATTTTAACCTAAACAAAACACCGCGTACCAGCTTGCCATGATAGAACAAAATTCCTCTTAACTCGTAGTCTGTAGAGTTTGTTGATCCAGAAGCGCAGGAAAAACGCGGGTGATCAAGTCGCGATTGGTTCTTGTTTTGCATCTGATTACGCTGAGAGAATGGTGCGAGTTTTCCAGACCAATCACAGAACTCTGAAAGACAAAACTTACGTCAGTCTGGATTACTTTTGACACTTAATGGAGATTTGCCTTAATGGCTTGCTAAACTTGGATGCATGCTTACCAGAAACGGTAATTTGGTTTTATCAACCGAGTTGCTAATGTAAATTGGCCACCGTTTAAAAGACTTTCTCAAGTTGATGTTATGAGCGTTCGCCCTTCGTCAGAGCGAAGGGCTAACGAAGGTTTTTGATAAGGGGCTGACGCTCGTAACGTCAGCTCTAGAAACTCTTTATGTTGTCCAATTTACATCATCAACTCAGTTGAAATTAGTTAAACCCAATTATCTTGTGTTACCACCCACTGACCCAGCACCATAGTTTCTTTAGGAAGTTACCCATTTTAATAAAAGGAAAAGCTTTGACCTCGCTTTGGTCCTATTTTCCGACTAAGAGCAGCTTATCAACTCGCGTTTTGTCTGATGTCAAGTCTGTTGTTTTAGTGCAGGTACATTATGAAAAAGAAATAATAATTTTGATCTAAAATGTAAATTTATAGTTTTTTGTTTTTTTTTTCAATTTCTTTGCTGGCAAGCTTTCAGTCCTCTCTGTACTATCACGATCGAAGTACTTTGAAGGTGATAAACTGTCAGTGTTGAAAGACAACGGTCTTTTACGAAGAAATGAATCAAACGTTAGCAAACTGGTCAAAGCCCGTATCACTTAATTCTTCGGAAACGCATCTTAATCATGCAAGCTTTACTCTATGGCCGTTGATCATCTATTACGTGTTGCTTTTCTCAGGTGCAGTTTTAAACTCTGTAGTTATATATGTCATGCTTCGAAGTGGTAAGGCACGGCGAAATATTTCAAGCTTTTTGATTTGCCATTTGTCCTTCACCCATCTGCTGCTTCACTTCGTCATTCCGATGTCACAGCTAGTCCAGTCACTTTTCTTGCTATCATCTACATCATGCAAAGCTTCAGTACTCGTCAGCTACACCTCTGCAGCGGCCATTTTTAGTAGTTTGGCTGCTATTGCGTGGGACCGACACAGAAACGTATTACGGCCTTTTCAAAGCTTATCACCCAGAAAACTGAAGACATTCCTATTCTTGGTTTCCTCGATTTGGTGTTACGCCTTCATAACATCTCTCCCGTTTTTGTACAGCGTCAAGAGCTCCTCTGGAGTAATTTGCTCCCAAGAAAACAATGGCACTGAAAGTTGTAGAGATATTAGCTACTGCACGTTACCTGCAGACTGGAAAGATCAGCTTACAAGAACCTTCTACTTTGTGGTGGCGTTTGCCGCTCCTTTGTTGTACACGTTTTTCGCCTACGCAAGGATCGTCGTAAGTTTATGGAACAGAAGCAAAAATGGAACAATTCACAAGGCAGTTGCTAAGGCCAAAATGAAATCAACTCGCTTAATGGTCGCTGCTGTCCTAGTTTTTGTGGTCTGCTATGCGCCAACCTTAGTATTGCTATTACTGGAGGTGTATAGCATATTAGAAAATTTATCGTCTGAATATTATTTCATAGTTTATTTTTGGTGTATAATTTTGGAGACATCTAGCTCTTCTATAAACCCTGTCATCTACGCATTTCTGAGCCCTGAATTCAGAAGAGGAGTTCTCAGACATTGTTGCTTCTGTTGTTCAAGCCATTGTCCTTTGAGTCGCGTGGAGCCTGTCATCTAATATGGACGAATCAGAGTATTTTGCTTTGCCGCGTATGTTCGTACTGCATGCATATTTTTGGAGTCACAGGACAAAGCGGCAACGTGCGTGGACCACTTGAGCGACTGGTGACACGTTTAAGGCCCTCGGAATTATGGAAGCAAGACACGTCAGTATTTTGGCGTCTGTCTGGTCTCTGTCATAAACTGAAAATATCCTCATGTTTGTGCACGCACCGCATCTCTGTATTTAGGTGCACTCCGCTGACCAAGAAGCAACAACAGGCGTGGTGTGAGAGTGACTATTACATGTAACGGGCATGAAACGTGAGGGAACATGGAAGATGAAGAATTAATTCTGCATTCCTTCTGGTGCATTCCACTGTAGTTTGGTATAACTTAAGGGAATTTTGATACATCCGAAAAAAAAGTCCAATCGGTCTTCCTTACGACTCTCACAGACATTAGATGCTTAAGAAGACCTTCCTTACTTAGATGCCTTACCCCCGCTTTAAAATATTTGCTCTTCTAAGACAAAGTGAGATAAGCTATTATTAAGACTGAATTGGAGTGTTACGAGAGTATCGTTATCAATTTCCAAAACTATTCATCCAAGGGTCCTGAGAAGCCTGAGATGAAATAAAATCGTAACGGGCACCATTATGAATCCTGACGAAAAATAGTGCACATGAGGTCTTAAAATTGAGGTACGGTAAAAAAAATGTACTTTTGTTAAAGTGATTCTTGCAAAATAAACAAATGCGAGATACAGGGGTTTCTAGCAACCTCAGCCATTTTACCATACTTTTGTAATTTTCTGCAGGTTTATTTCTCTGGCCCGTACCAGTACCCATTTGTTGGGGACAATTCGCAGAGAGCTTTTTTGCCGCGTAGTTTCAGAACACAACGCTTTAATCCAGATCATCTTATGCTTGTGCACATTTTCAAATACAGACATTTCCACCCTTTGTGACATTTGTTTAGCCTCGAATTGATCTACGCCCACGGTAAAAAATATTCTGTGCGATAAACGGTGGGGAAAGTACAAAACTGCAACAAACGAACATTGCATTCACAGTCCCCGGCACGAAACTACTCTTATACAAAACCATGTGCTACTAAGCCACGTGATCTAATCAATATCAGTTCGCATTTCGTTCATTCGGCCGCTAGTCGGCCCCAACACCATTATTTACAAGCGCGGTAATACTTCGGTGAATTATGTAGTGTATCACAAAAATGCGATTGAACCGTTAAGAACAAGGCTCCAAAATTGTAGGTCGCCCATTGGATCACTCAAAGTTTCTTTGGAAACTTATCCTTATATTCATTAGAAGAGTTAGCCTAATAGGATTTTTCCTGCGTGCAGCCCGCCTACAATATCCCTCATTAATATCTAACAAAGAATCTTTTGCAACAACCCTAGTTTATGTTCTTGTCACAGAGATGTTCTTTTGATCACCTTAATGCATATTTTTTCTGTATATATGACTAACTTATAAACCAAATTCTTAAATTTTATTGTCCTGTAATAAGTTATAAACAAAACTGTCAACAGCAGTCTCAAGCTCAGAGTCAATACTGCTTCGTGTCTTGCAGTTGTTTGACGTCATTCCTAGCTACGTTAGATATGGGAAAACATAATGTACTCCTACAATCTTCCTCTACAATGCAACTGAAGTATGAAGGTTGCCTTATGTGGGTGCTTTACATGTTTTCGAACATGACGTGTCTATCTCACGCTTATACCACTGACATGGATCCCAAATTATTCGGGGCCCAACCACTGAAGAAAGCAAATATTTCTTTATTTCTGATCGACCTGCTGTCTTCGTATCAAAGTTTGCCACGTTCTCGTTTGTAAACGTATCTCGTCATCGGGACTAATCCGGTGATTACGAGACGATTTACAGCAGCAACAACAATAACAACAACAACAAGCAAATTTGATGCTATTTTTCCTAAATTCAGGGCAAAAAAAAGCGTATACAGCAGTACTAACACAAGAGCTTGATGCTGGTGCGATAAACATGAACCATATCATTAAAAAATATTTCGTCACTCCAGGCACTCCGTCAAAAACTTGAAATTTATCTAACATGCTGCCCAAAATACTTGGTCCCCAGCAAAGAACGAAGCCAAACACGGCTACAACCAACAAGCGAATAGATTTTGACTTGTGTTTCGCCACAGCGCTGTGAATAGCTCCATTTTTGCTTCTGTTCCACAAGCGAACTGCAATTCTTGTGTACGCAACTGCTATATAGGAAAGAGGCATGATAAACGCCACAAAAAAATAAATCGTCTCAGAAAGCTGAATTTGCCGAGTAGATCGCGATGTGTCGCAGAACATATACTGTCTACATGAATCACTGTTGTTTTCTGCCCGACAATAGTTCACAGTCCGTACCTTCACACTGTGAACAAACGAAATGGAAGATAACACAGCATAGGCCCAAATGACTCCAGTCATTATTAAATATGAACGAAGGGGTTTGTAAATCAGACTCTTAAAAGGCTGTAAGATGTTTTTGAGTCTATCCCACGCAATAGCAGCTAACGTGCTAAAAATAGCGGCTGGGCATGCGCGGTCGACAAAGGCAAACGCCTTACAAGACTGAATATCTCCTTTAAACAGACCCCTGTAAAAATTCATGACGATTACAAAATGAAACAGTAGATGAGTCACAGATAAATGAAAAAGTAAAAAGCTGGCAAAATTTTTCCTTAGTTGTCCACTTCGTAACATTACGTAGATGACAAAAATGTCTAACACGCCGCCGACTCCGAACACGACGACGTAGACAAGCAAAGAAAACATTTCAATTTTATCTGTCCATGAACCGGAGTACTCTGTGCCATTAAAAGTCAAATTTCCAAATGTCGCATTCATTGTCTCTTAGAGTTTTATCAAATATCCATTAAACCACTCACGGATCGCGAGTTTCGTACAAAAACGAATCCGGTTATGCTGCCGAGGAAAACTTGTCCTTGCGCAAGCTGTTGTCAAAATGATTACCAATGATCTTGGAAATGACGAGTGCGCCCTGTAAAAAGGACAAAAATGGGTTTTAGGTGAGAATGTTAACAATTTATTTCTTGAAAGCCTTATACTGCAAGACAAGCACCACTTATTGGACCGACTTGCGCAAAAACAAGAACAACTGAAATAACGTTTCCATGATTAAAAATCTACTATTTACAGTAGCCGTTTTTTTGTCAATGTGATTTAAAATATGTGTGTTATTGTGCGGAATGATTGGTAATTACATTTCAAAAAATTAAAACCTCATGTTGCTTACCAGTCGGTGGAAGTGGAGAAAGAAGATGTGATAGACACGTTCCAAGCCAGAAAAATAATTCAAATGTCAAACTTCTCTGTTTAAAAGCTTCCCCCTGTTTAGGCAGAATATGAACTTCTGATAATATAGCATGGGATCTTTAATTAAGTCAATAAAATGTCAAGAAGATGTCAAAAAGATGTTAATAAGATGTTCCCGCGCACAACTTTCTTGTCTTAGGCTTAGGCTTATGGTAAGAGAGGATAATTGTTCGAACACTACTATAATTATGCAAAACGAAGACACTGATAAAATTCAAAAAAATATTTCAAGGTAAACCTCGGTGGGAGGTGTTTTAATAACTTTATTGATTAACTGGCTTCGTCAGTTGCGTATTTGTCATTAGGAGGTTTTTGTCGTGGCTTAGAAAAATCAAACACGATTACTGTTCTCGATACTATAGAGAACCATTGTAAGATGAACTTAGGTTTTTTTTTTCCCTTAAAAAAAAAAACTAATGAACTCTCTGTCGTACAAGTTCCTTCGGTGAGACAGTTATTAAAGCCCATTGTTGACAGATGTCAGGTCCATTTAAATGCACGAGATATCTAGCTTTTAGTTGTTGGTTTTAGTAAATTAAATGTCTGGTACAGTTGTTTATTTAGCTGCTACAAAGGAAGTAAAAACGTGCCCATTAAACGCAAATGTAAGAAATTAAAACCGAACTTGCCGTGTGACAAAGAAATACGACTACCGCCCAGGTAGATTTGTCTTAATTAATTTTATTTCATTTTCTTAGTTAATTTTCTTTCCAAATTAATTTCCTCTCTTTTTCTTCTCTATTTTCTTGATTCCTAGAGAGATTTTTATTATGGAGAGTTCAGGATTACTTTAGTTTTGCTTTAGAGCACTTTTCGGTTGAGCGTTGTAAAACCAAAACCACAGTAATCCCAACAACTATTAGTAAGGAACAAAAATACCCTCAAGAACCAACGAGAACTTCAAAAGAAAAACTAAGCAAACCGCCCAAAGTGCGGGAAAACGCGGATGACCAAATCGTGATTGGTTTTAGTTTTACATCTGATTGGTTGGGAAGTTAGCGCGGGTTTTCTGAACCAATCACAGAGCAAAGAGAAGCCGAATTGACGCAGATTAGACACTCAAATGAAAATTGTACTATTTCACTCTTAGATGTGCCAACGTCCTCTAAACAAACAAATTCAAAGCTGAAAGCAACTGTGACTTGGTCACACGCGTTTTTCCGAGCATCAGGTAGAATGTCAGTTTTACTCGACTGGCGTTTTTCCTTTATTTTGATCCTTTGGTTTGTTGTGTTTGCTTTGGGTTTGGTTTCACGAAACTTGGTCGGAATTCGTCTTTTCCATCCAAATTACTTTTTGGTTTGTTCTTACTTTTGAGGAGTTTTTGTTCCTTGCAAATTAGAGCCTAAGTAATCATAACGGCCGATCAGAAGAAAGGAAATTACATTAAGGAGCCAATCAGGGCTCAAAGTAAAAGCAGGCAAACTACCTAAAGCGCGGGAAAACGCGGGCGACCAAGTGGTAATTGGTTTAGGCCATGTATCTGATTGGTTGAGAGGGTGGTGCGAGTTTCTTGGACCAATCACAGAGCAAAGTGAAGCAAGACCAATGCACTCCCGGATTACTTTTGAACTTACTTGAAAATTTCTCAATTTTAGTGTGAAGGTTTTATGTTGATTTTGGCCAATTAATTACATTTGCAAAATGATCCAAAATTTCGAGACGCCCTTCGTTCTGATTTCACCGCATTTTTTTGATTTGTAAAGGAATCGAACGACGGGTAATTTCCGTTTATTTATTTATTTATTTTTTTCATATAAGAATAACCTTATCTTGGTCAATAAAAGATCCAGAAAGTTTTGGTCCAAAGACACAGGCCCAAAACTGAGACAACAAATAACTCATGCACAAATTAATTACGCACAAATTAGTAGCGCACAATGGCGCAAGGCGCTACCAAAAGTCTTTATCACTCTTATCCTAACTTCATCCGGTAAGCTTTATCTTTGATCCGTAAATATTGAAAACCTTGTAAGGGAAAAAAGTTTTTCGAACTGGGGCTAAGAACACGCACACAAAAGGCCTTCGTCATTTCAGTTTAAGATAAATTCGTATTATCATCAAATGCACAGATAAAACTATATGATAAATGAGTTTCTCTTACCCTGAAGTTAGCAGTTAATTCTATGTAGATTGAACATCTTATGATTTCTTTGTGGCACCGAAGACAAGGGTTCATCTTTTCGAAATTTCTTATTTTACCTAATAATATTTGTTTTTTAAGTCTGCCAAACAGCTGAAAAAAGAAATGATCTGAACGTTTTAGCGCTAAAAAGTAAACAGAAATCTTCTCAATTAACGGTTAGTGAAAGTAATGATTTTTATAAAAACGTTTCAAGAATTTCTCTGGCTTATTTTTTTGGTCTGAGTTCAAATTAAACGTAGAAGACGCAGTTCCCAGGATTTTAACCTAAACAAAACACCGCGTACCAGCTTGCCATGATAGAACAAAATTCCTCTTAACTCGTAATCAGATTGCTTATGTGGATTTATCATGAAATTAAAACAGTTGGTGACAGTATTTGGCAATTAAACCGAGGCAGAGCTTAATAACTTTCATTCATTCCTCCTTTATCACAACAAACTTGAAGATAAAAATTCCTCGCTAAGTAATAACCATTACAAAAGACGGATGGCGCTTTTGTATTAGTCACGTGCACTGTCGGAGGCTGTTATCAATAAACCTAAAAGATTTGTTCGCGAAAAGGGACATTGCTATTGGTTTAAAAGATTAAACAAGAAAGGAACTTAGCTTTTTAATTAATTATTATTTAAAAGTGGAGTGGTTTACACTTAAAGCTAAAATAATATTTTATCGCCAACTGCGTAACAACTTGGCTAAAATGAATGACACGCTAGAATTTGCAACCTTCATCCCGAACAATCAAAATTTCTCATCTGCTGAAGTCGAATATCTAGACTTGTCTACGTTCTGGTTTAGTTCTCTTATTGTGTTTTACTGTCTCTTTAGTTTTGGGACTATCCTTGATATTTTCGTGATTTACGTTATGTTACGGTGGACAATTGCGGAAAAACTTTTCCAGTTTTTTAATCTTTCATTTATCTTTGACTCATTTTTTGTTTCATCTTTTGTTCGCTATGAATTTCACTCGAAGTTTTTCAAGAAGGGATCCGGTAATGTGCAAAGTTTCCATCTTTATTGAACACGCGTGCCCGGCAGCTATTTTCGGCACCTTGGTCGCCATTGCTTGGGAAAGACAAAAAAACATCCTACAGCCTTTTAAAAGTCTGATTTCCACGCCTCTGAAGTCGTACGTACTGATGGTTACAGCTATTTGGGTATACGCTGTGTCATCTTCAATTTCGTTTGCCCCAAGTGTAACTGTCCGCCCCATCGAATTCTGTCAGGAAGTCAACAGAACTCAGAAGTGCGAGGAATATATTTTATGCGACAGACCGACGGGCACTTGGCAAATTCTGCTATCGCAAACAGTGTACACTATTGTGGCGTTTTTTATTCCTCTCATCTACATGATAGTTGCATATACAAGAGTTGCAGTTCGCTTGTGGAAAAGAAGCAAAAATGGAGCCATTCATAGCGCTGTGGCAAAACACAAATCAAAATCGATACGTTTGTTGGTTTTCGCTGTTCTTGGATTTGTCCTTTGCTGGGGACCAAGTATTTTATTCAACTTTTTGGATGAATGTCGTGTTCTAGAGGGATTGGAGCCAGACCTAAAGCTACTCTCGCAGATTTGGCTATTATTTATAGCTCCAGCATCAAGCTCCTGGGTAAATACCGCAGTGTATGCATTGTTTTGCCCAGAGTTTAGGAAAAACAGCGTCAAATTTGCCTTTTGTTGTTGCTGCTGCTGCTTTCGTTCGCGTCGCATTGTTTCAAGTAATCATCGCGTGAGTCCTGATGAAATACGCATGACAAGAACGAGGCAAACATCGATCGGACAACGACAAAATGCTCTCCAACGATAAACTATTCCACTCCTGCATGGGACAGCCTTTCAAGAAACAAAAATGTTTTCATCTCGACTTGAGGCATCATCATCATCCATTTATTTGCCATTTTTTTTAACATAAACGATAAAAAGATTTACAGCATCATAATTATAAGGAGAGGAAGCCTAAAAAAAACTGCCAGGCTTTGGGAGAGGTCTCTCACTTTCAGCAATATATTTAAAAGCGTTCGGCTAACGATTGCGAATAAGAGGGTTAAACCCTTAAACTCCCAAGATCTCATTAGTAATTCTCCTTACTGTCTGCCAAACGATTCTCATTATGTTAATTTGGAGAATTTGGTGTCGGATCAATCATCACACATAAACTGTATGGCAGACAGTAAGGAGAATTACTCATGAAATCTTGGGAGTTAAAGAGTTAAGACCCTCGACTAAAACTTTATTTGGGCAAACCCCTTGAAAATTATCGTATCTGTATTTCAGGTCGTTTCATTACTTCTTGTCCAAAAATAGAATTTATTAAATTACTTCTTGTCCAAAAATAGAATTTATTAAATGAAAGGCCAATGAAAACCGTGCCTAGATCGGGTGACGCGTAGTTAAGCCATTTGACTTAGAGAATTGATCAAGACGTAACCTCTCCTTGCGATTTCAATACATTACCTGGTAAGCTGGTCAGGAGAATAAAATAGTAGATCAGAAAGATAGGTTCATATTGACATGATACCAATTTTTGCGATATCATTAAACAAGGAATGAAAAATAATTCATCCGTCGGAGAGCCAACGCGCTGTGTGAAATAATTGAGAAGTTGCGCTACATCTCGGACTCTGGGCAAGCCCTCCATTCTTTGGTGAAGATTACATTATGCTAAAAAAAGGCCGTGTTTTCGCATCAATGACATGATCGATGTACAGTGATAATTAGGTCAAATTCGTTTATTACATCCATGGGAGGCTAGCCACGACATGACAAACGATTAACTAACTTACTAAGACTAATTTTTCTAAGTTTCAGTCCAAAATAATTATTGATGCCTTGTTTCGTTATTTCAAGACATTACTAAGTAGAAAAAACAAAGTAAGGAATGATTAAATAAAAGTAAAATATAAAAAAGTCAAAATTGCGGTGGAATAAGATTTCTTTCAGTCAAAAGTGATCAGTACACTCAACACCATTTCCTGAGTCTCCAGCTTCGCTTTTTCGAGTGGGCATCGGTTAAATAATACAGCAACCGTGATTTCTAAGAAAATAGGGATTTTAAGAAACTACGACGGCGACGCCGTGGACAACTCAAACAAAAAAAAAACTAAAACAAAACAACTAAACAAATTCTCCTTGCCAGCACAGAAAAGTATAGAGAACATACATACTGATGTTAGGGTGTACGGGGTTAAAAACAAACTTAAGTTTTGCTTACGAATCTCGCGATACTCTTAAGTCATTTAATTTGTTTCTCACTGTCAAAATTATCTCGAAACTGAACATGGAACACAGCGTTTCATTAGAAATAGAAGTTTAACAAATTAGCCGTCGTCGTTCACGTTCTCCAAAAAAACCGCAAAGTTTGGTCATTTCACGTTATTGTTGGCAGAGGACGCTAAGTAATTTACAAAGATTTACAACGCACGTGCACAGCCATTGTTCTGCTCAGTAAACCTTTCGTTTGGTGACGCTATCGTTGCCGCTTATCGTAGTTTTCTTAAATTCCCTAGAGCTACTAATACCGCAGTTTTCAGTCGAGTGTCGAAAGCAACCCGGGATTGTTTTGGTTTTACTTGATAACAATGTTCTGTGATTGGTCCAGAAAACCTCCACCACTCGCTCAACCGATCCGATGCAAAACTGAAACCAATCATTACTTGATCGCCCGCGTTTTCCCGCCCTATAGATAGTTTGGTTTTTTTAACTTTGAGTTCTCATTGGCTCTTAAATATATTCTCTGTATCCACAACCTTTTCTACGAATTTTGGTTTTGTTTCACGACACTCAATCAAAAAGCACTCTATTATCATCAACGTGAAACTGAACAAGTTCGAAATCATTTCTAATCAAGTGAAAGAGGTGGTGAACAAATTTCAAGAAAATCCTTTGTTTTCCCTCTGCTTCACCGATGCAACTTCATTGCTTTTCAACCCTTCCGTAGAAAGTATTCTCTTATACAAAGGGAACCTCCTTCTACTCCATTTAGGAGGACCCCCAAAAAACCAGTACCACTAATTTTGCAAAACAATTTAACTACTGGTCTAGTTTCCAGCCTCTGGCCAGCGCCACAGTTACAAAGGCTTGGAAAGAAAGCAATTTCTCTAAGTACATGATTGGTTAGATAATAAAATAATCAAACTAACAAAAACTAAAAATGGGGTTTGGTTTCTACGCGACCTGAAAAAGAAAGCGCCTCCCGTTCCTTAGTGATCGACCTATAGGATAACGGCTCTGAGAAAGAGCTACTATAATAAGTTAGTTTAAAACTAAAACATCTTGTTCTTGAGATGTAAAAAATGCACCAAAACTAGAGCAATAAAAACTAAAGCCGGTTGTGCATGCGCAGTGCATACGACGAGTCCCTTGAGATCAATCATCGTCTGTCTTCGTTTTCTTAGCGGAAGGTTCCCCTTCATCAAATCTCGTGTGAGTCGCTGTCGATTTTTCGTCGTTTCCATCGTTTCGTTTTCCTTCCAGCCTGTCGGAAGTTCGTCTTTTTCTTTGAGGCCGACCACCTCGACCGCCTTGTCCTCCTTTAAATTTCCTTCCTAAAAAAAAAAAAATTACAGTCCCCAGTAACAAATACAAAAGTATCTACTTCGAGAAACCCTTAAACCCTTTACACCTCAAGATCAGTATGTATATTCTCGATAGTGTCCTCAATACATTCCCTATGGTGTTGACAAGGAGAACTTGTTTAATCAAGAGCTACTCGAATGTGTGATCATTGTCTGTATTCTCATAACCGCGATGTTTGTTCTATACTGACAATGTAGAGAGAAATGAAAGGAATTACTTATCAACCCTTTATTCCTTACTCCTTAAGAATAAAGGGTTGACCCCTTACACCTCAACATAAGTGGGTTTATTCTCGTTACTGCTCTCTACAAATTCTCTATGATGGTGACAAGAAGAATTTGTTTAACAATCAAGTGCTCCTAGAGTTGAAGACCATTGCCTTTATGTTTGATTCAGGGGTGATATTGTAAGAAGGAAACAAATGCTAGTCACTCCTGAGGAAATACAGGCTTAATTTCTCTGTAGAAGAAATGACAAGCCAAAGGAAAGAATTCGCGTCTTTTTAAAGGACACAGAGAATAAAAAGGCATTGTCTCTGAGGCACATAATAGTTGTATCTTTATTTTCGAGAACATTAACAACAAGACGCGCGCATGTCAAAAGTTACCTTTCTTCTGCTTGGCTTTTTCTCTGTCTTCTTTTGTTTTTAACCAATAATTCTTTTCTTCCTCACCTTCAAAAGAAAATAAATACAAAAATGTATTTGAGTAAGGAGTTCATCTGCAAATTTAGAGTAGGATTGAGAAAGATGGAGAGGGTTTAGGAACATTTTCAGCGTCTTTTAGTTGGCTCTACTGGTAAAGCTCCAAATATTTGTGAAAGGTCGAGAGTTTGAGCCCCAGCTTTCGATCATACAAACAAACTTGTACCTTCTAGGACCCGAAGAGTTGTTTCCACATCCCTGATGAGTATTTTACCGTCGTTTGCTTCCTTTAGAGCGTCAATGGCTCGCTGGGCTCCTCCCTCTTTAGAGAAACGAATGAAGCCCTGCAACAGAGAACTGCACTGTCAACATAATTCGGTTAAAAATACTCCAAGCCTTGCGCGAATTTTCTCTTGACAGACTCAAAATCATAAGCGAAATTTTAGCCTGGGCAGACTTATCGGCCGTCTGTGGTTAGCTCAAATTTGACAATTTCCTCGATTAAGCAAATTAAACGTAGATTCAGATCAGAAGGTTTATTACTCATGGTTATTTTCAGGAATCACTCTCAGACAATTTTGGGGCCATTTGATCATTTGTGACAGTAGGCGATGATCCTACTACGCATGAGCACAATATTCGATTATTTTTGGGCAATACATCGCAGATCACGTGTCGTGCTGTAGGCTGATAAAAAGTAAGAAAAAAGTATGGGGTGATGTTTTGTCTACAACGTGTGTATCTTTGTGTTCTTCTCTTATCACACCGCTCTTAACCAGGCTCTCCACAACAACGAGTCTTGGAGGCAAGAAACCTTTGTACAGAAGGATGCTCTAATTGCACAAACCTCTGTTTCTCCTCTGGTGAAGTCCACCCAAGCGATATCTTCATGCTCACCGAACAGACTCTGTAATGCAAAAAGGACCGTAGTGAGTTTATGATTTTAACACATTTCTATAGACCTTATTCAACAATGGCAGAATTATTCATCTCCTCTGTTTCCTCTGTTTCCATGGCTTGCGTGTTAATTAGCCTTCGTAGTCTCGATGCCACGTTTCCACTTTTGAGGGTTAGTTTGAAACGAGGAAACGAGGACACATGAACTTGAAGAAAGAAGAAGAAACTACATTATTTTTTCCCGCAAAGTTTAAGATCAACATGTATCTAAGGGAATCTGTGCATTTTTCGGTTTTCACACTACAAACCATCGATTTTATAGTGCGGTTTTTCATTTCTCGACATTGGGTATTCAGCTTTAATCAAAAGAAAAGAAAGGACAGAGCACATTGACAAGTTACTAGGAAATAGTTCCTCACCGCTAAATTCACACAGAGAGGGAGGGGAGGGTGGGAGGTACATGTACCTTTAACGATGGTTTTCAATAAATCTCTACGTGATTTCTGACCTCAACTGTAAAATAATAATAATCATAATAACAATAATGATAACAACAATAATCACGAATAAATTAATTTCAAAACCCCTCTACCTTCAGGTCTTCACGAGATGTCTGTTCGCCTACATTTTTGAAATGCAGCACACAGCCACTGTCATACTTCAAGGCCTCCTAAAAATATGACAAATTTTAAAAATAAATGAGCTGTAAATAGAATAAGTGAGATGGTAAGTTTTGAGCTCGGTAAAGAATTATGAAAGATGTTTTTCGTCTTATCACGAGCGTGGGACAAAGAAAAACTTCTGAGTTCCCATGAGGAATCGAACCTCAGACCTTCAGATTCCGCGCTCCAATGAAGAAACAAGAAATTATATCAACCTAGCTCAAAGTACTTGCCGACACGTTTGCAAAGTTTGTTTTTGACATTGTACATCTAAGGAAAGATAAAATCGATTGGTAACAAAGTGGGACAGAAAAAGGGTTAAACTGCGTCCGAGTCCCCAAGAAGATTACAGGCGCAGACTTTCGGCTTGTGCTGTTGACTGTTCTACAACTGCGTTACAAGGACCTTTCTCACTGGTAATACGGTACCATATTCTAGTTTAAAATGATCTCTGAGCTATCGGATCGCAAAAATCGAAGGCGTGGGAACTAAGCTTTAATTGTTGTCCTACGCTAGTGACAATTGAATAGAATCGTCACAGATTTTCATTCCAGAAGCGATCTCAAAATTTACCATCTTTCTTGATCTACTGTATTAGATTTGCGTTGGTATATTTTCTACGGAAATTCATTTTTAAAAAAGAAAGTTACAATTGCTAAAATTAAAAAGTAATTAAAGGTTTTAAATACGACATCTACGAGAAAATGGCGAGAAACCTCGCGAGCGATCTTCAGTCGAAGAGAAACGAGCCACTATTTTTAAAAGTGCTTTTGCTGATCATATAAAAAATTATGCACAGTAAAGATGCGCAAAGAAATTTGACGGGCCATAAACTCCCCGATCTAGTCATCAATACTCCCTTATAGCTACTTTACGTGTTTAGTCAACCAGTTTAGAGAATTTGGTGTTCCATCTACACAAAATCCTCGTGCTGATAGACGGGTACTTTCTCATTACCTGTTTGTAAGATAATGTATAGCCCTTGTAAGGAGAAGCCAGACTTTGATAACGGATAAAATTTAAAGATTTAATGAGAATTCTAGCCTATACCTCTTTTTCCTCTGCATCTTCTTTGCTTTCTTCTTTCGTTTCTTTTGCATCGTCATTTTTTCTTGGAAAGAAAAAAGAGAAAAGAAAGGAACTGGTCAGGATAATTTCGTAAAATTTCTCCATTAGAGAATCAATGAAGATCAGTACAGTTGATAGCCTGACTCTGCAAACGATGAAAAGTTACTTTATCCCAGAAAAAATACCACGATGAACAACTCATAATTTTCTATGACAAAAACATTTTATACATGAACACACTTACTCGGCCTTTCTCTTGTTCTCCTCTTTCTTGTGAGGATTTTCTCTTTCTTTCTTCTTATAGTAATCACCCCTATTGCAGAAATACTTCACGTTTAGATAACGATAAGGCGCACCTTAAGCGTACATTATTTATAACTTGAGCCGATTGTCAAGTGCTTTGTAAATCACTTTTAATCTGGGTTCAAGGATGACATCTGAATCCATCGCAGGTCGAAACTTGAACCTTAAAAGCTCCGAGAGTTGAGGATCGATTTTCGAGTCGAGACTGCCGATTGCAAGGCTATCCTTCTGTGTAAAAGCCACTCTGGGATAATGATTTGATGTCATCAGAATTTCAGTCTCAGAAAAAAAAAATAATAAAAGCCCATGTGCAAATAACGAGACAGCCAAACGAAACTGGAAAAAACTCTAAAAAACATTTTTCTTTGCTATGCCTGCTTTGCTGGTGTTAAAATGCATTCAAACAAACAAGCTAAAAAACAAAACAAAAACACAAAATCAAAATCAAAAACAAAAAAATTATGTTAAAGGTATAACAAGGTCGTTTTCATTAACCCACTGCGAAAGAAATCACAGAAAAAATGTTCCTCGCACTCATCCAATTTTATTGCCATCATGATAAATGATTCAAAAACTCCATTCAAACACAGTTTCCTTGGATTTTCTTCATTGTGAAATCCTGCATAGCTCTAGCTACTTACTTCATCATTTTAATCAGTTCCTCGTCATTGAACTTCACTGACTCCAGAGACGTGAAGGCTTTTGCTTCATCAACAGTCGCAAATTCTACAAACACAGATCCTTTGAACGCACGTTCCAAATCTTTTCGCATGATGATATAAATAACCTAACGAAGACATTGAAAAAAAAAATTGAAACACACGAACAGTTGTACAATCATGTAACTAAAGAACTAGCTATCAATCCCCTGGCTTTTCAAAAAGTAACAATTTTGTTTCCACTTACCGTTGCGTCAAACGCAATAATCACTTGATTTAACGCCGGGGCGTTTAACCAAGGACGGCGATTATTTCATAACAACTCATTGGCAAAAATTACGGTAAATAATTTTTTACACAGAAACTTATTATAGGTTTCAGTGCTGCGCTTTTTTTTAAACAAATTTCCAAGGATACTGTTGATTATCAAATTGTTCCCTACTTCATATGATATTTAACAAATACATTCCATATGCATCTGTTCACCCATAGATCATAGATGATATCAAAATGTTGGAAGGTTAAAAAAATAGAGCAACTGGTGGCATTACAACCTCAATCAATCAACACAAAAAGCTGTTGAAAACGGTGCCTTAAAAAAAATTAATAGTATCCTGGCGTGGCACTTAAAAAGCTTTATGTTTTCCCTGAAAAATTCTTGACACAAATGCATAAAATCAGTACAAGTCCCAGCTTCGTACCTTTCCATAACTAGCAAAGAATTCCTCCAGTTGATCAAGACTGGAATCTTTGGGGAACCCTTTCTGTGTGGAGATCACAGTGGTGTCAGTATTAAAGTGAGCTGTACATGCATATAGGAAAAAAACTTTCCTGGATTTGATATTTCCTTAATGACAACTTGTTCAATGCAAGCTTGCTAAAAAGCTTCATAAAAACTTCCAAAATCAGCCAATAACCCAGAAAATTTATTTATTCCAGTTACTAAAGTTTGTTAGCATACAATAAAAAAATAAAAAGAACTACAATAAGAGCTTGACATTTGACCAACAACTTTGCTACATATAAACATCATGGGTCCATGAAAAAAATCATGAGTTAATTACTGAGTTCCAGACATTTGATTCGCCGCAATGTTGGAATTGTTTGTTGCACTTGTGCCTCATCATTAGTTTACAATGTATGTGCTGCTCCAGTTTGAGTAGATGCAATGTATTTCTATTGATATGAATTAACAATTAGACATACACAATAGACTGTTTTGCTCTTTGCAGTTTGTCTTGCTTCAACAGTGTTCTCTGGGAGAGGTTTGGACGAGACTCGTCTTATTTTCTTGTTATCCTCAGTGATCTATAACAATGAAAACAGAGGAAAAAACTTCAGTTATATCTTCATTAGTTTATCAGGTACTTCAAGAAAATAAGGGCTCAAGGACTGGGCCATTTTCATTACATTAACCCTTTTGCTCCCAAGATCTGATTGTTAATTCTCCCCTCTAGCTGCTACACATTTCCTTGTAAATTAGTTACGAGAATTTGGTGTTAGATCAAGATGACAACTTCTCCCTGATAAGTTTGAGTATTCTCATTACCTGTTTGCTGGATAATGTATGGATATTATTGGGAGAAGTTACATATTGATCACTGGTGGGAGTTAAAGGGTTAAAAATTCTAACATGGCCCTGAGGCAAGGGGGAATAAAACAAAAGAAATTAATTTATCATTCCTTAACCTGAAAGTGATCTCTTTCGTTTCATTCCCCCAAGCCTCAGAGCCCAGTTTGAATTTCAATATATTGAAAAAAATTTCTAGAGATGCTATGGCAGGTTTATCCTGCAAACTGCTGGGATTAGGAAAGTCAAAAGTGTCCCATGTGCAGTAAGAAAGATGGTAACTTTTGAATACAAGGAGGCAGTTACTAAAGAAACTGTGGTGCTGCATTGGTGGAGGTGTTAAATGATAATTTGATTTTGTTAACTGAGTTGTTAATGTAAATAGGCCACCTTAGAAAGTTCTGCCATTGATTTCAAGCATTAGCCGTTCATCATAGCAAAACTGGTAATTGGTAAGATTTGAGCTTGTTTTTTAAAGAAAAAAGGGATGTTGACTATTTGCCATGAGTGGCTGACCAAGAAATAAGAAGATTGACACATCAAGTGTTTGTACCTCGACAAGTCCTGCATCTGATTTTCTCAAAGCGTTTGCAATCACATCTGTATCTGCTGATAATGCCTGAAGATAAAGTCAAAGACTGTTTATGGAGCAACTTGTATAAAAATAAATAAATTGAGCACATCTTAAATTTTTCATAACAAATTTTTACCTTGAGTCTGTTAAACGTTGCAAGACACTCCAATGTTATCCCTGGGCTTTTGTCAAGAAATCAATCAATAAATGTAATTTTATTGTGAAGTCTTAAGGGTATTAGATATCACCTTTTTTAATACTTTGACCAGGGTGATTATAAAGAAAGAAAAAACTTCCCTGACCTTTTAACTTTCTTGATCTAATCCTCATTTCTCCCTAATAACTGCTGTATATTTCCTTGTAAAGAAGTTTAGAGAGTTTGGCATTAGATCCCAGGGACACAACCTCACCTAAATGCTCATCCCCACTTATGATCTGTTTGCTATATATTGTAAAGATTTTGCAAGGATGGGTCAAATGTTCCAAATTGCATTTGAGAGTTTAACAGTTCGTTCTGCAAGTGGTAATCATATACATATTGTGCTACTGCCAAATAATAACCTTTATTTTAAAAAAATTAAACTGTATAAGCATTCTTTACAGTCCCATTATGCATCCTGATCATGAGGGTTTTTGAGTGAAGTACTAAAAATGGAATATTTCTTCAGAAGAAATGCCTTCATATGAAACACTTGAGAAGTGAGAGGGACACTCAACAAACCCTTGCTACTCTTCACTATGTGAAAAAGAATACTCTTTGCTATGTCTTGACATGCTTTAAACTTCCCGGGAGCTTCACAACTCGATGAATTGTTACTAAATTGTAAATTGCTATTTGGTAGTGGGATTTTAACCCTGTAAATGTTTGTACCAACACTGATTAATAATCGTGGACATTAAAGAGTAATCAGTGGTCTAAGATTTTAACATAGAGCATTCTTAAGCTACAAGGTCAATCCGATTTAAGCATTTGACAGCTCTCAAATTACAGGATACATCCATCATCTTCTTCAGCTTTTTGTCTCAGAAACCTATCCTTGGGAAGATTTTTATCTCCAAAGTAAAACTGAAAAGAGAAAATTTGAAATTAAAGATCAGTTCTCACCAAAAAGGGTTAAAAAGGGAGATTTTAAGGAAATGCAGTATGATATGAACCACTGTGACAAAGCTTGCTTCCTTGTATATTAAATTGCACCACATAACGTAACGACTGTCTCAGGACCTCGAGATCATAATGACAAAACCGAGCGTAAGTGCAATACAAAAAAATATCAAAGTCTTCAGTGGGGCACAAAACTCAGTTTTTTATTTTAACCATTTCAGTACTGTACATTCTACAAACTGAGCAGAGAGTACAGTTCGCTTATTGACCAGCTTGACCATACGGATTTAAGTTACCTATAAGTCGAACGTTCTGCTGAATGATTGACGATGCCTAAAGTACATTGGTAAAAAAGTATTTACTTAGCATAAAGATTCGTAGGAAAGTTCCAGTTTGACATTATATCAAGAACTAGACTCATGTATTAATCATAAGCTCTGACTGTAGATAAAAATAGCAGCGTTACCTCCACTTGCTTGATGATCTTCTTTTCGAGGTCCGTAGGTGCTTCCTTGTTGCCATTTACGGCGTCGTTTTCTGCCATTTTTAGGGTATTTTTTGATACTTTACCGTTAAGAATTTGTCTTGAATAAACCTCAACTCAAATTAACCTGCTCAGGTTTTGTAACAAGGTAAAATTGAAGCTGCGAAACAGAAATGGTGATAAAAATTTGCAACACGTGCAGGATAGCTTTTCGATTTCACCACATTTTATCATACGCGTTTGTGTGATCAACCGCTGACAAGTTTCCTTGTGATGCGTGACAAACTTTTGTTACATTTGCGTAACACAACTGCGTTACTCACATTTTCATGAAGTTTTTATGGAGATTTCCTCAAATAAGTGTGGCTAAGTATTTTCCTAAAAAAACATTCAAATATTTGACTCCCAATCCGAAATCGAATCCGAAATCGAGTGTGAAATTGAATGAAGATGAAACAACTTTGTAATAACGTAACGTTATTATAACGCAAGCAGAGACGAAAATCCTCAAAGAGTAAACGAAATGGGCAGTCCGAATTTTGAAGATTTTCACGCTCAGTTAGATTAGGCGAACACAGCTAACACTCGTATACTGATATTAGGTTTCGTGTTCAAAAACAAAATAGAACAAATCAGGAATTTAAAAATACAGCCAAACTGGCATAACTGTTAAAGTTCATATTAATCATGACGGTGTCAGAGCGACTGCGATCATGCTGAGGTCTATCGCGGCGAGCTCATCATGGCGATCTCCGGTTATCGCAGTAAAGTAAGCCTCAGAAATTACATCGGCCGCCGATGTGGCGTGGGGAAGTGGATGTAGCCTGCTAATGAACTGGGGTGGGGAACTTACTTACAGTCGGAATAAAACCCAATGAATGGGATACAACGGTATTAGATATAACAAGACTTGGCGTCAGGGATGAAAAATTCTAGAAAGGTATATATTGAGAAAAGCTGTTATAGTTTGTTTTAATTTAATTTTCCTAAATCTCCGCTGAATATCGTGCCTAGTTGTCCCGGAAATCTCTATCGAATGAAAAATTTCAACTTCATTTCCAGGGTCTTATCTCTTCCTCCTTCGAAGAGAGAGGACTCGGGGAACCTCGTTGAAAAAATGCATTAAAATCGCAAAGCTCTGCTCTTTAATATCTGTTTGGTCATAAAGAATAATTGATAGCTTTTTAAGAATAGGAAGTCGTTAATGTCTGTAAATTATATTAGTCTAATGATTTTCTCCTTTGGATTTAAATTTGGTTGATATGTGTTTGCCCAAAAAATATATTTCCATGATGACAATAGAGGTAAATTATTAGTGCATATATAAAGCATTAATTACGCTTTTTCGGTTTTTTTTTTTAATTTAAATCAAACTGCGATATCGCGCTCAATTGTGTAAACAAGTGTACTAAACAACCCCTAAATCAAAAGAGTACCACTTTTATAATAGTAAAGAATTTCTTAACAGATGGTTGCACTAAACAGTTACAAAAATGATAAATTTGTGGGCCTCAAATTCATGCAAACAAATTGAAAATAAACGTTATTGTTCAACATGAATATATAGCGTTTAACTGAACCCTAACTGGCTGGAGGGCTTCAACCTGGGGCCTGGGGGAAAGGTCTGCTCCCTTGTCACCTGGCCATGGTCCCACCGCCTTCACTCAAATAAAAAGTCAAGTGAATCTTTTAACTTATTGAAAACAGCTTAAAATTTTGTGAAATTATAGGTTGAGGTCACACTTATGTTATTTATTAGGAAGATCCGGCAGAGGGTTCAGCCTTTACGAAACACTATTACCGTTTCAGACGAAGGGCGAACGCTCGAAACGTCAGCTTCAAAAATTCTTGATGATGGCTAATTTAAATTATCAAATCAGGTGTTAAAACAAAATTAGGTATAATTGTTGCTCTTTAAAGAAGTAACCATGGCCATGTTTGCTTGAACAGAAACAAAAACAAAATACCTTTCTTTAGAAAGAGATTCCATGGTTATGTCCATACTAACAAATCTTATATTTTTATAACATGAACTTTGATCTTGTCGACCGTGATTACACGTGAAACCCCAGTGATTGTTAAAAACCAGTGGGCTTTTCCGCGTTCTGATCACTCTCCAAATGCTCCCAAAATAGGTTACGTGCGAAATTTTTCTTGTGTATATTAGTTTGATTAGCATGAGAATAAAAAAAATATCGTTTTCATATCAAAGACGTAATATGCACTTACCCTCGTTTTCAAACAGAGGTCAGTCTCGGCACTACTCCAAAAGGAAGCGTATTACAACCCGCCGTACGTTAGCAAAGATCGATCACGTTTTAACTGCCTTGTGGAATCCTAAAATTCTTAGCTGAGAAACTCTTCTATTTCCTTCAACAGTAAGGTTGGTTGGTTAATCCATCTGTTTTTTAATATTATTATTATTTTATCTGATGGGGGCTCTAATTTGATTGACTCCTAATCGGACATACGCGGCAATATATAAATATAACAGGTGATCAAAGATGAGTCTTTTCACTAAGCTTAGAAAATGCAAATTGCATGTTAAAGCGAACGATTATATACAATTCAAAATAGCTGTTCACGTTGTAAATCATTGTACAATGTCGTTGTGCCACGAAAAGAGAGGGAGTTTGAAATCTGTACCTTTGTCAATTGTTTTGGAAGCTTTCTCAGGACGGTTTATTCGTTTTTAGTTTCGCTGTTGTTTTTTTGTAATAAGGGTTTAAAAAAATTTTGTAACAGTTCCTCACTTTCTAACAATTACATTGGTGAAACATTGCCGCAAAATTTCTATCTAATTTCGAGAAAAAAATTATGCTGCTTATTATGTAGCTGAAAGCTGCTTGAGGCAGTTTCAGGCTCATTGATCACGGGAAAATTCCGCAATGTTTTGAAACGATTCAAGCTTCGTTCGTCAGCGACGGTATCACATGTAATTTTAAAAAATAGCTGAAACTTAAACATAGAACTTTGTTACATAATACTCTTGGAGCAACACAATTGATTCTTTATGTTGGTCGTGGTGGTGTTTCAGGAATTTCCATAAATTACGAACATCAAGCTTGCCAAATACGTAACTTGAATATATTTTTTTCCAATTTTAAGTTATCTGCTCTCAAAGGAATGGAAAGAGGAACCAACAATATTTATCTAGGTATTTTTTGGACTCAGCTGAGACTGATGTGGTAAAAAATTTTGGTCTTTTTTTATCTTTTTTCTCACTTGAATATTCTTTGGAATTGCGTGAGTTATGCGTCAGTAGGAATAGTAAAGAGTATATGTGGCTTGATAATCCAGGCATGATAATCCTAATTGGGCTATTAAATTCATTTATTACAACAGATCAGTGTGTTTACGTCATTCATCGTACTACTGAACTTGACAGCTAGGCTCAGCGCAAAAAATCGAAGTAAACGTTTAGGAAAACGTTCTGCATATTGGGGCACTTGACTTTTTCAAGAGTTTCAAACTTTGAAACTCCTGAAGGGGAATGGAATGTTGTATTCGAGATGAGCTTGTGAAGTTTGTAACAGTGGACATGATGCAATAGTGTAGATAATTGTCAGAAAGATTATTTTTAGGTATTATCACATAGAACCACCAAACACCGTTGTTAAGGTTTAAGGTTTGGCATTTCAATTCATCCGTGATACCGAGGGACCTGATCATGCTTAAACCAAGTTTATGAAAATACTTGTAAAACGAAGAAGGAAATTGAATGATTCAGCGTATATAGTGTGACTTCCTGTAAACGTCAGCAAATCTATATTATAGTACTTTACATAGCTTTATTTTCAATTCATGTCACCTTTGTTAGCGCCGCCAGGATAGGATCATGATTGAAATCTGACATTCAAGCGCATAACTTAAACTTTTCTGTCCTCTTTATTCTTTAGGCTTCGATTTTTTCGTTGGTCGTTCCTACTCAAAAACTTGAGTTAATATACGAATTGTCAAAGGAATATGTTCCAATCTCAAGAAAAATATAGTTTTGAGTGGTTTCTTGTGCATATTGCAAAATACTAAATATTATTTATATTACGTGACGACGTTGAAGGGGTTGAGTTTGTAACCATGGACATTTCCTAATTACTTCTCAGTTGATTGACGATGACGTAGTTTTATGCAAGAGGTACTTGCAAAAATTTGATCACTTTTGTGTCATGAGATCCATCACACGAAAGGAAAAACCTCATTGTTAAAGTTATATCACAAGTAATAGAAGTTAATCATCCAATTGAAAGGAGCAGTTGGAAGAAGGATTATTATATGAGCCGATGACAAAAACAACCGAAGCATAAGCCGGAACGCCACTCATACGTACATGGCCAAGTTCATCTTCCCTCGGGGAACGGAAAAAAGATGTTGGCTCGGAAAGTTTTGCCGGCTTTACGGTAGGCCCTTAAAATACCCGATGGTTTTCATTCGCGAGGTCGAAAGACGATTTTAACAGGGTAAGGTTTCTTGTTCGAGCGCCACGATTACGTGCAAAGTATCTACCTTCCGTGATAAGTTGGACACGTTTTAGCGGTATAAATTTGGAGCTTTTGACTTAGAAAATTCAATTTAGTGCTTTTTGAATGAACACTTTGCAGTGGCTTTCAATTCCACAAAAGTTGTGTTCAGCTACGTCAATCTCAAATTGAGTAAACAGTGCCGTTTGTCGTGTGTAAACCAAAGTAAGTTCTGTGTATAGTTTTCTTGCTTTCGTAGGCAGTTTTCATATAAGATTTGGTTGTCTCAATTATTTACACCTAACTTATATCCCATTCACACCAGCAAAATATGCTTAATTAAACCGGGTTTAACTGGAAAAAAATGAGAATCGAAGAACTGAATTCGCCATTGGATTCAATTAGTCGCTAACTTGTATTTTGAATGTCGACAAACATCGGTTAAGGAGCTCCTATAGAGAAAACTGACAATTTCAAGAAGTGTTTAACCAAACAGCTTTACATCATGATAAAGCTTTGCGCGTATGGGTTACAAGGCACCGTTACTGTCTCAAATCAACCAAACCCCCTTTCAGCTTTTTTAATGACAAACGCTTCGTCGCAGCGCCACACATGTAATATTCAACAACTAAACGTTAGTAGTTTGTCTGACGTTTCAATAAGTTATAGATGAAGGCAATTTTTAAGCATTTGTTCCTTTATAAATTCTTACCCTTATGAAAGTTGTATACTAAATTTCAAGTGATTAACACACCTTGGTTAGAGAGCTTTCTGATTGAGTAAAAACTAAAAACTACCAATCAGAAGGAAGGAAAACAGACGCCTTAAGAATCAATTAGAACTCAAAGTACAACCGAGCAAACTGCTAAAAGCGCGGGAAAACGTGGGCGACCAAGTGATGATTGGTTTTAGCAAGCGTCGATCTGATTGGTTGAGAGTGGCGCGAGATTTTTTAGACAAATTACAGCGCGAATAAAAACAAAACCAATGCAGTTTGATTATTTTCGTCACTCGAATAGTGTTCGCAAGGAAAAACACAAGTATCAATTGCACTAACGCTGTCTTTTTCTCTATTGTTATACAGGTCCTCACCTTTTAAGAGTTCTAATCAAGATGGAATTTACGGAGCATGAAGAGAACGTTTCACAGTTTTACTCTCGCGTTGTGGATAACAGTCATGATTGGAATGAGGGATTTCTGACATTTGGATTATGGAAGACGAAGTCTGGTGAACCCATACCACGGCCGAAATGCTACAGAGCAATGTATGATGAACTTTTGGAGGGCAGCGGGATACAGCCGCACCATGACGTGCTAGATGTTGCTTGTGGGCAGGGAGCAGGCATGCTGCGGGTCAAGTCCCAGTACGGCTGCAATATGCAAGGTCTGGATATCAGTGTTGCAAATGTGGAAATAGCAACGCGTAGACTGCGTGACACCGGAGTCACTGTCACGCGAGGGAGCGGAACGAAGATGCCTTATGGCGAAAATTCCTTTGACTACGTCCTTTGCGTAGAAGGAGGGCCCCATATGAATAGCAGAGAAGATTTTTTTCGAGAGGCCTTCCGAGTTCTTAAGCCAGGAGGAAAATTATTGATGGCTGATCTCGTTGTTCTGAAGGCACTTCAAGATTTACGATACCTACAGCAGCTCGTTCTAAAGGCAGCTGCAAAGGCTTGGATTATTCCAAACAGTAACATGTGCTATGGAATCGATGAGTACAAACAAAGGGTAAAGGACGTTGGCTTCAAAATGAGAAGATTTGAATTAATAGGCGACAGAGTGATACCAGGTTATTGTAATTTCAATCTTTCATTGTCAGTTATGCGAGAGCAGGCGAAAATCAGGGGTCCGTTTGTCGGTTACATAGGAGGTCCGATAATTGATGTTCTCCTTGAAAAGGCCTTTTCTCATGGATTGATCGAATATACTCTTGTAGTCGCTGAGAAAGAAATTAACGAGTAAAAGTTTGAAGACCACGGATTTAGAACTCTTTATTTGTTTTTGCGCACAGAACTCTACATGTAATAGCCCACGGCGAGCGGAAATCAAACAATTATTTATATTCGGGTGTGGCTCCGCTCCAAAGGACCGGTAATCATTTACATGTATTATCTATGGAGAGAAGGGGGGGAGGTCAGAGGATTTTGGTGGTGTCGCGATAAATATCACGTAATCCAACCATGAGGTTGGATTACGAGCTTATGATCACCCCACTCCCCCTGAAAACCATGTGACCCCCCCCCCCCCGAAAATTCTTTGACATCCCTCAAGCTAAGATGGCTGATTCGTCCCTAAATGCAATTGGAGAATGGTACCCCTCCCACAAACATACTCGGGAACACTGCATTCCTTTTCACTGATAAGAGTCACTGAATGACATCAAGGGCCCTTTTCTGGATCTCCTTGATTCCTCATGGCCAAATTTCCTTTTTCTTTCACTCTGGATTGGACAACTTGGAGCAACACAGGGTCATTTGAGACAACAACGGGGTACTGTGATTAACACTAACTTTAGTAACAAAGTGCACTAAACCTGAATACTTCTCCACTGTCATGGTGGAACACAGAACGTACAATCGCAGATCGGCGACAGAATTTTCGACACATTGACCTTCTCAACCCCTTTTATTTCAATTTTATCTCTTTTCCCTTTGTTAATTTAACTATTCGCCTCGCGCGTCAAGAGTTTAATTTTCGACCATTTTTCGGTATATTGAAAGAAATTAACTAATTTTTTTACTTTTCCGTGTGGTATATACAATTTTTCACTTAAGTGTCGCTGAAGGTGGTGGATATTTACCTCCACTTCGGTGTATAGTTGTTAATTACTTTCTTTGTACCATACGCGTCAAATGGCCACCTTAACTTGAGCGTACATCTTTTTGAGTAAAGCTCAAAACAGAATGGTAAATGTTTGTGTTCGAAAAGTCTTGAGTTTTCCTTTTTTGTTTCCTTTAACAGATTTCCACGAAAGTCTCAATTTTCTTGAGCATAATTTATTCTGAGACAGAGGGTTTTTCCTATGTTTTCCTCAGACATTTTGCGAGGGAAATTGGCGCATAAGCGTCACAGATTAATCTTCTCGCGTATCCCCTGCGCTTGACCGCCGTGTTGTACACAGCTGGCCAAAACTGTGATCCACTGACGCATGCTTGACGCTTGACTACCGCGTTACTTGCCAGCACCACTTGATTCATTGCAGTAGAAAGTTCACGAAAATAGGGACGACGGAATTTACTTAGGGGGTGACGGTAAAGCAATTACAGGAGATTGGGGCTAAGGTAAACCGATGCGAGAAGTTCGTAAAATCCAAATTCATTTTCTCTAAGACTATGGAGTGTCCGCGTTTTATTGTGAGAATTTTTAGCGCTCACATGAACAACACGCCTAAAGTGACGTTAGAGGTAAATATATGTGGCGAGGTCATCTTTGTTTTGCATTCTTTTGTCTTTTGATATTAGTTAGAATCGCTAGTATTCGTTCGATATCCAGCAGGATTTTATCAAGGAAGTTATGTAATGTTTTTCGGCACTTGTTTGTCACTCACAGTTTCGAGGTCACTCAATTTACTCATAATAGAAGTGGCTTCTCCTGTTTAAGATAACTCCGTTGTAAGACCTTAAATCGAATACTCTTGGGTTGCAAAGAATTGCGTTTTACTGGCTTTTCGATATCATCAGTGTGTTCATGTATCAGCACGGTGCCTTAGGGCTTGCATACTTGGGAGTCAGCACGCATATAAAGTATTCTGTATGGTTCGATACGATAGCAACGTACAGTGATTGGTTGCCACAAAGAAAATTTTTATCACAACAGATAATAGATCCCAATATAACTCTTAGGCAAAAAGGAAGCACAAGGCTTCGTGCTGAATTTCGAGACTCTACCTCGCCTCTTCACCTCCCGTCTTACTTGATACTGAAGACATGGATATCAAAACATTGCTAGATAATCTTCGAGAAGAAGTGTCTTGTCCAGTGTGTACTAACATCTACACGGAACCAAAACACCTTCCATGTCTTCACAGTTTCTGTCTGCTATGCTTGAAACAGTGGCACAGATCAAGCCACAGCCATGAGACGATAAGATGCCCGAAATGTCAAGTCGTTAGCAGAGTGCCTGAAAGTGGCGATCTGAGAGATCTTCCGACCAGTTTTTATCTAAACGGTTTGATCGATGTGCTGGCCATAAAAGAGTGCGAAAGTAGCCAGGTGCGATGTGAAAATTGCGAAAAGAGGAGCTGTGAAAGTTCTTACTGTTTCCAATGTTGCGTATTTTGGTGTGAGGAATGTGTCATTGGACATAACATTATGAAGAGCAACAAAGATCATCGTGTCATGGCGCTAAAAGAATTTCAATACAAAGACTTCGAGGATGTGTTAAAACGCCCGTTGTACTGCTTGAAGCCGCGACATGAGAAAGAAGAACTGAAATACTTTTGCAATAAATGCGAATCGCCTGTTTGTCAAACCTGCGCCACGATGAGTCATAGTGGTCACACTCTAGAGCACATCGAAGAAAAAGCTGAAAGACAAAAGATTGAAACTAAATCATTTCTTGACGTCCAAAGACGCAACCTGCAAAAAAAGATGAACTCTCTTGGTCAACTTGATGAATACTACGCTCAGCTGGTAAGACAACGCGATGATATAAATCCGGTCTCCAAATGCAATAGCTATTCTTAGTACTGGACGAATTGTTGTTGTTGATCAAAGTAACTACCGCTTACAAATGTTTGAGTAACCTGGTAGAGACATTTTGCTTTGTTTTTGCTTTACTGCGGTCTGTGATTGGTCCAGAAAACTCGCGCCATCATCTCAACCAATCAGATGCAAAACTTAAACCAATCCAGCTTGGTCAACGCGTTTTCCCGCCATCATCTCGCGCCATCACCTCAACCAATCAAATGCAAAACTTAAACCAATCCCAACTTGGTCAACGCGTTTTCCCGCGCTTCAAGCAAGTTGCTAGTTTTTATTTTGAGTTCTCATTGATTGATGATGATGTCAACCTTTGTTCTGATGCGCAGTTGTGATTAGTTTGGTTTTAGTTTTTCTACACTAAATTATCAACTTCTCGAATTCGCTTCAGGTAAAAATTATTTTGCCTTTTTGGGCAAAGATTATTTTTATTAAGTTTATGTTTGTCTATGATTCAATTTGGGGTAATACTTTACCTTGGTATGTGATTTTTTTGTCAAAAATATTCTGAACTAAAAGGAAACAATTGTATGGTTACTGCAAGTGCTGTTTAGAAAAATTTTTTCATTCATTAATCAGTCAAAGGGAATGATGGTTTTTACTTGAAACGCGATAAAAAGTACTTAATTTTTAACTTTTGTGCGTGAGATTATGGAAAAGAACATCTATTTAGCTCTAAAAGCTTCGGTATCACTTTAGCATAAGTTTTAGGGGGAAGTCTGTTGAGTCGAAGTAATTAATTGAATAGGAATAAATTAATCACATGGTTCTGACAATTAGATTACCTGAAAACAATTGATGAAGCCGCCCAAGACACGTGATTGACACTTTGCTGTTTTCCTTCGCAGCCGTTCTCTGAAATGTCACACAACACTCCTCCTGAAAAAGGAATAAGCCTTGCGTGACATCCCACAAAACAGCTGCAAAAGATTCGCCAACAGCTTATTTGTCTTTGCATCCGAATGGCTTACAATAACTGGCTTAAGACTTTTCAGGCAGTCTTAGAACACTGTGAGGAAATATCTGCAACATGCAGTTGAAAAATCGCTTCAGATCTGAACGTAAAATAAGTTTGTCTGTAATAAGACAATAATATTATTTGTGGAGAGGAACGTAAGCGTTTTTCCCGAACTTTGTATTCAATATATCTAAACGAATCTCCACCCGTAAGTGGGGAAATTCTAGGAACTAGTCAAACATGTCGAATGTAGTCTGCATTTGCAATTACTACAGACTTCATGCTTATTTTTTTAATAGGGGTATAATATGTTTTCTAGGAAACGAATTGATTGAATTTGTATGATCTGAATAAAGAAAATCTGTTACTAAACTTGCCTGATTCTTGAAGTATTCAAGTATTATCATAATGTTCATTATTATTGTTATCATTATTATTATTATTATTATTATTATTATCATTATCATCATCATCATCATCATCATTATCATTAACATTATTGTAATCAATTCTTATTTTTGCCATTATTTTTTTATTGTCATCATCATTCATTGTTATTATTGCGATTATATTTCAATTTTATCATTCATTTAACTTAAAAGCGTTTCTGGTTGGTGTGTTCATCGAAAAGAAAGTCATCGCTTTCTAGAGATTTCCTGCGCAAGGATGGACAAAAATATGTCAAACGGTGTTATAAAGAACATTGTGCAAAGCTGAACAACCCTAGTATTGTTTTGGGAATAGCTTGTCATTAGTGCTCCCTTTGTGTAATACTCGCAGCGTGACGATTAGAATGTAAAACACGCGTTGGAAAAACAGTGCCCTGACTAAGTGTAAACAAGCCTTCAGAGAAGATGTCGACCGTTTTCAATCTAGCTTAGGGTCCTAAGAGTTGTAATGGTAATTGGTAACTTTTGAGCTTTTTTTTTAGGAAAAAGGGATGTTGACTATTTGCCATGAGTGGCTGACCAAGAAATAAGAAGATAAAGTCGAAGACTGTTGATGGAGCAATTTGTACAAAAATAAATAAATTGAGCACATCTTAAATTTTTAACATCAAATTTTTACCTTTAGTCTGTTAAACGTTGCAAGACACTCCAATATTATCCCTAGGTTTTTGTCAAGAAATCAGTCAATAAAGGTAACTTTATTGTGAAGTCCTAAGGGTATTAGATGTCACCTTTTTTAATACTTTGACCAGGGTGATTACAAAGAAAGAAAAAACTTCCCTGACCTTTTAACTTTCTTGATCTAATCCTCATTTCTCCCTAATAACTGCTGTATATTTCCTTGTAAAGCAGTTTAGAGAGTTTGACATTAGATCCCAGGGACACAACCTCACCTAAATGCTCATCCCCACTTATGATCTGTTTGCTATATATTGTAAAGATTTTGCAAGGATGGGTCAAATGTTCCAAATTGCATTTGAGAGTTTAACAGTTTGTTCTGCAAGTGGTAATCATATACAATTGTGCTACTGCCAAATAATAACCTTTATTTAAAAAAAATTAAATTGTATAAGCATTCTTTACAGTCCCATTGTGCATCCTGATCATGAGGGTTTTGGAGTGAAGTACTAAAAATGGAATATTTCTTCAGAAGAAATGCCTTCATATGAAACACTTGAGAAGTGAGAAGGACACTCAACAAACCCTTGCTACTCTTCACTATGTGAAAAAGAATACTCTTTGCTATGTCATGATATGCTTTAAACTTCCCAGGAACTTCACAACTCGATGAATTGTTACTAAATTGTAAATTGCTATTTGGTAGTGGGATTTTAACCCTGTAAATGTTTGTACCAACACTGATTAATAATCGTGGACATTGAAGAGTTATCAGTGGTCTAGGCGTTTAACATAGAGCATTCTTAAGCTACAAGGTCAATCCGATTTAAGCATTTGACAGCTGTCAAATTTCAGGATACATCCATCATCTTCTTCAGCTTTTTGTCTCAGAAACCTATCCTTGGGAAGATTTTTATCTCCAAAGTAAAACTAAAAAGAGAAAACTTGAAATTAAAGATCAGTTCTCACAAAAAAGGGTTAAAAAGGGAGATTTTAAGGAAATGCAGTACGATATGAACCGCTGTGACAAAGCTTGCTTCCTTGTATATTAAATTGCACCACATAACGTAACGACTGTCTCAGGACCTCGAGAACTTAATCATAATGACAAAATCAAGCGTAAATGCAATACAAAAAAATATCAAAGTCTTCAGTAGAGGCACAAAACTCAGTTTTTTATTTTAACCATTTCAGTACTGTACATTCTACAAACTGAGCAGAGAGTACAGTTCGCTTATTGACCAGCTTGACCATACGGATTTAAGTTACCTACTAGACCCTGTGAGCAGGGTACCTGGGATACCTGGATGGTACTGGATCCTTGGAATCAAGTGTAGTGATACTACGGGTGTAGGACTAGTATACTGAAATAGTGCGCTCAAGTCTGGCCAAGGGCATAGACCTATTTCAAAACATAGGCATGCTATGCATGCAAGAGTTACTTTTTTGTAGGGTGGGTGGATTACTTGAAACACTGTGAGTGATGTCTACATTCTTACAAAAGGAGAGAAGAATATTAATGTGGGAAAGAACGAAAATGTCGAATTACCTCACTCACAGGTATTTTGTGGTAGATTATGTGTGTTTTGCGAATAAATGTAACCAAAAATAAACTGTATTGGTGCCACGGATACCTGTTAGTACAAAATGCAGACAGCAGACTGCAGACCGGATACAAAATATAGACTGCAGACTGCAGAGTGGGTACAAAATGCAGACTAAGAATCTGAAGAGTTTTTACGTCTGGTCTATAATAACATGTCATCTTACAGCTTACCGAGCGTCACGCAATCGCTTTTCTGCGATCCGCCTTCACGATTATTTGGACTATTGTGGAATATTCCTGGCCCATTTCTTGATGAAAATCGATCGCAATATTATTTCAAGCCTTCAATATAGTCTTCTTACTTTGCGCGCGAGTTGGTTGGTGTGATGTCTGTACAGATTTTACCAACGTAATAAAAGTAGATGAGGTGAATAACAGTGATGGTAAAGCAAGCTTAAAACGGCAGAAATCGCCAGAAAATACAACGGATACACAGGGTATGAGTAAGTTTTATTGATTTTACAAGAAAAATGTTCATATTTTGAAATATGTATCGTTGTAAATCGACCATACTTCGTTCCCTGTACTATTCCTTATAACGTGCAGTTCCTCTCGTAACTTAACACCGAGTCACACAACGCGTGACACGTTCATGAATTAATCGTTGGCTTTTTCTCGAGACGTGAGCTTGGGCCGCCTGTGACAAGACAATTGCGTAAACAATATTTAACATAACAACATTTTACACAAAAAAACACAAGGTTTTGGATCACGTATTTATTAAAAAAGAATATCCATACAACTACAATGAAAACAAACATAAGATTCACCTTTCTGATCGTGAAATTAATACCATTCGTACTGTTATCGTAGCTACGTTCCTTGCCATCAAGTGAATCCAACATGTCGTCTTTCTTCACAAGCAGTTTGCATCCATTATAGTTATGTTCTTCAGTCTCACGGTAGTAGTGTTGTTCAATAGATTGCATAGAGTATATGCAGTTTGGTTTCAGATTTCAGATTTTGCTTTTTACAACAAGTGAACGTTTTTCAACTAAGACATTGGCATACTTAGCATACAAGGCATTCAAGGCTTTCATGGCTTTCAAGCGTTCGCGACTCAATCCGTTCCAAAATTACCGCTCAAAGACATCTTTCAGTGTGGATTAGCCGCGATTAATACGACTTGTATATGCGTCTGTAAGTATTTTGCGCGTTTGCGCCATAATGCTCCAGGAGATTGCAATCCAAATACGTTGAAATACAAAACAACTGACCAAAGAGTTTTATAAGCAAAATCTCGTGATTCATCATGTGACCCGGCCCTGTCTGTGCATGACAACGTCAATCATCATCAAGATAACACGCGTGATCAGCATGTGAACAACTCATTGGATCGCAGTTGTCATGCTGTTGAGGGATAACACGCGTGATCAGCATGTGAACACCTCATTGGATCACAGTTAGTTGTCATGGTGTTGAGGGCCCAATGACCTCTGGGTACTATTGCGCAATTTTTCCATTTTGTGGCGGAGGAAAAAAACAAAAAAAACTAGACCCTGTGAGCAGGGTAACTGGGATACCTGGATGGTACTGGATCCTTGGAATCAAGTGTAGTGATACTACGGGTGTCGGATTAGTATACTGAAATAGTGAGCTCAAGTCTGGCTAAGGGCATACACCTATTTCAAAACATAGGCATGCTATGCATGCAAGAGTTATTTTTTGTAGGGTGGGTGGATTACTTGTGGTCTACATTCTTACAAAAGGAAAGAAGAGTATTAACGTGGAAAAGAACGAAAATGTCGAATTACCTCACACACAGGTATTTTGTGGTAGATTATGTGTGTTGTGCGAATAAACCAAAAAATAAACTGTATTGGTGCCACAGATACCTATTAATACAAAATGCAGACAGCAGACCGGATACAAAATATGGAGACTGCAGAGTGGGTACAAAATGCAGACTGAGAATCTGAAGAGTTTTTTCGTCTGGTAAATAATAACATGTCATCTTACAGCTTACCGAGCGTCACGCAATCGCTTTTCCTGGAACAGCCTTCACGATTATTTACACTATTGTGGAAAATTCCTGGCCCATTTCTTGATGAAATTCGATCGTAATATAATTTCAAGCCTTCAATATAGTCTTCTTACTTTGTGCGCGAGTTGGTTTGTGTGATGTCTGTACAGATTTTACCAACGTAATAAAAGTAGATGATGTGAATAACAGTGATGGTAAAGCAAGCTTAAAACGGCAGAAATCACCAGAAACTACAACGGATACACAGTTCGCGACTCAATCCGGTCCAAAATTACCGCTCAATAACATCTTTTAGTGTGGATTGGCCGCGAACAATACGACTTGTGTATGCGTCTTTAAGTATTTCGAGCGTTTGCGCTATAATGCTTCAGCTGATCGTAATCCAAACACGTTGAATTACAAAACGACCGACAAAAGAGTTTTCTAAGCAAAAATCTCGTGCTCGTCATGTGACCCGGACCTGTCCGCGCATGACAACGTCAATCATCATCAAGATAACACGTGATCAGCATGTGAACACCTTCACCCTCATTGGATCACAGTTAGTTGTCATGGTGTTGAGGGCCCAATGACCACTGGGTACTATTGCGCAATTTTTCCATTTTGTGGCGGAGGAAAAAAAAAAAAAAAAAGACGACAAAAAAACAAAGGCATTTTATGACTGGGCTACCACAGGTATCCCAGTAACAACTAGACCCTGTGAGCAGGGTAACTGGGATACCTGGATGGTACTGGATCCTTGGAATCAAGTGTAGTGATACTACGGGTGTCAGACTATTATACTGAAATAGTGCGCTCAAGTCTGGCCAAGGGCATACACCTATTTCAAAACATAAGCATGCTATGCATGCAAGAGTTACTTTTTTGTAGGGTGGTTGGATTACTTGAAACATTGTGAGTGATGTCTACATTCTTACAAAAGGAGAGAAGAATATTAACTTGGGAAAGAACGAAAATGTCGAATTACCTCACTCATAGGTATTTTGTGGTAGATTATGTGTGTTTTGCGAATAAATTATAACGGTTACCAAAAATAAACTGATATGTGCCACGGATACCTGTTACTACAAAATGCAGACGGCAGACTGCAGACCGGATACAAAATATAGACTGCAGAGTGGGTACAAAATGCAGACTAAGAATCTGAAGAGTTTTTACGTCTGGTATATAATAACATGTCATCTTACAGCTTACCGAGCGTCACGCAATCGCTTTTCTGCGATCCGCCTTCACGATTATTTGCACTATTGTGGAATATTCCTGGCCAATTTCTCGATGAAAATCGATCGCAATATTATTTCAAGCCTTCAATATAGTCTTCTTACTTTGTGCGCGAGTTGGTTGGTGTGAGTCTGTTCAGATTTTACCAACGTAATTAAAGTAGATGACGTGAATACCAGTGATGATAAAGCAAGCTTAAAACGGCAGAAATGGCCAGAAAATACAACGGATACACAGGGTATGAATAAGTTTTATTGATTTTACGAGAAAAATGTTCATATTTCGAAATACGTATCTTTGTAAATCGACCATACTTCGTTCCCTATACTATTCCTTATAACGTGCGGTTCCTCTCGTAACTTAACACCGAGTCACACAGCGCGTTCATCTTTTTCTCGAGACGTGAGCTTGGGCTGCCTGTGACGAGACAATTGCGTAAACAATATTTAACATAATAACATTATACACAAAAAACACAGGGTTTTGGATCACGTATTTATTAGAAAAGAATATCCATGCAACTACAATGAAAACAAACATAAGATTCACCTTTCTGATCGTGAAAT
The DNA here is from genome assembly GCF_036669915.1 of Pocillopora verrucosa. Taxonomy (NCBI): domain Eukaryota; kingdom Metazoa; phylum Cnidaria; class Anthozoa; order Scleractinia; family Pocilloporidae; genus Pocillopora; species Pocillopora verrucosa. The sequence continues at coordinate 4,513,268 of NC_089324.1, forward strand.
TAATACCATTCGTACTGTTATCGTAGCCAGGTTCCTTGCCATCAAGTGAATGAGAATCCAACATGTCGTCTTTCTTCACAAGCAGTTTGCATCCATTATAGTTATGCTCTTCAGTCTCACGGTAGTAGTGTTCAATAGATTGCAAAGAGTATATGCAGTTTGGTTTCAGATTACATATTTTGCTTTTCACAACAAGTGAACGTTTTTCAACTAAGACATTGGCATACTTACCATACAAGGCATTCAAGGCTTTCAAGCGTTCGCGACTCAATCCGTTCCAAAATTACCGCTCAATAACATCTTTCAGTGTGGATTAGCCGCGATTAATACGACTTGTATATGCGTCTGTAAGTATTTTGCGCGTTTGCGCCATAAAGCTCCAGGAGATCGCAATTCAAATACGTTGAAATACAAAATAACTGACCAAAGAGTTTTATAAGCAAAATCTCGTGATTCGTCATGTGACCCGGCCCTGTCTGTGCATGACAACGTCAATCATCATCAAGATAAGACACGTGATCAGCATGTGAACACCTCATTGGATCACAGTTAATTGTCATGGTGTTGATGGATAACACGCGTGATCAGCATGTGAACACCTCATTGGATCACAGTTAGTTGTCATGGTGTTGAGTGCCCAATGACCTCTGGGTACTATTGCGCAATTTTTCCATTTTGTGGCGGAGGAAAAAAAAAAAAAAAAAAAAAAAAAAAAAGACGACAAAAAAACAAAGGCATTTTATGACTGGGCTACCACAGGTATCCCAGTAAAAAAACAAAAAAGACGGCAAAAAAACAAAGGCATTTTATGACTGGGCTACCACAGGTATCCCAGTAAAAATAGCAGCGTTACCTCCACTTGCTTGATGATCTTCTTTTCGAGGTCCGTAGGTGCTTCCTTGTTGCCATTTACGGCGTCGTTTTCTGCCATTTTTAGGGTATTTTTTGATACTTTACCGTTAAGAATTTGTCTTGAATAAACCTCAACTCAAATTAACCTGCTCAGGTTTTGTAACAAGGTAAAATTGAAGCTGCGAAACAGAAATAGTGATAAAAATTTGCAACACGTGCAGGATAGCTTTTTGATTTCACTTCATTTTATCATACACGTTTGTGTGATCAACCGCTGACAAGTTTCCTTGTGATGCGTGACAAACTTTTGTTACATTTGCGTAACACAACTGCGTTACTCACATTTTCATGAGGTTTTCATGGAGATTTCCTCAAATAAGTGTGGCTAAGTATTTTCCTATGACTCCCAATCCGAAATCGAATCCGAAATCGAGTGTGAAATTAAATGAAGATGAAACAACTTTATAATAACGTAACGTTATTATAACGTAAACAGAGACGAAAATCCTCAAAGAGTAAACGAAATGGACAGTCCGAATTTTGAAGTTTAGTTAGATTAGGCGAACACAGCTAACACTCGTATACTGATATTAAGTTTTTTTTATTTAAATCAAACTGCGATATCGCGCCCAATTGTGTAAACAAGTGTACTAAATAGCACCTAAATCAAAAGAGTACCACTTTTATAATAGTAAAGAATTTCTTAACAGATGGTTACACTAAACAGTTACAAAAATTATAGATTTGTGGGCCTCAAATTCATGCAAACAAATTGAAAATAAACGTTATCGTTCAACATGAATACATAGCGTTCAACTGAACCCTAACTGGCTGGAGGGCTTCAACCTGGGGCCTGGGAGAAAGGTCTGCTCCCTAGTCACCAGGCCATGGTCCCACCGCCTTCACTCAAACAACTAGACCCTGTGAGTAGGGTAACTGGGATACCTGGATGGTACTGGATCCTTGGAATCAAGTGTAGTGATACCACGGGTGTCGGATATAGTATACTGAAATAGTGAGCTCAAGTCTGGCTAAGGGCATACACCTATTTCAAAACATAGGCATGCTATGCATGCAAGAGTTGTTTTTTGTAGGGTGGGTGGATTACTTGTGGTCTACATTCTTACGAAAGGAGAGAAGAGTATTAACGTGGAAAAGAACGAAAATGTCGAATTACCTCACACACAGGTATTTTGTGGTAGATTATGTGTTATGCGAATAAATGTAACCAAAAATAAACTGTATTGGTGCCACATATACTTGTTAGTACAAAATGCAGACAGCAGACTGCAGACCGGATACAAAATATAGACTGGAGACTGCAGAGTGGGCACAAAATGCAGACTGAGAATCTGAAGAGTTTTTACGTCTGGTAAATAATAACATGTCATCTTACAGCTTACCGAGCGTCACGCAATCGCTTTTCCTCGATCAGCCTTCACGATTATTTGCACTATTGTGGAAAATTCCTGGCCCATTTCTTGATGAAAATCGATCGCAACATAATTTCAAGCCTTCAATATACTCTTCTTACTTTGTGCGCGAGTTGGTTTGTGTGATGTCTGTACAGATTTTACCAACGTAATAAAAGTAGATGAGGTGAATAACAGTGATGGTAAAGCAAGCTTAAAACGGCAGAAATCACCAGAAACTACAACGGATACACAGTTCGCGACTCAATCCGGTCCAAAATTACCGCTCAATAACATCTTTTAGTGTGGATTGGCCGCGAACAATACGACTTGTGTATGCGTCTGTAAGTATTTCGAGCGTTTGCGCTATAATGCTTCAGGTGATCGTAATCCAACACGTTGAAATACAAAACGATCGACAAAAGAGTTTTCTTAGCAAAAATCTCGTGCTCGTCATGTGACCCGGACCTGTCCGTGCATGACAACGTCAATCATCATCAATATAACACGTGATCAGCATGTGAACACCTTCACCCTCATTGGATCACAGTTAGTTGTCATGGTGTTGAGGGCCCAATGACCACTGGGTATTATTGCGCAATTTTTTCATTTTGTGGCGGAGGAAAAAAAAAAAAAAAAAAAAAAAGACGACAAAAAAACAAAGGCATTTTATGACTGGGCTACCACAGGTATCCCAGTAAAAAGTCAAATGAATCTTTTTTTACTGGGATACCTGTACCACGAAATGGAAAAATTGCGCAATAGTACCCAGAGGTCATTGGGCCCTCAACACTATGACAACTAACTGTGATCTAATGAGGTGTTCACATGCTGATCACGCGTGTTATCCCTCAACACCATGACAACTAATTGTGATCCAATGAGGTGTTCACATGCTGATCACGCGTGTTATCCCTCAACACCATGACAACTAATTGTGATCCAATGACGTGTTCACATGCTGATCACGCGTGTTATCTTGATGATGATTGACGTTGTCATGCACAGACAGGGCCGGGTCACATGACGAATTACGAGATTTTGCTTATAAAACTCTTTGGTCAGATGTTTTGTATTTCAACGTATTTGGATTGCAATCTCCTGGAGCATTATGGCGCAAACGCGCAAAATACTTACAGACGCATATACAAGTCGGTTAATCGCGGCTAATCCACACTGAAAGATGTTTTTAAGCAGTAATTTTGGAACGGATTGAGTCGCAAACGCTTGAAAGCCATGAAAGCCTTGAATGCCTTGTATGCTACGTATGCCAATGTCTTAGTTGAAAAACGTTCACTTGTTGTAAAAAGCAAAATCTGAAATCTGAAACCAAACTGCATATACTCTATGCAATCTATTGAACAACACTACTACCGTGAGACTGAAGAACATAACTATAATGGATGCAAACTGCTTGTGAAGAAAGACGACATGTTGGATTCACTTGATGGCAAGGAACGTAGCTACGATAACAGTACGAATGGTATTAATTTCACGATCAGAAAGGTGAATCTTATGTTTGTTTTTATTGCAGTTGTATGGATATTCTTTTTGAATTAATACGTGATCCAAAACCCTGTGTTTATTTGTGTATAATGTTATTATGTTAAATACTGTTTACGCAATTGTCTTGTCACAGGCGGCCCAAGCTCACGTCCGGAGAAAAAGCCAACGATTAATTCATGAACGAGTCACGCGTTGTGTGACTCGGTCTTAAGTTACGAGAGGAACTGCACGTTATAAGGAATAGTATAGGGAACGAAGTATGGTCGATTTACAACGACACATATTTCGAAATATGAACATTTTTCTCGTAAAATCAATAAAACTTACTCATACCCTGTGCATCCGTTGTATTTTCTGGCGATTTCTGCCATTTTAAGCTTGCTTTATCATCACTGTTATTACGTCATCTACTTTTATTACGTTGGTAAAATCTGTACAGACATCACACCAACCAACTCGCGCGCAAAGTAAGAAGACTACATTGAAGGCTTGAAATTATATTGAGATCGATTTTCATCAAGAAATAGGCCAGGAATATTCCACAATAGTCCAAATAATCGTGAAGGCGGATCGCAGAAAAGCGATTGCGTGACACTCGGTAAGCTGTAAGATGACATATTATTATAAACCAGACGTAAAAACTATTCAGATTCTTAGTCTGCATTTTGTACCCACTCTGCAGTCTGCAGTCTATATTTTGTATCCGGTCTGCTGCCTACATTTTGTACTAACAGGTATCCGTGGCACCAATACAGTTTATTTTTTGGTTACATTTATTCGCAAAACACACATAATCTACCACAAAATACCTGTGAGTGAGGTAATTCGACATTTTCGTTCATTCCCACATTAATATTCTTCTCTCCTTTTTTAAGAATGTAGACATCACTCACGATGTTTCAAGTAATCCACTCACCCTACAAAAAAGTAACTCTTGCATGCATAGCATGCCTATGTCTCGAAATAGGTGTATGCCCTTGGCCAGACTTGAGCGCACTATTTCAGTAAACTAGTCCGACACCCGCAGTATCACTACACTTGATTCCAAGGATCCAGTACCATCCAGGTATCCCAGTTACCCTGCTCAGAGGGTCTAGTTTTGTTTTTTTTTTGTTTTTTTCCTCCGCCACAAAATGGAAAAATTGCGCAATAGTACCCAGAGGTCATTGGGCCCTCAACACCATGACAACTAACTGTGATCCAATGAGGTGTTCACATGCTGATCTTGATGATAATTGACGTTGTCATGCACGGACAGGGCCGGGTCACATGACGAACACGAGATTTTTGCCCCTAAAACTATTTTGCCAGTCGTTTTGTATTTCAACGTAATTGGATTACGATCATCTGGAGCATTATGGGGCAAACGCTCAAAATACTTATAGACGCATACGCAAGTCGTATTGTTCGCGGCCAATCCACACAAAAAGATGTTATTGAGCGGTAATTTTGGATCAGACAGAATCGCGAACGCTTGAAAGCCATGAAAGCATTGAATGCCTTGTATGTCTTGTATGCCAAGTATGCCAATGTCTTAGTTGAAAACGTAAACTCGTTGTAAAAAGCAAAATCTGAAATCTGAAACCAAACTGCATATACTCTATGTAATCTATTGAACAACACTACTACCGTGAGACTGAAGAACAAAATTCAAATGGATGCAAACTGCTAGTGAAGAAAGACGCCATGTTGGATTCACTTAATGCCAGGGAACGTAGCTACGATAACAGTGCGAATGGTATTAATTTCACGATCAGAAAGGTGAATCTTATGTTTGTTTTCATTGTAGGTGTATGGATATTCTTTTTTAATAAATACATGATCCAAAATCCCGTGTTTTTTGTGTATAATGTTATTACGTCAAGTATTGTTTACGCAATCGGTCTTGTCACAGGCGACCCAAAGTCACGTTTCGAGAAAGAGCCAACGATTAATTCACGAACGCGTCACGTTTTCACAATTATGGGTTGAGGTCACACTTACGTTATTTATTGGGAAGATCCGGCAGAGGGTTCAGCCTTTACGAAACACTATTACCGTTTCAGACGAAGGGCGAACGCTCGAAACGTCAGCTTCAAAATTCTTGATGATGGCTAATTTAAATTATCAACTCAGTTGTTAAAACAAAATTAGGTATAATTGTTGCTCTTTAAAGAAGTAACCATGGTCATGTTTGCTTGAACAGGAACAAAAAACAAAATACCTTTCTTTAGAAAGAGATTCTATGGCTATGTCTATACTAACAAATCTTATACTTTTATAACATGAACTTCGATCTTGTCGACCGTGATTACACGTGAAACCCCAGTGATTGTTAAAAACCAGTGGGCTTTTCCGCGTTCTGATCACTCTCCAAATGCTCCCAAAATAGGTTACGTGCGAAATTTTTTCTTGTGTTTATTAGTTTGATTAACATGAGAATAACAAAGGAAATCGTTTTCATGTAAAAGGCGTAATGTGCACTTACCCTCGTTTTCAAACAAAGGTCAGTTTATGCTCTACTCTAAAAGGAAGCGTATTACAATTCGCCGTACGTTAGCAAGGATCGATCACGTTTTAACTGCCCTGTGGAATCCTAAAATTCTTAGCTGTGAAACTCCTCTATTTCCTTCAACAGTAAGGTTGGTTACAATAAGAATTTCCAAGGGAGACTTTCTTAATCCTTCTGTTTTTTAATATTATTATTATTTAATCTAATGGCGCTCTAATTTGATTGACTCCTAATCGGACATACGCGGCAATATACAAATATAACAAGTGATTATTGTCAAAGATGAGTCTTTTGAGTTAGCTTAGAAAAATTTAAATTGCATGTTAAAGCGAACGATTATATACAATTCAAAATAGCTGTTCACGTTGTAAATCATTGTACAACATCGTTGTGCCACGTAAAGAGAGGGAGTTTGAAAGCTGTACCTTTGTCAACTGTTTTGGAAGGTTTAAGGTTTGGTATTTCAATTCATCCGTGATACCGAGGGTCCTGATCATGCTTAAACCAAGTTTGTGAAAATACTTGTAAAACGAAAGAGGAAATTGAATGATTTAACGTATATAGTGTGACTTCCTGTAATCTTCAGCAAATCTATATTATAGTACTTTACATAGCTTTATTTTCAATTCATGTCACCTTTGTTAGCGCCGCTAGGATAGGATCATGAAATCTGACATTCAAGCGCATAACTTAAACTTTTCTACAAAAACTTCTGCTTTTCTCTTCACTGGACCTTGTCCTCTTTATTCTTTAGGCTTCGATTTTTCGTTGGTCGTTCCTACTCAAAACCTTAAGTTAATATACGAATTGTCAAAGGAATATGTTCCTATCTCAAGAAAAATATATCGTGAGGAGGCTTAACTTTCTAATTCCGTTCAAAATATGAAAGATAGTGATCTAATGCCTGACTTCGGCGCTTGCACTCAAGATACAATTCTCTCGTAGAAATTGACTAGTGGAAGTCCTACATTTTTAAAAACTTGTAACGGGTACCAATGTAACCTTGCTTTAGGTTTTTTTTTTTTTTTTTTTGAGTGGTTTCTTGTGCATATTGCAAAATACTAAATATTATTTATAATACGTGACGACGTTGAAGGGGTTGAGTTGGTAAACATGGACATTTCCTAATTACTTCTCAGTTGATTGACGATGACGTAGTTTTACATGAGGAGCTTTGGCCCCGAAAAAAATTCGCAGCATGCATTCTACGGAGGCGCTATATTTCGGTCATCAGTGTATAGAATTACATCAACGTTTGCGGTCGGTAGATGTCTATGCGGTTACTTAAACCTGTTGATTATAAGTTAAAGGTTCACCTGATAATTATTACTGCATCTATGCTCGAATTTCAATTACGAAAACACAAGAAATCTGGCATTGAAATCACTTGGCGCGATCTTATAATGGAGGCCGAAGTCTTCGATCGATCGGCTGAGCTTATTATAGTTATGGGATCCAATGTCGACCCCAAAAAGTACTGGTACGTGCTAACGAAGAGTTAATGTGAAATCAGGGCGAAAGCTTTTGCAAAGAACGAATTGTTCCGTCGATTCCGCGATGACTACAATACGTTCTCTCCCGCCAGCAGATCTCAAGCGCGCTAACAAAGGGTGTTCGTTCAACGCCAGGTAACCAAACAACATGCATATTATATCTTCAATTGGTCTCTGTGCCGGACTAATTAGACATTGATTCTATACCCTCTTAGGTAGCATATCTCTGAGGGTTATTTTTAATCTCTTCTATACCCTCTTGGGTAGTGTATACCTGAGGGTTATTTTTAATCTCTTGCATACCCTCTTGGGTAGTGTATACCTGAGGTTTATTTTTAATCTCTTCTATACCCTCTTGGGTAGTGTATACCTGAGGGTTACTCTTAATCTGTCCTATACCCTCTTGGGTAGTGTATACCTGAGGGTTTTTTTTAATCTCTTGCATACTCTCTTGGGTAGTGTATACCTGAGGGTTATTCTTAATCTGTCCTATACCCTCTTGGGTTGTGTTTACCTGAGGGTTATTTTTAATCTCTTCTATACCCTCTTGGGTAGTGTATACCTGAGGGTTACTCTTAATCTGTCCTATACTCTCTTGGGTAGTGTATACCTGAGGGTTACTCTTAATCTGTCCCATTCCCTCTTGGGTAGTGTATACCTGAGGGTTATTTTTAATCTCTTGTATACCCTCTTGGGTAGTGTATACCTGAGGGTTATTCTTAATCTGTCCTTTACCCTCTTGGGTAGTGTATACCTGAGGGTTATTTTTAATCTCTTGCATACCCTCTTGGGTAGTGTATACCTGAGGTTTATTTTTAATCTCTTCTATACCCTCTTGGTTAGTGTATACCTGAGGGTTACTCTTAATCTGTCCCATACCCTCTTGGGTAGTGTATACCTGAGGGTTTTTTTTTAATCTCTTCTATACCCTCTTGGGTAGTGTATACCTGAGGTTTATTTTAAATCTCTTCTATACCCTCTTGGGTAGTGTATACTTGAGGGTTACTCTTAATCTGTCCTATACCCTCTTGGGTAGTGTATACCTGAGGTTTATTTTAAATCTCTTCTATACCCTCTTGGGTAGTGTATACTTGAGGGTTACTCTTAATCTGTCCTATACCCTCTTGGGTAGTGTATACCTGAGGGTTGTTTTTAATCTCTTCTATACCCTCCTGGGTAGTGTATACCTGAGGGTTATTCTTAATCTGTCCTATACCCTCTTGGGTAGTGTATACCTGAGGGTTATTTTTAATATCTTCTATACCCTCTTAGGTAGTGTATACCTGAGGGTTATTTTTAATCTCTTGCATACCCTCTTGGGTAGTGTATACCTGAGGTTTATTTTTAATCTCTTCTATACCCTCTTGGGTAGTGTATACCTGAGGGTTATTTTTAATCTCTTACATACCCTCTTGGGTAGAGGGTATAGTGTATACCTGAGGGTTACTCTTAATCTGTCCCATTCCCTCTTGGGTAGTGTATACCTGAGGGTTATTTTTAATCTCTTGCATACCCTCTTGGGTAGTGTATACCTGAGGTTTATTTTTAATCTCTTCTATACCCTCTTGGGTAGTGTATACCTGAGGGTTACTCTTAATCTGTCCTATACCCTCTTGGGTAGTGTATGCCTGAGGGTTATTTTTAATCTCTTGCATACCCTCTTGGGTAGTGTATACCTGAGGTTTATTTTTAATCTCTTCTATACCCTCTTGGGTAGTGTATACTTGAGGGTTACTCTTAATCTGTCCTATACCCTCTTGGGTAGTGTATACCTGAGGGTTGTTTTTAATCTCTTCTATACCCTCCTGGGTAGTGTATACCTGAGGGTTATTCTTAATCTGTCCTATACCCTCTTGGGTAGTGTATACCTGAGGGTTATTTTTAATATCTTCTATACCCTCTTAGGTAGTGTATACCTGAGGGTTATTTTTAATCTCTTGCATACCCTCTTGGGTAGTGTATACCTGAGGTTTATTTTTAATCTCTTCTATACCCTCTTGGGTAGTGTATACCTGAGGGTTATTTTTAATCTCTTACATACCCTCTTGGGTAGAGGGTATAGTGTATACCTGAGGGTTACTCTTAATCTGTCCCATTCCCTCTTGGGTAGTGTATACCTGAGGGTTATTTTTAATCTCTTGCATACCCTCTTGGGTAGTGTATACCTGAGGTTTATTTTTAATCTCTTCTATACCCTCTTGGGTAGTGTATACCTGAGGGTTACTCTTAATCTGTCCTATACCCTCTTGGGTAGTGTATACCTGAGGGTTACTCTTAATCTGTCCCATTCCCTCTTGGGTAGTGTATACCTGAGGTTTATTTTTAATCTCTTCTATACCCTCTTGGGTAGTGTATACCTGAGGGTTATTTTTAATCTCTTCTATACCCTCTTGGGTAGTGTATACCTGAGGGTTACTCTTAATCTGTCCTATACCCTCTTGGGTAGTGTATGCCTGAGGGTTGTTTTTAATCTCTTCTATACCCTCCTGGGTAGTGTATACCTGAGGTTTATTTTTAATCTCTTCTATACCCTCTTGGGTAGTGTATACCTGAGGGTTACTCTTAATCTGTCCTATACCTTCTTGGGTAGTGTATGCCTGAGGGTTATCTTTAATCTCTTGCATAGCCTCTTGGGTAGTGTATACCTGAGGGTTATTCTTAATCTGTCCTTTACCCTCTTGGGTAGTGTATACCTGAGGGTTATTTTTAATCTATTCTATACCCTCTTAGGTAGTGTATACCTGAGGGTTATTTTTAATCTCTTTTATACCCTCTTGGGTAGTGTATACCTTAGGTTTATTTTTAATCTCTTCTATACCCTCTTGGGTAGTGTATACCTGAGGGTTACTCTTAATCTGTCCCATACCCTCTTGGGTAGTGTATACCTGAGGGTTATTTTTAATCTCTTGCATACCCTCTTGGGTAGTGTATACCTGAGGGTTGTTTTTAATCTCTTTTATACCCTCCTGGGTAGTGTATACCTGAGGGTTATTTTTAATCTCTTGCATACCCTCTTGGGTAGTGTATACCTGAGGTTTATTTTTAATCTCTTCTATACCCTCTTGGGTAGTGTATACCTGAGGGTTACTCTTAATCTGTCCTATACCCTCTTGGGTAGTGTATACCTGAGGGTTATTTTTAATCTCTTGCATACCCTCTTGGGTAGTGTATACCTGAGGTTAATTTTTAATCTCTTCTATACCCTCTTGGGTAGTGTATACCTGAGGGTTATTTTTAATATCTTGCATACCCTCTTGGGTAGTGTATACCTGAGGTTTATTTTTAATCTCTTCTATACCCTCTTGGGTAGTGTATACCTGAGGGTTATTTTTAATCTCTTCTATACCCTCTTGGGTAGTGTATACCTAAGGGTTATTTTTAATCTCTTGCATACCCTCTTGGGTAGTGTATACCTGAGGGTTGTTTTTAACCTCTTCTATACCCTCCTGGGTAGTGTATACCTGAGGGTTATTTTTAATCTCTTGCATACCCTCTTGGGTAGTGTATACCTGAGGTTTATTTTTAATCTCTTCTATACCCTCTTGGGTAGTGTATACCTGAGGGTTACTCTTAATCTGTCCTATACCCTCTTGGGTAGTGTATACCTGAGGGTTACTCTTAATCTGTCCTATACCTTCTTGGGTAGTTTATGCCTGAGGGTTATCTTTAATCTCTTGCATAGCCTCTTGGGTAGTGTATACCTGAGGGTTATTCTTAATCTGTCCTTTACCCTCTTGGGTAGTGTATACCTGAGGGTTATTTTTAATCTATTCTATACCCTCTTAGGTAGTGTATACCTGAGGGTTATTTTTAATCTCTTTTATACCCTCTTGGGTAGTGTATACCTGAGGTTTATTTTTAATCTCTTCTATACCCTCTTGGGTAGTGTATACCTGAGGGTTACTCTTAATCTGTCCCATACCCTCTTGGGTAGTGTATACCTGAGGGTTATTTTTAATCTCTTGCATACCCTCTTGGGTAGTGTATACCTGAGGGTTGTTTTTAATCTCTTCTATACCCTCCTGGGTAGTGTATACCTTAGGGTTATTTTTAATCTCTTGCATACCCTCTTGGGTAGTGTATACCTGAGGTTTATTTTTAATCTCTTCTATACCCTCTTGGTTAGCGTATACCTGAGGGTTACTCTTAATCTGTTCTATACCCTCTTGGGTAGTGTATACCTGAGGATTACTCTTAATCTGTCCTATACCTTCTTGGGTAGTGTATGCCTGAGGGTTATCTTTAATCTCTTGCATACCCTCTTGGGTAGTGTATACCTAAGGGTTATTCTTAATCTGTCCTATACCCTCTTGGGTTGTGTATACCTGAGGGTTATTTTTAACCTTTTCTTATCCCTCCTAACTCGGCAGTCGCGTAAGACGATATTCATACGTGTGAATTTGTTCCCGATGACCTAAAATGCAATAACGATGTTTTAGACCAGCTTCTCCCCTGTCATAGTCGATTTTGACAAGACTGATGTCTTCGGAAAAGCTAAAAATGCCGTTCCAAACTGAAACCTTCGCACAAAAAAAGGTTATTATAGGAATAATTGCATTGCGCCGAAGCTTGTAGACCGAACGGGGAGACCATCAGTTGAAAGCGATTTGTATTCTCTGGACTATCTAATCAACACAGTTTCTGGACTTTAAAAGTTAAAAACCATGACCTGTATAAAGAAGGGTTTGTCGGAGTTAACCTTACGTAGGCCTAGGTCTTCGATCATGGAGGTGAAACTGAATCAGCTTTACCGATGCCGCTTTGTAGGCTATTTTTGAGTTTCTTCGTTTTACGTGTTTTAAATTGTTCCTGTTATATGTTTCTGTAACATTTGGTTAGGAATATTCGTGGACCTTGTGTTAACGATTTACTGTTGTCTTCTTTAAGACATGTATTGTTTCTACAGAGAAAATAAGCTTAGCGTACCGCCCTTTAAGTTTTTTCGAATTAGACCCGTTAAGTTTGTATGAGACATTTCTCTGGACTCTTGTTTCTGGAAAATGAGTGAACAAAGTAGAGTTGTATCTTGAAAATGAGTAGAAATGTAATCATCGGAAGTTGCGGTTTTTCCATTCCATTCGAGTGGAGCATAATTACATTTTTTGAAGTGATTATCGGATGTCCTAGAATGTTTAGCGAACACCTTATGCCACCAAGAGGCAACATTGGCTTGAATTACTTATGCAAATTTGCATTAATTTTTTTTCCGACGCAAAGCTCGTCATGCGAGAGGTACTTGCAAAAATTTGGTCACTTTTGTATCATGAGATCCATCACACGAAAGGAAAAACCTCATTGTTAAAGTTATCTCACAAGTAATAGAAGTTAATCATCCAATTGAAAAGAGCGGTTGGAAGAAGGATTATTTCATGAGCCGATGACAAAAACAACCGAAGCATAAGGAGAACGCCACCCACACGCACGTAGCCAAGTTCATCTTCCCTAGGGGAACGGAAAAAAGATGTTGGCTCGGAAAGTTCTGCCGGCTTTACGATAGGCCCTTAAAATACCCGATGGTTTTCATTTGCGAGGTCGAAAGACGATTTATAAATAAGTACTACTTATAAATACTTTACAAACATTGGTCCCAACCTAGCTAAATCTATACCCAAGGTGAATCCTTCTTTTCGTTCTTATCTTGGTGATAATATCCGTTCCTCCATAAACTTAAAGCCCACCACAACAAGTGAATTGGAAAACATTTGTGACATGTTCGCTTCAAAGAAGGCTCCTGGCTATGACAATATCCCAATGCATGTTATTAAATATTCATTTCACCTTATTTCTGCTCCATTGGCAGATATTATCAATCTATCTCTGCTAAAAGGCATTTTCCCGGACAAACTTAAAATCGCTAAAATTATTCCCATCTTCAAAGCAGAGGATCCTAACTTTTTTGTAAACTACAGACCTATTTCTTTGTTGTCTAATTTTTCCAAATTTTTCATGTACAATCGCTTGGTAGAATTTGCCGAAAAACACGATATACTTTACCGCTGTCAGTTTGGATTTCGGAAAAATCACTCGACATCGCACGCACTAATTCATTTGGTAAATAACATAGCTTCTGCAATCGACCAACACGAAACAACGGTGGGTGTTTTCCTAGATCTTTCCAAAGCATTTGATACTCTCGACCATCATATCTTTTTTGCGAAATTGGAGCACTATGGTATCCGTGACGTGGCTCTGCAGTGGTTCAAAAGCTACTTTTCTTGCCGCCAGCAATTTGCCCAATTCAATCAAGCTTGCTCTCCTATGCAAACCATCAAGTGTGGTGTCCCTCAAGGTTCGATTTTAGGCCCTCTAATGTTCATTCTATACATAAATGACCTCCCTAATGCCTCTGAATTAACAGACCCTCTGCTTTTCGCTGATGACACCAGCATCTTTTATTCTCACTCAAACCCAAATTGCTTAGAATCCGTACCTAATGATGAACTCCAAAATATTGATGTCTGGCTAAAATGCAATAAGCTCTCAGTTAATATAAGGAAAACTAACTACGTAATTTTTAAACCCAGACAGAAGAAATTTAACTCCAGCATTTCTCTCTCCTTTGGAGGTAACCCCCTACAACAATCTAACGTAACTAAATTCCTTGGGGTCTATATTGATGATCATCTCACTTGGAAACACCATATCAGCTATGTATGTAAACAAATCGCTAAACCAATAGGTATTATATTCAGGTCTCGCTTTTTCTTATCCTCTATAACCAAGCTCACTTTGTACTACACCTTAATTTATCCTTATATCGTCTATTGTAACTGTGCCTGGTCGTCCACATACGTATCTAACTTAAATAGAATTTACTACTTGCAAAAGCGAGCTGTGCGGGCTATCACCAACTCAGACTATCGAGCCCATTCCGCTCCTTTATTCTCCAAACTAGGAATTTTAGATATTTTCCAAGTCAATACGTTTGAAATCGCTAAATTCATGTTTTATTATAGAAATAACTTATTGCCTCCATTGCTTCTCAATTTTTTTGTAACGAATAGCCAAATTCACAACTATGGTACCAGAACAGCCAGTAATTATCGAACGCATTTGTGCCGTACAAATCTCAAGCAATTTACAATTCTTTACCAAGGTCCTAAAATTTGGAACTCTCTTCCTGTTTCAGTCACTCGTTCGTCAAACCTTAGTTTTAAGACGAAAATGCAAGAGTTTTTACTTAAATAATCCTTGAATTGGCCTAGCCGCACATTCGCAGCACTTTTTCTTTACTTTATTTATTAATGTAACTGAGGTGGCTTTCCCATAAGCCCGGTGGCTTCCTGGGTCTCCTCGCCTTCTAGCTATAACCGCTGTAAATAAAATTTTTTTTTTGTATTATGTAAATAAGGCAAATAAAAATATGATGATGATGATGATGATTGAGTGTCGTAAAACTTAAAACGACCAATCAGAAGGAAGGAAAACAGACGCCTTAATAAAGAATCAATTAGAACTCAAAGTACAACCGAGCAAACTGCTAAAAGCGCGGGAAAACGTGGGCGACCAAGTGATGATTGGTTTTAACAAGCGTCGATCTGATTGGTTGAGAGTGGCGCGAGTTTTTGTAGACAAATTACAGTGCGAATAAAAACAAAACCAATGCAGTTTGATTATTTTCGACACACGAAAATTGCACTAACGCTGTCTTTTTCTCTATTATTATACAGGTCCTCACCTTTTAAGAGTACTAATGAAGATGGAATTTACGGAGCATGAAGAGAACGTTTCACAGTTTTACTCTCGCGTTGCGGATAACAGTCATGATTGGAATGAGGGATTTCTGACATTTGGATTATGGAAGACGAAGTGTGGTGAACCCATACCACGGCCGAAATGCTACAGAGCAATATATGATGAACTTTCGGAGGGCAGCGGGATACAGCCGCACCATGACGTGCTAGATGTTGCTTGTGGGCAGGGAGCAGGCATGCTGCGGGTCAAGTCCCAGTACGGCTGCAATACGCAAGGTCTGGATATCAGTGTTGCAAATGTGGAAATAGCAACGCGTAGACTGCGTGACACCGGAGTCACTGTCACGCGAGGGAGCGGAACGAAGATGCCTTATGGCGAAAATTCCTTTGACTACGTCCTTTGCGTAGAAGGAGGGCCCAATATGAATAGCAGAGAAGATTTTTTTCGAGAGGCCTTCCGAGTTCTTAAGCCAGGAGGAAAATTATTGATGGCTGATATCATTGTTCTGAAGGCAATTCAAGATTTACGATACCTACAGCAGCTCATTTTAAAGGCAGCTGCAAAGGCTTGGATTATTCCAAACATTAACATGTGCTATGGAATCGATGAGTACAAACAAAAGGTGAAGGACGTTGGCTTTAAAATGAGAAGATTTGAATTAATAGGCGACAGAGTGATACCAGGTTATTGTAATTTCAATCTTTCATTGTCAGTTATGCGAGAGCAGGCGAAAATCAGGGGTCCGTTTGTCGGTTACATGGGAGGTCCGATAATTGATATTATCCTTGAAAAGGCCTTTTCTCATGGATTGATCGAATACGTTCTTGTAGTCGCTGAGAAAGAAATTAACGAGTAAAAGTTTGAAGACCACGGATTTAGAACTCTTTATTTGTTTTTGCGCACAGAACTCTACATGTAATAGCCCACGGCGAGCGGAAATCGAACAATTATTTATATTCGGGTGTGGCTCCGCTCCAAAGGACCGGTAATCATTTATTATCTATGGGGAGAGGGGGGGGGGGGGAGGTCAGAGGATTTTGGTGGTGTCGCGATAAATATCACGTAATCCAACCATGAGGTTGGATTACGAGCTTATGATCACCCCACTCCCCCTGAAAACCATGTGACCCCCCCCCGAAAATTCTTTGACATTTCTCAAGCGAAGATGGCTGATTCGTCCCTAAATGCAATTGGAGAATGGTACCCCTCCCACAAACATACTCGGGAACACTGCATTCCTTTCACTGACAAGAGTCACTGAATGACATCAAGGGCCCTTTTCTAGATCTCCTTGATTCCTCATGGCCAAATTTCCTTTTTCTTTTACTCTGGATTGGGCAACTTGGAGCAACACAGGGTCATTTGAGACAACAACGGGGTAATGTGACTAACACTAACTTTAGTAATAAAGTGCACTAAACCTGAATACTTCGCCACTGTCATGGAGGAAATTTAAAAAGACAGAACGTACAATCGCGGATCGGCGACAGAATTTTCGACACATTGACCTTCTCAACCCTTTTTATTTCAATTTTATCTCTTTTGCCTTTGTTAATTTAATTTATTCGCCTCCTCCCCCCCCCCCTAAAAAAATGTTGCATCGTGATTCTATGAACTGTTAGCTACACTAATTCAACATTGATGGGGGGGGGGGGTTGGAGGGGGATTCTTATCAATGATTTAGGGTGTAGGAAAAACAGGAGGGTCATTCTACACATAAATAGACACTTATGACAAGGCTAGGTTACTTAAAACTATGATCGTATGCTCAGAAACAAACTGGGATATTTGACTTCTGGTCAAACTCCTGCACATGAGCAAACGTTGTTATGGCTTGGAGGCCTGCTTTCAGGCTGTCAGAGCCAAATTGTCTCGGCAAGCCAGTACGTCACGGTGTTTTGAAAACGTTTTATTTTTCTTTCTTTATAGAACTCGAAACAAAAAGGCAAATCTACAGGATACCCGTTATATTGAAGATGCTTTACATTCGAAAATTCTTCAGTTTTAATTTTCACAACTTTTGATTCCTTTCCTAGGTTTCATGAAGTTTCATTTTTTCTCTTTTTTCGCAGCGCCGGGTTTAAACGTTAATGCATGTGCAAACGTTGTAATAACTAGGTAGGGTGCTTTCAGGCCGTCAGGCCCAGGTTTTTCCTTACAAGTTACGAGAAACCGCGCAACCTGGTAAATCACGGTGTTTTAAAAGCTTCCCCATATTATTTTGATCGTTTAAATTTAGTATTCATGGTTATTACACTAGCTGTTGGCACCAAATTCACTTACCGACCCTTTACTTAAGATTGGCTATTCAGGCATACGGTCCTTTCCAATAAATTAACTACTCGTATTTACTCTTCGTGTATATTCGTACCACATAGGTGAATAATGCTTTTCGTGCGTTCTGATTGGCTAGTTCGGAAGTGAATAGCAAATACTATTCTCCTCCTAGCAGCCGATGAGACAAAATGGCGCGTCAAGAGTTTAATTTTCGACCATTTTTCGGTATATTGAAAGAAATTAACTAATTTTTTTACTTTTCTGTGTGGTATATACAACTTTTCACTTAAGTGTCGTTGAAGGTGGTGGATATTTACCTCCACTTCGGTGTATAGTTGTTAATTACTTTCTTTGTACCTACGCGTTATAAAATACGCAGGTCCCTATTGATACCAGTCGAAAGGGCCACCTTAACTTGAGCGTACATCTTTTTGAGTAAAGCTCAAAACAGAATGGTAAATCTACCTGAATATGTTTGTGTTCGAAAAGTCTTGAGTTTTCCTTTTTTGTTTCCTTTAACAGGTTTCCACGAACGTCTCAATTTTCTTACGCATAATCTATTCTAAGACAGCGGCTTTTTCCTATGCTTTCCTCAGACATTTTGCGCGGGAAATTGGCGCACAAGAGTCACAGATTAATCTCCTCGCGTATCCCCTGCATTTGACCGCCGTGTTGTACACAGCTGGCCAAAACTGTGATCCACCGACGCATGCTTGACGCTTGACTACCGCGTTACTTGCTAGCACCACTTGATTCATTGCAGTAAAAAGTTCACGAAACTAGGGACGACGGAATTTACTTAGGGGGTGACGGTAAAGCAATTACAGGAGATTGGAGCTAAGGTAAACCGATGCGAGAAGTTCGTAAAATCCAAATTCATTTTCTATAAGTCTATGGAGTGTCCGCGTTTTATTGTGGGAATTTTTAGCGCTCACATGAACAACAAGCCTAAAGTTACGTCAGAGGTAAATATATGTGGCGAGGTCATCTTTGTTTTGCATTCTTTTGTCTTTTGATATTAATTAGAATCGCTAGTATTCGTTCGATATCCAGCAGGATTTTATCAAGGAAGTTATGTAATGTTTTTCGGCACTTGTTTGTCACTCACAGTTTCGAGGTCACTCAATTTACTCATAATAGAAGTGGCTTCTCCTGTTTAAGATAACTCCGTTGTAAGACCTTAAATCGAATACTCTTGGGTTGCAAAGAATTGCGTTTTACTGGCTTTTCGATATCATCAGTGTGTTCATATATCAGCACGGTGCCTTAGGGCTTGCATACTTGGGAGTCAGCACGCATATAAAGTATTCTGTATGGTTCGATACAATAGCAACGTGCAGTGATTGGTTGCCACAAAGAAAATTTTTATCACAACAGATAATAGATTCCAATATAACTCTTAGGCAAAAAGGAAGCACAAGGCTTCGTGCTGAATTTCGAGACTCTACCTCGCCTCTTCACCTCCCTTCCTACTTGATACTGAAGACATGGATATCAAAACACTGCTAGATAATCTTCGAGAAGAAGTGTCTTGTCCAGTGTGTACTAACATCTACACGGAACCAAAACACCTTCCATGTCTTCACAGTTTCTGTCTGCTATGCTTGAAACAGTGGCACAGGTCAAGCCATGGCCATGAGACGATAAGATGTCCGAAATGTCAAGTCGTTAGCAGAGTGCCTGAAAGTGGTGATCTGAGAGATCTTCCGACCAGTTTTTATCTAAACGGTTTGATCGATGTGCTGGCCATAAAAGAGTGCGAAAGTAGCCAGGTGCGATGTGAAAATTGCGAAAAGAGGAGCTGTGAAAGTTCTTACTGTTTCCAATGTTGCGTATTTTGGTGTGAAGAATGTGTCATTGGACATAACATTATGAAGAGCAACAAAGATCATCGTGTTATGGCGCTAAAAGAATTTCAGTACAAAGACTTCGAGGATGTGTTGAAACGCCCGTTGTACTGCTCGAAGCCGCGACATGAGAAAGAAGAACTGAAATACTTTTGCAATAAATGCGAATCGCCTGTTTGTCAAACCTGCGCCACGATGAGTCATAGTGGCCACACTCTAGAGCACATCGAGGAAAAAGCTGAAAGACAAAAGATTGAAACTAAATCATTTCTTGACGTCCAAAGACGCAACCTGCAAAAAAAGATGAACTCTCTCGGTCAACTTGATGAATACTACGCTCAGCTGGTAAGACAACGCGATGATATGAAGGAAAGTGTTCAAGGACTTGTGAACAAGTTGATTGCAACCATTGAAGCGAAGAAGCAAAACATTTTTGCAGCTTTAGAGAATGAAACGAAGAATGTACTGGAAAATCTTACAATGCAAAAGACAGAGGTAGATCGTCAAATTAAAATACTCGAATCATCGCTGGAAAAAGCTGATAAACTATTAATACGAAGTTCAAACGCCGAGATCGTTCAACTGAAGAAACCAATAGAGACAATATTTCAAGATATTATTCAAAATCAGCCAGCGGACCTTGACCCGGAAAAAGTTCCTGCCATAGTTTTTGCAGAGAATCCAAAGTTTTTTTCCACAATAAACACCGAAGAAATTGGAACTTTGTTAATGAAACTCCAAACAAAAGCATTTCACTCTGTCGCTGAAGGAAAAGGACTTGGAGAAGCAATTGTTAACCGTGAAGCGCATTTTACATTGACTACCAGAAACGTTGAAGGCGGACAGTGCTACAATGAAAATGACCATGTAACGGTGGAGATCTTGGACGAACAAGAACGACAGTGCGCTACAGAAGTAAAAATGAATGACAATAAGAATGGACTCTATCAGATCAGTTATTCATCCAATTTCCAAGGCATATGCAAAGTAATAGTAAAGGTAAATGGGGAACATGTGTGTGGTAGTCCATTTGCTGTGCAGGTAAAACCATTTCAATTAAAAGCTGTTTTATCTTTTGGCAACAAAGGTTCATCTAAAGGAACGTTTAAGTTTCCCTGGGGGGTAGCAGTTAATGCCCGCAACGAGATGGCCGTAACTGATTGTGAAAATAATAGAGTTCAACTCTATAACAGCGATGGCTATCATTTAAGATCTTTTGGAAAGAAAGGCAACAAAGCAGGAGAATTTTATAGCCCAATGGGAATAGCTTTTGATAATAACGGTAACCTTTTGGTATCAGACAACAACAACTATAGGGTTCAGATTTTTAATAGGGAGGGTGAGTTCATGGCAAGTATCCCAGGGAAAGGAAGCTCTGTCGATCGTCAGTTCCTTATTCCGTGGGGTTTATCCGTAGACGGTGAGGGGAACATCCTTGTCGCTGACGCGGGTAACAAACTAATCATAATCTTTTCGCCAGCTGGGAAGTTTCTAATGAAAATAGGTGGGCAGGGCTCATTTAGTCATCCTGTCCATTGCGTTCAAAGTGGCAGATTTCTCTTTGTATCAGACAGTGGTGAACATTGCATCAAAGTTTTTGACAGGAATGGAAACTTTCAGTACAAGTTTGGAAAGAAGGGTACAGGAGACGGGGAGTTTAATGGTCCAGGATGTATGACAGTGAACAGATCAGGACACATAATAGTTTGTGATACAAATAATAATAGAATACAATTATTTGAATTTGATGGAACTTTTGTGGGCAAATTTGGAACGAAAGGAAACGGATTAGGAGAAATCCGGTCTCCAAATGCAATAGCTATTCTTAGTACTGGGCGAATTGTTGTTGTTGATCAAAGTAACCACCGCTTACAAATGTTTGAGTAACCTGTTAGAGACATTTTGCTTTGTTTTTGCTTTACTGCGGTCTGTGATTGGTCCAGAAAACTCGCGCCATCATCTCAACCAATCAGATGCAAAACTTAAACCAATCCAGCTTGGTCAACGCGTTTTCCCACCATCATCTCAACCAATCAAATGCAAAACTTAAACCAATCCCAACTTGGTCAACGCGTTTTCCCGCGCTTCAAGCAAGTTGCTAGTTTTTGTTTTGTGTTCTCATTGGTTGATAATGATGTCATCTTTGTTCTGATGCGCAGTTGTGATTACTTTGGTTTAGTTTTTCTACACTAAATTATTAACTTCTCGAATTCGCTTCAGCTAAAAATTATTTTGCCTTTTTGGGCAAAGATTATTTTCATTAAGTTTATGTTTGGCTATGATTCAACTTGGGGTAATACTTTACCTTGGTATGTGATTTTTTTGTCAAAAATATTCTGAACTAAAAGGAAACAATTGTATGGTTACTGCAAGTGCTGTTTAGAAAAATTTTTTCATTCATTAATCAGTCATGGGAATGATGGTTTTTACTTGAAACGCGATGAAAAGCACTTAATTTTTAACTTTTGTTCGTGAGATTATGGAAAAGAACATCTATTTAGCTCTAAAAGTTTCGGTATCACTTTAGCATAAGTTTTAGGGGGAAGTCTGTTGAGTCGAAGTAATTAATTGAATAGGAATAAATTAATCACATAGTTCTCACAATTAGATTACCTGAAAACAATTGATGAAGCCGCCCAAGACACGTGATTGACACTTTGCTGTTTTCCTTCGCAACCGTTCTCTAAAATGTCACGCAACACTCCTCCTGAAAAAGGAATAAGCCTTGCGTGACATTCCACGAAACAGCTGCCAAAGATTCGCCAACTGCTTATTTGTCTTTGCATCCGAATGGCTTACAATAACTGGCTTAAAACTTTTCAGGCAGTCTAAAAACACTGTGAGGAAATATCTGCAACACGCAGTTGAAAAATCGCTTCAGATTTGAATGTAAAATAAGTTTGTCTGTAATAAGACAATAACATTATTTGTGGAGAGGAACGTAAGCGTTTTTCCCGAACTTCGTATTCAATATATCTAAACGAATCTCCACCCGTAAGTGGGGAAATTCTAGGAACTAGTCGAACATGTCGAATGTAGTCTGCATTTGTAATTACTACAGACTTCATGCTTATTTTTTTAATAGAGGTATAATATTTTTTCTAGGAAATGAATTGATTGAATTTGTATGATCTGAATAAAGAAAATCTGTTACTAAACTTGCCTGATTCTTGAAGTATTCAAGTATTATCATAATGTTCATTATTATTGTTATCATTATTATTATTATTATTATTATTATCATCATCATCATTATCGTTAACATTATTGTTATCAATTCTAATTTTTACCATTATTTTTTTATTGTCATCATCATTTATTGTTATTATTACGATTATATTTCAATTTTATCATTCATTTAACTTAAAAGCGTTTTCTGGTTGGTGTATTCATCGAAAAGAAAGTCATTGCTTTCTGGAGATTTCCTGCGCAAGGATGGACAAAAATATGTCAAACGGTGTTGTATAGAACATTGTGCAAAGCTGAACAACCCTAGTATTGTTTTGAGATAAGTTTGTCATTAGTGCTCACTTCGTGTAATACTCGCAGCGTGACGATTAGAATGTAAAACACGCGTTGGAAAAACAGTGCCCTGACTAAGTGTAAACAAGCCTTCAGAGAAGATGTCGACCGTTTTCAATCTAGCTTAGGGTTCTAAGAGTTGTTACGTCGTAACTCGTTCACTTAATCGCTGAAGCTAACGGAAAACGTATGTGTTTTGTCGTGAGACAAAGGTGACGTCCCTTAAAACCCAGATTCTTTGTCCACAAATCCTGATTTTCCAGTTTTTTGAGCGCCCATATGTATTGTGGGAACTTTTGGCGCCTTGAAACAACATGGCTGAAGTTGCTACTGATGCACATTTACTTCTTGGCAAAGAAGTGGCGAGGTAAACCATGTTTTGCATTTTTTTCCTACCAGATATTGGAATTAAAATTATCCCCTTACTATTTGTAAAGAAAAATTCATCAAATACGCTTTGTATTTTGATATTTGTGTGATTCTCGAGGTTTACGTGATCGTTTGGTCACCTTGCACGTGCCTATAGTGTGAGTGTGTTTTACAGTTGTAAAGCACTGTCTGATGTCAGTCTCAATTGAACACTTACCCAGTCGACCATGGGCTGGAACTGATTTTAATAACAGTGTGAAACATTCGTTGGAAAACAATAATGTTTTGGTCGTGGAAATTAATTAATCTCGTTAATTAGAGCGCTGTGTGGTGATCACGCCTCACCCATAGGGATCCAATTTTAAACCTCAATACATGGAGGTCATTTAGTGATCACTTGTATTTGATAGACCCTTGCTGCATTTCCTTTGAATGTAAGCCAAATTTTCCTCTTTCTCAGACTATTTTTGCCTCATCCTCCAATATAAATTTATATTTACTTTATCCAAGTTTTATTATTTTTTTTTTGGGGGGGGGGGGGAGGGGGGTTGTCACCTTTATATCCTGTTCACTTCTCTTTCCTTTTTCAAAAGCGTCTTGGAAAGTTAGTGATGTAATATGTATTTAAATTAAATCAATCCAGTACCTTTAGGAACTGCTAAAGTTAGTGATGATTTTAGCCTTTAAATAGAAATTCCTAACTATTTAACACACATGAGTGAACAAGACAGAATTTCTCCTTACAATGCCAATACAAAATCAAACAGACAGTCAATATTAGAGGATTGTTAGTTTATCCAATACCAAATTGTCCAAGCTAACATCAGAAGAAATGTATTGGAGACAGTAAAGAGAATTCTTGATGAGATCTTGTTAGTGAAAGAGTTAATTGATCAGACATTTTTACCAAATGCTACCCAATGTGGTTAAGTTTTAATTTTCAAGATTCTGAACAATGACTATTCAAGGCTTTATAATGCATGCCCAATATAGCATGTACAAGGGTGAGACTGTGGTTAGGTCATAAACACAATGTGCAAATTTAGTTAAGGCTGTCACAGCTTCATTTTCACAACATTGGGTCTCACAGTAGGAGTTGAAATCACTTGTGCACAGGAAGTGGCCAGTAATATTAGAAAATCAGGTCATTTCAGTTGTGTTTGGCACGGATCGTAAACCTGCCCACTGTTTCTTATTTTTGCAGTGAGATTCGTCAGAAGTTGAAAGAAGATGTTGCAGCCATTAAGGAAGAAAACATAGGGTTTAAGCCAGGCCTTGCCATTGTTCAGGTATGGTGTTTCATTATCATTACAGAGCTGCTTATAAAAAAGCAGTGCTGACCAAAACCGCTGGCCAGTATCTTTGTATTATAGGCCATAAATTTCTTGCAATTTTAGTTCTGAGAATTTGATGCTGATTTGCCACTCTCTTCTCGATACTCCTATGCTTGACAATTTATTGAAATGTGTGAGAAATTCCTTTCTGATCACTACTGGGAGTAAGTGGCTAAGTTGTTCTTTGTATGAAGTACTGTTTATAGTTTGCTTTTCCTTCAGATTGGCGATCGAAGTGACTCAACAGTTTATATTAAGTCTAAAGTCAAAGCTGCGGAAGAGGTAAATGTAAATATTGAAAGTGAAACTGGATGGTGAAATTTTTCAAGCATCAAGTTGATCTACATATATATCCAACATCAGTCTGCATATTCTCCATACTTTTCTCTATACATTTCTTAAGGTGCCAACAAAGAGAATTTGCTTAACAATCAAGAGCTTCTTTAGTTGGTGATCATTTCCTTTATTCTCATGACCTAAATGTTTGATTGAGAAGTTACATTGTTAAGAGAAATTACATGCTGGTCAATCCTAAGGGTCATAGGGTTAACAAAACTGAGCATCTTCTTTTTTGTAGATTGGGATGTTGGCAAGGCATGTGAAGCTTCCAAGAACATGTACTCAAGCAGATGTGAGAGTTATGTTTATTAACACTTACTTAATAGATGACCTGATTAAATAACTTCAGTTACATAGTGTGGTTGTACAGATGATGTGAGTGTAAGAGGTGATTAAAGTGGTGACATTGTGGTTGTGTTGCTTGGAATTTAAGTTTACTTGCCTGGAAGGAAAGTAGATTTGTAAGGTCTACTACATATTGGTATGAAATGTAAATATATGAAATATTCCTGTGTTAATGCCATTCAATTCTGTGTGAAGCTGTTTTGCCAGGTATTGAGTTACCCAGAATTGGTGGTGTGTTCTGTAGTAGCACTTAATCAAATAGACCTAAATCCTTTACACCCTAAGATCAGCATGCATATTCTCCATACTGTTTCCTATACATTTCCTAAGGTGCTGACAAGGAGATTTTGCTTAATAATCAAGAGCTTCAGTACTTGTTGATCATTTCCATTATTCTCATGACCTAAATGTTTGATTCAGGGGTGATACTGTAAGGAGAATTTAGATGCTGGTCACTCTTAGGGGGTAAAGGGTTAAATTGTGTTGTGTTTCTGTTACCTGTTTCTAGGTCATTGTTATAAGCAGTTGAGTAACCTGGAATAGAGCTTGATTTAAGCAAACAAAAGTATTAGTGGTAACAGCGGAGCTCACAGAGCATAGCCCCATTATTATACAAAATACTAGTAACCCATCAAGCTGAAAAAATTTGAATGTACGACCGGAAGACCGTATGATTGTACGACTGTACGGCCATACAAGGTGTTACTTTTAGCATGCATGGTCAACTGTACCACAGGCACACTAACACCACGGCTTTGTCCAGTAGTCCAGTGGTCAGTGTACTGGGCTCCGAGTCGGACAACCCGGGTTCTAGTCCTGGCCGGGGCAAGGTGTTGTGCCCTTCAGACATGCGGGAAAAAAAAAAAATGTGAGCTCTGCTTTTAGGCTTGGCTAAATCTATATATTAGAAAAGAAGGCTATGGAGTTATTGTATGCTACTCTCATCCTGTTGCATAACTTGTAAATTGCATGTTTTTCTTGTGTTCTTTTACCACTAGGTTCTAAAAGCTGTAGATGAGCTGAACAAGGATTCAACAATTCATGGCATCATTGTTCAGCTTCCTCCTGATTCTGAAAACCCAGTTGATCCTGCAATTTGTACCAATGCTGTAGCTCCAGAGAAGGATGTAGATGGGTGAGATTTTCCCCTTAACTGTCTAACTCCCAAGATCTGATTGTTAATTCTCCCATCTGGCTGTTACACATTTCCTTGTAATTTAGTTACACGAATTTGGTGTTATATCATAATAACAACCTCTCACTGATAAGTCTGAGTATTCTCAATACTTGTTTGTTGGATAACATATGTATATTGTAGGGAGAAGTTACATGTAAATCACTTCTGGGAGTTAAAGGGTTAAGGTGCTCACCATGGATATTACTTTATTTTCCTTTATTATTAAATCTCTGCCTTTCTGGATTCTTAAAGCATTAAACCTTTACACCCAAACACCATTATGCATCTTCATACTGTTCTCTATAAATTTCTCAAGTTGCTGATAAGGAGAATTTGTTTAACAATCAAGAGCTTTAATTGCATGGTGATCATTTCCTTTATTATTGCAACCTTAATGTGTGACTCAGGGGTGATCTTGTAAGGAGAAATTATATGCGAGTCACACTAAGTGGTTACAGGGCTAACAGCTACATGGTCTGAAAGAGTATTGTGAGAATCTTTACCAGGGATGGTAAAGGTTTTTACCTTAGACCTCAGTAAATTTTGTAAATTATTTATGTATCTGTATACAGTATTAATTTTTTTGGGTGATTTCTTCAATCAGTAGTTTAATTTTTTTAGTGTCTTTCCTTGTGAGTTAACAGTTTTTGGGGGAGGTGGGTTTGGGAAAGGGCACAAGGATTTGTGAAAATTTTTCTTCTCTCTCCCCTCCCTTGTTGGGTTTATGCTGAGAGCACTGTAGGGGTTTGCTTTGTTTTGTAGCGGCATTATGTTCAGGCCAGAGCTTCTTAGTGTCCAATGTCTGCTTGACTAACATTACTACAAGTTGTCGTCATATTTCTGATCATGTGCTAAAGATGAACTCTGTTTTTTATACTTGTGATTCTGTTGAGCGAATTGAGTTAATATTTTTGTCCCTATTATATCATTAATCTATTTTTTAGCACATTGTAATGATATGTCATTTTGTTAAAGGTTGCATGATGTGAATGCAGGAAAGCTGTCCAGAGGAGAGTTAGATGATTGTATTGTGCCATGTACTCCCAGAGGCTGCTTGGAGTTGATAAAAAAATCTGGTGAGTGACATTTATCAATTGCAAATATTTCAAGGAATTTAGCACCAACATGAAGTAATGCATTATAATTATGAGCACTGAAAGTGTGATCTTCACACTATAGTTCATAGCACAGTCATTGGTTTTGTTTTAGAACCCTCTACATGTACACCCTAATATCAGTATGCATATTCTCCATACTGTTCTCTATTAATTTCCTAAGGTACTGATAAGGAGAATTTTTTTAACAATCAAGAGCTTCATTACTCGGTGATCATTTCCTTTATTCTTAGTGTTTGATTCAGGGCTGATATTGTAAGGAGAATTTAGATACTAGTCACTCTTTAAGGTCAAAGGGTTAAGCCTCTTTACCCTGACATCAGTATGCATATTCTCCTTACTGTTCTCTATACATTCCCTAAGGTGCTGATAAGGAGAATTTGTTTCATAATCTAGAGCTTCTCTAGTTGGTGACCATTTCCTTTATTCTCATGACCTTAATGTGTGATTTAAGGGTGATATTGTAGGGAGAAATTAGATACTAGTCACTCTTAGGGTTTAAAGGGTTAAAGTATCAAACTTGTCAAACAGGTACAGAAATTGTTGGAAAGGAAGCTATAGTTCTTGGAAGAAGCAAAATTGTGGTAAGTAAACCTGCAATTCATGATATCTTGAAATGACTTTTCACCTGGATGGTGTAATTCTAAAGATATATAATTCTTAATTCTCTGAACTGATTCAGAAGGAAATTTATAGCTGCTGGAAGGGAGATCTTAATCAGATCTTAAGCATTCCTTATTTCATGATCAACAGGGATCTCCTATGGCAGATCTTCTCAAGTGGCATAATGCTACAGTGACTACATGTCATTCAAAAACTAAAGATTTGCCAGATGTGGTATGTTGTTAGTTGTAACTATTAAGTAATTGTTGACTGAATATTTGATGGCGTGGTCTGTTTTTCTCAAAGCATTCAAATGATAAGCTGAATTATATGCAAATGCATGCATTTCAATTGGTTGTTACTTATGATCTTTGATCTACTGGATCCTTCCAACATGCTGTTAGAGGAGGTCCTGGGGCATGCTCCCCTGGAAAATTTGAAACTCTCAGAGACATTATTTCTAGCATTTTGGGACATACGTGTATTTGAGTAACTTCATTTAGCCAGACATTGATGTTAGGATCAGTTCAAAAATACTTATTTTCTGTCTGTGATCGTAATTCACTAAGTAGCCGGGGCTTACTGGCCTCAAGTGACAACCTTGACACAAAGTACTACATGCTACTTGAATCTTTTGGTTGATAGGTGAGGAGGGGAGACATTGTTGTGGTGGGAATTGGAAGAACAGAATTTGTCAAGGTATATGTTATTCAGTGTGTTATGTGTTATGATACATGTAAAAAGGTACAGTGGTTCCAGGGATTTCAAAATGTTCTGAAGTAGGCATCCGACTCTGCAAAAGTAGGTGACTGTAAGAAGTTCACTATGAGCCAAAAGTTAATTATTTTGACCAAAGTGACTGGCGACGTGTTATTGAGTAGCTGGTGGAATTTATGATGTTGCTGGCTTGTTTTGAAAGCTCTGTGGTTCACTAAGCAGTAACTTATCCCAGTGTCTTTAGCATGAAGCAAGTCAGAGGATTCCTTCCCCCTCTTTCCCCAAATGAGTTGCTCATTGGTCACAGGTTTTCCCCCTTCTCCTTAGCCTTTATAGAATCAGGTTTCCTTGATACTTATTTTTGTTCCTGGATGGAGAGGGTTACTGAGATAGAAGAGCTGTGGCTTAGTGCTAGCTGCCAGCAAAATTTGGCCCTCAATGAACTTTTAACAGTCACCTACTTTTACAGAGTCTGATACCTACTTCAAAACATTTTGAAACCCCAGGGCCAATCCCCAGCTGGAAATAGTCTTTTTGAATAACACTTCACATCCTGGCCTGGTCTTGCCCATAGGACCTTTCAACTTGGAGTCCAGGCCTGGGTTTTTCAAAGCTGGGTTAAGATAACCCAGGGTTAGTGTGAAATTTGGTTTCAGGTCTGAAAGCTTTAAAAGAAAATTCAGTTTGAATCTTTTTGCTTGCAACTTGATCATTGGATTTTTGAAAAAGAAAAGGGAAAAATTTTCCTTAAAGGCTTTTGAACAAAGAAGTAGAGAAACCTGGATTAAAATTTATCCTTGGGTTTAAGTGCTAACTTACCTTCAAACAACTGAGCCCAGAGTTAAACCAAGTAGCTATTTCATCTCCTGTGTCATGAACATACCTCTATTGTCCTTGAATGATTTAGTTAATATTAAATACTTTTTAAAATAAGTATATGTTAATGGATCATAATGGATTTGATAAAAATTAGCTTTGTTCATTTTGGTTGAGGTGAGTGGAACCCTTACCAGTGATAATTTATAATTTATTTATTTGTATTTTGCTTCTCAGGGGGACTGGATTAAAGAAGGAGCAGTTGTTGTTGACTGTGGAATAAATGTGATTCCAGGTTTGTGAATAATAAAGAATGATCAAGGTTACATTATCAAGATGGGTTTTGTCCAAGGTTATTTGCTACTGACCCTGCAGTAACATCATCAAGGACAATGAGAGAACTTAAGAGGAACTGAAGATTGCAATCACATGTCAGTTCTTTTTTGTGTGAACTTACCTGTGTCAGCATTTATTTGGTAGCTTGTTGCGTAGTTACATGCAGTAATTACCCCTTAAATTTTTAGATGAGACTAAAAAAAGTGGACGTCGCCTTCTTGGTGATGTAGATTTTCAAGGGGCAAAGAAAAGAGCAAGCTGGATTACTCCAGTACCAGGAGGTATGTTGTGTTCACTTGTGACCAGAGCTGTTTGTTTTGTTTTGTGTGTTTGGTTTTTTTTTTGCGTGAAATCTATAGACATGATGCTTCCATTTGTTTTGGACACATTCAGAAAATAACCTACCTATGCTTGAAATGATGGGTTGCAAAAGTAAAGTAGAGTGCAATCATATGTGAAGGATTGCTCAAAAGAAAGATCAGCTTCTTGTGAATGACTTTACTCTTGTGCAATATAGACTTTGCACATGTAGTGTTGCTGTAATTCCCCAATATGCTTCAGTTTATCCTAGTTGTGGAAAATGTTGAGCCAACACTTATGCCAGTATTTGTCTGATGTTGGCAGGTGTAGGACCGATGACTGTTGCCATGTTGATGAACAACACTGTTGACAGTGCTAAGAGGGCTCTACAAAAACAAAAGGTCTCTCCTACTTTGAGAATGGGCTTGTCTTTGGCCCCATTGTTTCCATATTTCAGGCGTTTTCTACGTAAATGATTTTTCTCTGTGCTTTGCTTGTATACTGCTCTGCAAATCGATTTCATTCTCCATACTGCATTAGTGTTTTGCTTTTCAGGGGGGAACTGGTAAAATTAATTTACTGCTTGAAGTGACTCTTCATACTACCTAAAATCACAGGAAAGGATTACATTACAGTTTTAAAAATTTCTGTTAAATGCTGTGCTAATAAGGGAAAACACTGTTGTAGATTGATTGTGCTTTGTCAGTGTTGTTACTAATGCATTGTGACACACATGTAGCAGTTCTTTATGGTGAAATGAAATTTTTGAAAAAGACAAAAGAATGCATACTGTAGCTATTTTCACATAGATTTTTATAGACTAAAAGCTATTTTCTGATTGTTGAAACAAATTGAGAGTAGGATAAATGTTTTCATGGTGGGTCACAGCAGTTTTGTATGATGTTGGCAACCAGAAAAAAACTGCCACCTACTGATTAGATTTGTCAGAATTAACACAAATTCCTGCTTTGTCCAGACATTACTAATTAATCATTACAAATGATTTACAAATTAAATTAAACAGGCATTAGCTCCATTTGAAAAGTACTAAAAATTGTTGAGTCAAATTCGCCCAGTGCTCATAATTGGGTTACTTTCAAATTGGTAATAGGTATTATTAATGATTATTAACACATTACTAATAAATGATTAATATTTATGTATTAAATGCTTACAGTAAGTATAAACATGTATTCTACATTCTCATAACATGTAACATTCAGGGAAAGTGTAAGAGTTAGGTTTAAATCTAACTGTCGAAATTTCTTTAAGGTTAATTGCTTATGCAGCCAACTTTCTAGTCTAAGAATGGTTGTTATTTTGCGACAGGCTTCAACTTAAGTTTTGTTCTGTGACATGAATAGGTACACTTGTGTATGTACAGTTGTATCTAGAGGAATATCAAGGCAAATCAGTCCTTGAACAATGCTAGTAATTAAGCCACAATAAGGGACAAAAGGAATTGAGACACTTAAAATACACAGATTATGAGTGTTTAATTATAAAAGTTTATCTTTTCCTGTTCACCTTGCATTTTCCTCCTGTACCATCCCATTCCCTTCATTCAGTGCTGTACAAGAACAATATGGGGCTTGGCAATGACAAATCCAACTTTGTTCTGGAGGTTGTGAACAAAATGAATCGGAAAGGGGTATAGTTTGCTCAATGTGCATGAAAAATTAGTTGGTGTCTCAACCCTTTTGGAGCTTGTTGTAGCCAGGCAGTACAGGCTCACTGGGATTGCTTGTATGTGATTTGCTGGGTTGCTTGTTGTTAAAACCTACTGAAGGAAATTCAGCGTTTTTTGAATTTGCATTGCAAATGGAAATAGTAAATAATTGTAGCTCTCAATGTTTTTGGAGTGAGGGAAGGAGCTCTGACCAGGTGAGGATGCAAGACTTGATATGTGAAAGAAACACAAAAGATAAATAAGTCCTTCATGACTTATTTGGTTAGTTAGGAAGATAAGTCTGTTGTAAAAAGTATTTTAAAAGTACTCCTTGGTATGAGGGGAGGGTGGTTTTAAACCTCAAAACTCTTAGAAGTGATTGACATGTAACTTCTCCCTTTAATATCCATACATAATCCAGGAAACAGGTAGTGAGAGTACTGTACTCAAACAGGTAGGAGTTGTTATCTTGAACTAACACCAGATTCTTGTTACTGTTTCACAAGGAAATGTGTGGCAGCTAGATGGGAGAAATGACAAGCAGATCTTGGGGATTATAGGGAACAGTATGTGTAGAGCAGGGGCTGTTGCTAACAGGGTGCCCAGGATGCATTTTTGAGGTTGAAAACCTGTTCTGAAACCTTCCACTCAGTTGCTGGCAAATTGTTATTTGTCAAACCTGTCTGGTTGTGTTCATGGGGTGAGGCAGGTGATATGGGAAGGTATACTGGGGGAGGGAGAGTGTATTTTGTAGGGAAAGGGGTTTTTAGCTGGTATCATCTGGTACAGTTGGATTAATTGTCTTCCACTAGATCTAAATATTGATTCTCTGCACTGTTTATCATTCATTAATGATACTTTTGCATCCGAAAATTTGGTGGACAATTATACAATATCCCCCAGTGTAAATCTTCTTATGTTATCACCTTTCTGGTACAAAATGTAGTAGTGTTCATGCTCAGTGAACACTGCAGTTGAAAGGGTTGCATATTAATGAACCAGTTGAAGAGACTATGGTAACAGGATATCTCACAGAAGTTAATGTATAAAAGTGAAGTCAACTGTGCTGAATTCAAAGTATTTTGCTATGTGATATTCTATTTGTTCATGTTGGCTTCAATTGCATTTTTAAAAATTCCATAATTGAGTCATTGTGCTGAGAAAGCTGCAGAATGCGCACCTTGTCCAGGTCCTTCCCTCATTCCTGGTAAACATGGTAAAGTGATCTCAGCTGCAATTTATTGGTCAGTGATTCATTTTTCAATCTCTAACATTTCTCTTGTGTAGATATGTTTAATCACTGTAACATAGCTATCAGTTATTGCCAATTTATCTTTAAAGGACTGAGCAATATTTCATCCAAAAAAAAGTTACCTTGTCAATATAGACATTGTGGAAAGATATTTGTACATCACCACTAAA
Source organism: Pocillopora verrucosa (assembly GCF_036669915.1). Lineage (NCBI taxonomy): Eukaryota > Metazoa > Cnidaria > Anthozoa > Scleractinia > Pocilloporidae > Pocillopora > Pocillopora verrucosa. The sequence continues at coordinate 4,546,905 of NC_089324.1, forward strand.
TTAGTTAAACATGAGTGAAATTTGTCAAGGCTGACAGAATTCCATAGTAAATGACAGCTGAGTATAATTGGTTCTGTGATTAAAAAAAAGATTCTCTCTTGTGGTATAGGAATGCTCTAATTACAGTGAGTACTTAATCAAGAGTTGTTGGGGTTCTCATAATGCCGAATTAGAAAACCATTGTCTTTCATTTGAACCATCTTTGCTGGTCACTTTTAAATTCTATTAAATTTATTTACTTGTAATTTGATTACAGTAGGATTTGTTGAAACTTGTACATGTACAATGCTAGAGTGCTTGAAATAAATTCTACTTTGCATTGGAATTTTTATGGGGTCGATTCATTGTGATCAAATTATTTACTAATATTATGTGTCAGGGTGTTAATTAACATGTTATGCATAAATGGTAATTACACACTAACCTTGATGCATTTTTGAATGCCGAGATGTACAATTAAAGGTTCAGTGAATTTCAGGGAATGCTTTAACCCTTTAACTCCCAGATCAAGTTTGTAATTCTCCTTACTTTCAACCATACAATTCTGATAATGTTACTTCAGAGAATTTAGTATTGGATGAACTAATTGTCCCCAAACTGACATCTTTCTTAATTCTCATTACTTACCTGGTTGATATTGTGGTGATATTGTAAGGAGAAATTCTGTGTTGGTCACTCATGGGAGTTAAAGGGTAAAGATCATTTTTCTAAGTGTTATATTGTTTTTTTTTCCCTTTGAATTGTTGTCTTGCACCCCCCTGGTCATCACTCCTTTGCTCTGCAAGTAAATTCAGCTCAATTCTCCTAAAGAAATGCATAAGAAATATATGTCTGGAATATCCTTCAGAGGTCCTTTTTGCCAAAGGTTTTTCTTTGTTAGTTGTTAATTTAGTTGTCAAAATAATCAAGATGGAAGCAAAATGAGCGTTTTCATGAAATAATGTGTCACTCTTGTTACCAGCTGATCAGTTCTTTTTACAGGGTGGGCCTTGGGACATTCGTTATCTACCACTGAATCTTCAAAGACCTGTTCCAAGGTAAGTTACTTTATTGCTCTAAACCACATTGTATGGCTATATATTTTTTTGGCAGTTCAATTTTTTATTTGAATACAGACAGTAATCCAAGATTGCTCTATTCAACTTTGTGAATTGTTCAAGAAAATTCTTGCTACTCTCTTAACATTCAGATGCAATTTAACAAGTCAAAATTAATTGTGGCTCAATCACTTTCTTTCATTTTCTTGTGCTTCAGTCATTTAACTTGTTTTTTATGTTATTTCTTGTTGGCTGACAATACACCCTATTTTAAATTTATGATTCACTTTCTGTCAACCATACATGCAATTCTTATCATGTTAGTTCAGAGAATTTAGTATTGAATCAACTAATTATCCCCAAATTGATATTACCTTATTGCTTATCTGGTTGATATTGTATTGATATTGTAAGGAGAAATTCTGTCTTGGTCACTCATGGGTGTTAGAGGGTTAAACAAGATTTTGTTGTTCCCCTTTTTAGTGATATTGATATCTCAAAGCATCAAGTGCCAAAGAAGATTTTTGAACTGGCAAAGGAAGCTACAATTCTTGATCATGAGGTAATAGTTGCACCTGTACCATGGCCCCTACCCCCCCCCCCCCCCCCGGCAAGGAACACTTTAGTTAGGAGAGAGCTGTTTAGGCCTTCAAACCTGTACTCTGTTTGAGAAGAAATCTGTGCACTTTGCAACTCTGTTCATCAGTGACGCACTTGACTGTGCTTGGTGTGTGCCACTTTTTTGTTCTTACCACATTTTCTTAAACATTTTCTGTGATATCAAACTGAAGAGATGCATGGCAACCTGGAATTGATTTGTTTAAGTGCCATCAGACACAGTCAGTATGCACACGTAGCATTTTTCTTTTTGGTTTTTGTAGATAGAGCTCTATGGAAACAAGAAGGCCAAAGTTTCCCTTGATGTCTTGGAAAGACTCCAAGATCAGTTAAATGGAAAATATGTTGTTGTTGCTGGGTGAGTTGGGGTCTCTAACATGTGAACTGTTTTTAATCAGTAAAATCTTGAAAGGTAGTGAGGTGTTGTTATTGGAGTAAAACTTCAAATGGAGTGTTGAGTACAACTAATACTTAAATTAATTTGAAAATTATTTAAGTCCTCTGCTACTTAACTTGTTAACCCCTAAGAGTTACCATCATCTATTTTTTACCTATAGTATCACCCCTGAATCAAACTTCAAGATCATGAGAATAAAGAAAATGATCACCAACTTAAGAAGCTCTTGATATTCAAACAAATTCTCTTCGTCAGCTCCATAGGAAATTTCTGGATAGTAGCAGATATGTAATGAATTTAAGAAAATAAATGTAAAAAAAAAACATGTTTCAACAGTTCTTCTGTCATCTTCACTTCTGATTTCACTAAGAACAAAGTCGAATTTAAGGTTTAAAACAAAATGCTTACTGGACAAAACAAACAATAGTAACAGAATAATGTATGCAATTACGAAAGTTGATGATTAAGTGTAGGTTGCACCCATTGAATGTGGATAACTTCTTTGATTTTAACTTGGAAAGCTGTGGAAGCGTGATCTAAAATGCTAAAACATTCGTCAGAACATAGAGTGCGACATTGTGGAGAATTTCATGTATATAGGAAATTTATAAAGAACAGTATGAATAATGTGCATTCTGATAGTAGGGTGTAGAGGGTGGAGAGACTTATGGCAGCATTTTTGTCTTGATGTAGGATGACCCCCACCCCATTTGGAGAGGGAAAGAGTACAACAACAATAGGTGTGGCACAGGCCATGGGTGCACATCTCAAGAAGAACTGTTTTGCCTGTATTCGTCAGCCTTCCCAAGGCCCTACATTTGGGATCAAAGGTAAGGTAATTAGATTTTAGAAATCACAAATCTGGGCCCAGTTCTGTGAGGGGCAGATAGCAGTATCCAGCAGATAAATCATTATCCAGCAGATAAGTGATTGTAAAACATACAGCACTATCATCCAACCTTCCAACAACCAGGACTTGAACTGTTGTCATCATGATAAACATAAAAGTCAAACATCTAGACAAAGGCCATTCTGTATGACTGGTGATCAAAAATGAACAAAAAAGAATATCTTTTCATTTTAGGCGGAGCAGCTGGAGGGGGCTATTCACAGGTCATTCCCATGGAAGAGGTAAGCACCATGAGTCCACTCAGGTCTTTGTGAGTGATCATCAGTACACTGCGTGGCTCAAATGATGATGCTCTGTTCTACTACACTCTACTTTAAGTACACTTCAGCCTAAAGAATAATCACAACCTGCAATGCCATACTGTAAATTCTCTCCTTTTTGTCTATTTAGTTTAACCTTCACTTGACTGGTGACATCCATGCCATTACAGCAGCAAACAACCTTTTGGGTAAGTTATAAGTGAATGATAATGTTTTTTAAAGTAGTTATGACTAGACAGGGTTAAAACCCCATTTCTGTTATATTACACTATAAAATACCTGAGTTACATGAGTGCCCTGATTGGTCAAAACCTTTCATTTATTGCACACGAAAACCCATAGAAAATTGTTTATTTTATAAAAGCAATAGACCATACTATCTACTGATAACCTAATAAACTGTGTAGATGTTGGAGGAACATGAGAAAAGTTTGTAAATCACAAACTGGAGACATTAGTGATTAACTCTTTAACCCTGAAGAGTGATTAGTAACTATTTTCTCCTATCAGTATTGCCCCTAAAACAAATGTTAAGGTCATGAGAATAAAGGAAATGATCACCAACTAAAGAAGCTCTTGATTGTTAAACAAATTCTCCTTGTCAGTACCATAGGAAATGTATAGAGAACAGTATGGAGAATATGCATACTGATGTTGGGGTGTAGAGGGTTAACTAACTTCTCAAGTTCAACATCTTAAATGCATTATTAGGCCTGTAAGTGGATAGGAGGTGCAGTCTATTGTGGGCTTGAATACCTTTACCTTTTAACTCCCTGATCAAATTTGTAATTCTCCTTACTGTCAACTATACAATTCTTACAGTTTTAGTTCAGAGAATTTAATATTGGATCAACTAATCATTCCTAAATTGATATTTTTCTTTATTCTCATCATGTACCTGGTTGATATTGTAGTGATATTGTAAGGAGAAATTCTATCTTGGTCACTCATGGGAGTTAAAGGGTTAAATCTCATTTACTGGGTTACCTCATTCTTTGGGTATTTTGTTAATAAGGAAAATGGAGTTACATGTCTGCAACTAAATGTTGAGATGGAGTTTGATATGAAATCTGGAATACCTCTCTTTCAGCTTCTGCCATTGATACAAGGATGTTTCATGAATCATCCCAGACAGATGAGGTGTGTGTTGTTGTGACAGAGTTGCTAACTTATTGATCATTTTTGTAGCCTTTTTTTAAATATAAACCTCTCTCAGTGTATGGTTAGACATTGTGCTGTACACCCAGACACAGCAGTGATGTGACAGGGTTGAAGATTACAGTTGCAGCCAAAATTCAACTTGAATTGTAAACTTCATGACGTGATCAATCAACATGCAACTTTTCCTCACAATAAAATATTTTTTTGGTTTCTACCATGTCCTTTAAACAGCCGATAATGATATCCCAATGAAACATAAAATAGTGTAAAATAATTTACAATGCAATGGATCAATTTGTTAATCAAATGACCTTGTCAAGGAAATGTTTGTATTAGCAGCTACAAAATTGGAAGATAGAATTATTATAAATCAAGTCAAGAGGGTTAGTGATCATGAATTTGCGGTGGAAAAGCACAGAAGTGTGTTTAAATCAAATTTGAATTTTTCTCTTTCTGTCCAAGGCCCTGTTTAATAGGCTTGTACCTGAGAAACATGGAAAAAGGGAATTTTCAAACATTATGCTGGGAAGGCTGAAGGTAATTTTAGTTAAAAATAAATATAAATTCTAAGTAGGTTAAGTCAAGTTTATTCAGACTTTTTTTCAGGAGGGAATGAGTAAAAATAACACAGTGCAGTTATTATTACTTTTTTTTTTCACTCTTCCCCCCCCACCCCCCCCCCAAAAAAAGAGAAAACAAATATGAAGAAACTTAACATAAGCCACCCAGAATTTACATTTAGTTTAGAATTTTATTGTAATTGGAATCATATGCTTGTATACTAGTTATAATGCCATTCTGTTTTGATACTCCTAGAGGCTTGGTATTGATAAAACAGACCCTAATGAGTTGACACCAGAAGAGATCTCAAAGTTTGCACGCCTAGACATTGATCCAGACACCATAACTTTTCAGCGAGGTAATGTAAATAAACTGGCATTGTATAATTGTAATATAATATTATACTTCCCTTTAAACAAAACAAAAGAAAACCTTAAAAAGGACAATATTGATTCATTATTCCACTACTATGCCATTTCACAATATTATAGGACAATAACATGCACAAAATATGCCACTGTGTTACACTGTAGAACAGGGCAAAAATAGCAACAAAAGGGAGCAAAGAAAAGGCTGCATAGAGCAATCCATACTTTGTTTTTTTTCCTTTTTCTTGTCTTGGCTTTTATAGCAACAAACTTTTTAGGCGTATCAGATTTTTGTGTCAATCATAAAATCATGTGAAATGCCCAGTTGTTGAGACAATTAAAGAAGGCATGGGTGATCATGTGAAAATTAGACTCAACCCAAACTTAGCTCTATATATAGCCCAATTTGAAAAGTTATCACTGTGAGCAGTCAGAATAAAGGTTTGCACTATCATTAGCCAATGAGAACTCAACCTAAAAACCAAGCAAACTTCTTGAGGAGTAGGAAAACATTATTGTTTTTTAGTTTTGCTTCTGATTGGTTGACAGATTGGTGCAAGTTGATAGAACCACAAAGCAAAGTTAAATAGAACCAAAACAATCCGGCATTACTTTTGACACTCCAGTTAAAATTGCTGACTGGTCATCCTGATTACTTGAACTTGAGCATCAATTGGAACATTGCGAGTGATTGACCAATCAGAGGGAAGTTGAAATAAATACTACTGCTGTAGTTAAGCTTTTCTAATATTGGTTACAAATGTACCTGTTTGGTTGTTGTATATTTTTCCTCTTACAGTGATTGACACAAACGACAGGTTTCTTAGGAAGATTACCATTGGTCAGTCAGCTACAGAGAAGAACTTCACACGTCAGGTATTGATAACTAACTTAATGGCTTGTGTGTAAAATTTGTGTTGAATTGTGGTTATATTGGGGGTTGTTTATTAGGAAACTTTTCTCATCCATGTGGTATCAATTTTTGCAGACTCAGTTTGACATTACTGTTGCAAGTGAGATTATGGCCATCTTGGCGCTAACCACTGATCTGAGGGATATGAGGAAAAGGTATTAATAGTGATGATCCTATTGTTTTTTTTTAATAATCAGCAACCCATTACACCCTAACATCAGCATGCATATTCTCCATACTGTTCTCTATACATTTCCTAAGTTGCTGAGAAGGAGAATTTGTTGAATAATCACAAGCTTCTTTATAAATTGGTGATTATTTCCTTTATTCTTGCGACCTTATAAATGATATTTGGGTGATATTGTGAGGAGAAATTAGATGCTAGTCACTCTTGGGGTTAAGGGGTTAAAGAAACAGGGGAATATGGCTTCTTTCCAAGGGGTTTCAAAATGTTTTGAGGTGGGTGTCAAGCAAAAGTTGTTGACTGTGAAAAGTTCATTAAGGGCCAAAAGGTAATTTCTTTGACCAGAATAACTGGCAACATGTTATTAAGTAGCTGGCGGAACTCCTAGAGTCACCAGCTTGTTTTGAAATCCCTCTATTTGGATCAAAGGTCACAAGTTTACTGTAACATTTGGCGGCAATCTGGTGAAGAAATCACTCGATATTACATCACTCTCCTCTGATGTACCTCAAAAACCTGTCTTCACTTCTCACAAACACAATTTTGTAAAACCATACTCAGACTAAACAGGTTTCTTATCTTCAATGCAGGCTTGGTAGCATTGTTGTAGCCAGTAACAAGGTTGGGGAACCTGTGACAGCAGATGATCTGGTAAGTATAATTTTGTCAATAAAACCTCAGTTGGCCCAGGTAGTTTGTATGGCTTCAAGATGACCAGCTTGCTGAAGTGGCCACATACCATGTCTGATCAAATGGGAAGCCCTCAAGAGCATCAAGTTTATAAAAGGTCTTGATCCTTTCTGTATGTCCTCCAGTAGGGTCCCCTTCATTAACAACCCCCCTCTGTGCTGGGCAACAGTGCTAGTTGCCTTTCAGTTCCCTTTCCTTTTGGTCTTGGCCCGTAAGCCCCTAAGATTGACTAGTATCTAATTTCTCCTTACAATATCACCCCTGAATCACACATTAAGGTCATGAGAATAAAGGAAATGATCAACAACTTCAGAAGATCTGGATCATTAAGCTAATTCTCCTTGTCAGCACCTTAGGACATGTATAGAGAACAGTATGGAGAATATGCATACTGATATTAGGGTGTAGAGGGTTAAACCAAAGAAATGCATACTACATGTCTATGTTTTTCTGTCAGGAAAAGAAATTGGAAAATCAATTTTAACTAGTCCTCTATTTGACTATTGTTAATCTTTCTTGAGAACCTTTCAGCTGTCTGTGCTAAAGTAGATGTTTTTCTGGCTTATGTGATAAGTTGTTGAACCTCTCCACTCTGACTGATTTTTTTTTCTGCTATTTCAGGGTGTTGGTGGAGCACTGACCGTTCTTATGAAAGATACGATCAAACCAAACCTGATGCAGACATTGGAGGTAAGATTTCTGTAGATTATGAACTGTCTCTCCTTTTTAGTGAAGGCCATTGCTCAAGTCAAAAAAACATCAACCAAAAAAAAATTGAAGTAAGGGTGCAGACCTGTGGAAGGGAAGTGTGCAAAAAGTAGCACCTTAATCCTAGAGTTCTGCATCGCAGACTAATATTTATATATATGTATGTAATTTTTTTTTGACTTGTTGAAAAGGAAGGACTGCTTGTAGCTTTAGATATCTCAGAAATTGCAATAACTGAAAAGGCAAGCCAAAAAAAAAAGCAACATCAAAAGGCTAACCCAACCACCCATTTTAGTCTTTTTATGGTACGCTCATACTGTTAAATTTTACGAGGCAAAATGAAGCAATTTTACCTTTGCCAAATTCCAGTACAGCAAGAGTGTTCAAATGTTTCCTCTCTTTGTTATTGTTATTATTTTTTTCAGGGCACTCCTGTCTTTGTGCATGCTGGACCATTTGCAAACATTGCTCATGGAAATTCATCCATTCTTGCTGACAGAATTGCTTTGAAGTTGGTTGGACCAAATGGATTTGTTTGTAAGTAATTACATAGTGTTGGAGATGTTTATTTGGGTACCAACTCCCGTAATGTGATCATTATTAGATGAAAATGTGCAAAAAAAAAATCTTTATGTGTAATTTTTTTCCCTCTCTCATTTTAGTCACAGAGAGTGGTTTTGGTGCAGACATTGGCATGGAGAAATTCTTCAACATCAAATGCAGATATAGTGGTAAAGTCTAAAATTTACAAAAACTTTGATAAAAGCAGATAATGTTATTTACTGTTAATGGGGTTGGTATGGGATGAAACTGTGCCATAGGTCTTGTATATGGCTTGAGTCTGAAGGCTGACGGCTGTACTCAAGACCAAGGGCACAGTTTTTTCTCCCATATGGACCAATTTAGACTGGGAAAGGCTCTTCTTTTCCTCGTGGTTTGCTTTTTTCTGCCTTTGCCTGATTGGTGTGGAGACGATTCCCAACCAAGGTTGATGGGCTTTGAGAGCATGATTAGCCAATCACATTTGAGGAGTTTAATTGCGACCCACTGAGATGCTTCAGGAAAAAAGTTTAAACCTATCCCTATAAAATCCTACCAGACTGTCTAAATTTGTATCACTGCTGAGGGAATTTTGATCAGGTTTCATTGAAACAAAACCTCAGTGATCACTGCAGCCAATTGGAACACAGAGAAGAATCACAAGGAACCAATAGAGTGAAAACAAACAAACTTCCTGTTGCACTGGACAGTATGGGTCATAAAATTGCTTATGGTTTTACCTTTTTGTGATTGGTTTGGACATTTAGGCAAGTTTTTAGACCAATCAAAGAGAAAACTAAAGCAAAATCAAATGCTTTCCCTGATAACTTCAGTCACCAGATTTGAATTGTCTTGTTTTTCATGCCTACAATGCAGTCCTTAATATATTAATAAAATTATTATTAAATATAATTTTCTATTTTGCAGGTCTAACTCCCCATTGTGCCATCATTGTTGGAACTGTCAGGGCTTTGAAGATGCATGGTGGAGGACCAAAGGTGATTGAGTTGTGCTTTTTTCTAAGTTTTTTTTTCTTTTTTTTTCTTCCCTTTCTTCACTTTAGAGTAGCACCTTGTTCTTTGAACCAAATGAAGTGCTACTAAAGCCAGAGTATAAGCTATAATCTTGAAAATTGGCTAGAGTTTTGTTAGTTTTTCGAACAGCAGTTTTCTTATCTTTTTAGCAGTTGCTATTTTAGTTTCTCTTTATTCTGAAGGTTGTAGCAGGGAAACCTCTCCCTTCTGAATACACCACTGAGGTAAGTCTTATTAACACTTTATACCCTAATGTCAGTTTCCATATTCTTCATACTCTTCTTTACAAATTTCCTTTGATGCTGATGAAGAGAATTCATTTAACAATCAAAGATTCATAAGTTGGTGATCATTTCTTTTATTCTCATGACCTTAATGAATGATTCATTAGTATTAGTGAAGGAGAAAATAGATGCTGGTCATTCTTAGAGGTTTAAGTGTTAACCCTTTACACCCTAACATCAGTCTGTATATTCTCCATACTGTTCTTTGTGAATTTCCTGAGGTGCTGGCAAGGAGAATTTGTTGAACAATCTAGAGCTTCTTTAGTTGGTGGTCATTTCCTTCATTCTCATGACCTTACTGTGTTACTAAGGGGTGATATTGTTGGGAGAATCTAGATGCAAGTCACTCTTAGGGGTTTAAGTGTTGATGATTGGCAAAGTGAGGGCTGTTCGAAGTGCCTCTCCACTCATGCCCTAACAAGGACTTAACTAAGCAACATTCCACTCTGGGATGTTGTTACAGTAGCAGCTGTCTGATATGTGTAGGTTGTACAATACCTGGGTTAGTCTGCCTCCTGTGTCCACCTTCATTCATCAAATATTCTTGCTCTTGCTCTGGAATATGATGCAATAGAAATTAGATTTTAATCAAAGGCAGCTCTGATGTTGAATAACTCAACAGACCCTGCATAGGTTAAAGCAGTTTAAACTTTTCTGAAATGAACTGATTCAAATTCTGCAAGTCTGCCACCATTAAACTTGTAAATTGAGGGACTTTGGAACAAGCTTTTAAAATCTACATTCTAGCCAATTAAAGTTTTTGTTATAATCACAGGATTTGCTAATGTTCACATCTTTTCTCAACAGAACTTTGATCTTGTCAAGAGTGGAATGGTGAACCTTGCCAAACAAATTGAGAATGCACGATTTTTCGGGGTCCATGCAATAGTTGCTGTGAACCGTTTTCCGTAAGTAGTGTCAAGGCCCTTGTAGAAGAGAAAGTCTTCCTTCTTTCAGTGGCATTAAAGTTTTCAAACTATTTAGAGTTGGATTTTCTTGTTTGTTTTGTCAGGAGTGACACTGATGCAGAGATTTCCTTGGTTATACAGCTTGCCAAGGAGGCTGGAGCTTATGATGCCGTAGAATGCACTCACTGGGCAGATGGAGGTACATGTATCAATTTAAACCCTTTACATCCTAATATCACTATATATATTCTCCATACTGTTCTCTATACATTTGCTAAGGTACCGACAAGGAGAATTTGTTTAACAATCAAGAGCTTCATAAGTTGGTGATCATTTCCTTTATTCTCATGACCTTGATGAATGATTCAGGGGTGACATTGTAAGGAGAAACTAGATGCTAGTCAATCTTTTGGGTCAAATTGTTAAAGTTCTCCATACTATTTTTTTGGTTTTGTTTGAAATTGGGTAAAATGTGTCAGGATAATTAAAAGATAATCACATATTTCAGGGGAGGTTAAGAAATTTTTCTTGCTTGCTCGCTTACATGCATCTCATTGACAAGAGGTTTGTACTGAATGAGGCTGTTGATCTACAGGAAAGGGTGCCATGGGTTTGGCTGAAGCAGTTCTTAAAGCAGTGGAGGAACCTGTTGACTTCAAGTTCCTTTATGACTTGCAGGTATGTAAGCTCTGCAGTTTTACTCTAAACCATTCTTTCATCTTAACATCAGTTATTGTTTGCAAAAAAACGTTCATGAATTGCACATGTATAATCATCAATTTGTGGATGATCACTGTATCACTGACCCTTCACAGTTTGACTTGCTACTTTAAAAAAAAATGCAGAAATTAAGTTTGGATCTGAATTGAAAATAAGGGGTTTGACAGGGCCTGAAACACTGCCTACTATAGATAGCCAAATGTTGGTAGGGAGTCCAATCATAATGGGGTTCTGCCTTTCCTTTATTAAGTAAGTACATGAGTAAGTAACCCTTATTAGTGTGATCTTTGTAAATGAAACCTTTGTTAAATGCAATTCTTTAGTTACCAATTGAAGACAAAATGAGAATAATTGCTCAGAAGATTTATGGTGCAGATGACATTGAGTTGTTGCCAGAAGCTCAGAAGAAGGTGGAACGCTATAAAAAGCAGGTGAATTTTTAGAAATTTTTAATTAGTCTGTCTTTCCAGAAAATGTAATATTTTTAGAAATAGTTGTATCTTATTATCTGTCCAATGGGGACCACAGGCTGCCTGATTATGTTTTCCCTGAAAAGGAGCAACCCCAGTGGTTAATTGGTGGAAGGTCTCCATGATACCAAAATTTAGATTTTTGACAGGGAAAAGGAGCTTCCTGGGATGTTCTAGTAGGTTTTTTTTAAGTTTGTATAAAATTGGCATTGAGTAGGGTAAAACCTCAATATAACTGTTTCTAAGGGCAGGAGAACAGTGCATAGGTGAGAATGAATGCAAAGAAAAATGGGGATTCTCAAGGATGCTGAAGATTTAGATGGAATACCAATGACTGACTTAATCTGCATCCTGTGTTTGTTTTCTGGAAAAAATGCTTTTTTAGTTAACACAGTCCCTTCCAAACCCCTCTGTTAGATGTTATGCAGGGTATAACTTTTTTGTTGTATGGTCTATTTCTTCAATAGGGTTTCAATGACTTGCCAATATGCATGGCCAAGACTCATTTGTCACTCTCTCATGACCCTGAGTTGAAAGGATGTCCCAAAGGTGTGTAGAACTATAAATGTCTTGCACTTCTGTTATACCTGACTTCAGGTTGCTTCAATCTGTTAACTTACCTCGGGATAACTTTGTAAGATGAAGTCTCTGGCCAGCCTTGTCTCCAGTATCTCTCCTCTTGTAACTCAACCTTCTTTCAATTGCATCTATTGCTTCTTTTGTCCTGCCCCCCCTGGATAGAGAAAGAGGGGAAGGAGGAAGAGAGGGGTATTCTGCTCCTATTGGGGTATTAGAGAAAAGCAACCATGAGAATTGTTTCTCTCGTTGTATTTAACACTTATCCTTTGCAGGATACCCTTAGTAGTTTAAAGGGTTTTCCTGCAGGTGCACTGTTATTCAATGTACACTCCTGGGGATAGTTCTTTGAAGGCCAAGTAGCATAACCCAGGATTAACTTTTTATCTCGGTTTCTTTATTCCTTTATTAAGAGGCCTTTTTGGGATAAATATGTTCCTTTTAGTGCATCCAATCAGCAAATTGTAGACAAAAAGAATTATACCAAATTTCAGGGCATGAAATTAATTTTTTTTTTCTGATAGCCTCTTGGCTCCTAAATTCTTCAAAGTGGTTGCCAATTCAAAAAAAGTTGGTCACCATTTTCAAAGACAAACAAAACCTTTTTTTACGCTGTCATCATTCTAGAAATTAAGTTAGGGAAAAGATCTTTAACGTGCTACAAAGAGGACACCAGGATGGATATATGCAATGTTTAAGCTCACCTAAATCTAAGGTGGTGTCTATTATCGATCAAGATGCATGTGCTGCGTTTTGGAAACAAACTTGACGAGGAAGTTTGCCGCGGATTTGTCTTTGCAAATCTTTTTGATTCACTATATCTCTAGGTAAGGTTATGATGAAACATTCAAGTCACCAATTTGGCCACTAATTTTCAGGATTTGGTTGCCAAAGTGAAAAATTTAGTTGCATTGGCGCCTGTATTAGGTGCAATTTCACGCCCTGAATTTTCTCTTAAAGTTTCCAGATCTGAAATCAGATTTCACTCTAACACTGGGTTTTCGTAACCTTGCTTTGAACAACCCATGGTGAAAGTTTCATGAATTGCCCAAAAACTCAAATCATGTGGAGCTCAAATCTGGACCTGTATGCACAGAGTGCAGGCAGGAAAACCTTACACTATCCCTGTAGTTTTGGCCAAAAATCTCAATATCTCAAAATATTAATACCCTTGACAAATGATTTGATCACAATTTACTGCTGCATCTCAAATAGGCTCGATTACCACTGCTCTCTTGTGTCTGGTCTCTGCTCCTACCTGTGGGGGGGGGGGGGGGAAGAGGAGGGAGGAGTAATCATGCCTACATCTCCAACCATCACTTTCAGGAAGACAATCTGCTGGCGTAGCATGATACTTTAAATTCCTTGCCTTCATTAATTCAATTTCTTATACATGTTTTCTGTTTTGCAGGTTTTGTCCTTCCCATCCGTGATGTTCGAGCAAGTGTTGGAGCAGGGTTTCTTTATCCATTGGTTGGCACTGTATGTGTTTTTTTTAACATATTTCATTACATCTCTTCTTTGCAACTGCTATTTGGGCTTGTCACAACATGCTCACTGGGAGGGTGTGTGTTGCATGACAAGTACAAAGCCATATGCAGTGGCCTGTATTGCACATTACTGCATCTGCTGGTAGTTTTGTGTCCACTTTAAAGTAATGAGAGGTAAAGCCACAAATTTTCATCCCCAACCTCTCCTGGCTTCACTGCTTGACCCTTCAGAGAGCACTTAAAACTGCCAGCCATGCAGACTAAGGAGACAGCTTTCCTCCAAGGATGATATGCTAAGAAAGTCCTCCATTACCTTTCACATGGCATTCCAGCTCAGTAAAACAAACTGTTATTATTTTTGTGTTTTCTTTTTTTTTATCTTTGAACGTTGCAGATGAGTACCATGCCAGGCTTACCTACAAGACCTTGCTTCTACGATATAGACTTGGACCCAGTCACAGAAGAGGTGCTTGGGCTGTTTTAGGCCTCCACATACCAGATTTCTTGGCAATAAAGGGAACATACTGTTTAAGATTTATAGCTTACAATGTAAGGTTTAATTTGCTGACCTCAACTGCCCCCCCCCCCCAAAAGAAAATGGAAGGTGCCATGTGATTGAGTAGGTGATACCACTGACCAAGAAATGAAGGCACAATCAAACATGCCAACTAGCTGTATTTTCATACATCACATAATATTAAGTCATTAAATTGTGTTAAAAGCCTTTTATTCCCATTATCTTGTTGACCATATATTACTTCTCTCAGCTAAAAACTCTTGTTAGTTTGTGTAAGAAAGTTTGCCATGCTCTCTAGAGAAGTACACGTGATTATTCCAAATGAACCTAGGGAAAAAACACTGAAAATTTTATTTCATGCTTCAGCGAAAACAATTCTTTTTAAGCTGATAAGGTATCCAAACAACCTCCAAGGTCCAGGTTCCTTTTTTTGTAAAACCCTAGCTTTAAACGCTGAGTGACCCAGCATGTAAATTCTCCTCACAGTAATACAGCTGAATCTATCATTAAGATCAGGAGAATAAAGGAAATGATCACCAACCAAGGGAGCTTTGATTGCTTAACAAATTCTCCTTTTCAGTTCTAGAGGAAATGTATAGAGATGAGTATGGAGAATGTGGATACTGATGTTTGGGTGTGAAGGGTTATCGTGTGTAGTCAAGTGAGAATGCAGAAAATATTAACTGGGGAAATTTATCTGATTAGTATAGGTAATAACACGATTTTGAATGCAATTTGGTATGAATAAGCACAGGCAAATTTTTCAAAGACAACAAAATTGCATGGGCCTGTAGGGCAAGTGCAATTTGTAGTCTGAAAAATTTACATTAGTGCTTATTACACCAAATTATGCAAGAAGTCATGTTATTACCTGTTGATAATGTACATGAAAAAACCTTGAGGCAAGACAGACAAATATTTTGAAAGGGTGTGTGTTTCATGCATTTGCAATCATGTTGCATGAGGATGCACTCATTTTTTCACGCAGAATTATTGGATGAGGGTGCTCAGTCAAGGGGGGGCACTAAAGGTTTCATTTCAAAGAGCGTAAACTTTGTTTTAGCTAAATCTTTAAGAGAAAGACAACTTTTGTTAACATTATCCTCTTTGATGTGAAGTCAATGTGGAGGTAGAACAGTAGATGGAAGTCATTTTACAGATAAGAAACTATTCTTCTGTACTGAATTCTCTAGTTGAAGCTTAAAAAGTTAAAAATAAAGCCCAACTGGCAATAGAAATGGGATTTTGTATCCTGATTATTTAACCCTTGAACTCCCAAGATCTCATTAGTAATTCCCCTTACTGTCTGCCAAATGATCCTCATTGTGTTGGTTTGGAGAATTTGGTATCAGATCAATTAGTAATTCTAGCTATGATTGATATTCTTTATTCTCACAACTTGTCTAAATGATGTTGTATAGAGATAGTAAGGAGAAATTCTGTGTTGGTCACTCATGGGAGTTAAAGGGTTAAGAAAGTTAAGGAGGAGAGGGGGGACTCATGTGAGAGGTCTGCTTGTTTGATGTAAGGGCCCAGGAGTTGGGTGCTCATTTGTGGGAGGGTGTTTAATCATGTAGATTGAGGGCACTTATTGGAGGAAATACTCAATTCAAAATGGGAGTGCCTGCTCAACTTCTCCCTGTCCCCCTCCCTGCCCATCCCAGATGGGTGCAAATGAACCCCACTGAGATTTACAACAAAGAAAGTGGTTTTACATTAACTTTAATGTTTAATTTGTTAAATACACAAAAGATTACTGTAACTTTACAAGCTCAGTAAATTTAACTTTCTTCTTATAATATCTAATTTTTTTAATTTAACATTTGCTATACAAGTTTTACAAATTCTAGAAAAGTTAATTTTAAAAGTACTGTTAAACAATTTGATTATCACCTGATTTCCATTGTTTGACAATTGATGAGGGTAAAGTGAAAACTAGCTTAATAAAAATTAAGAATTTAATGAATAATGTACAACAACTACAATGTAGTCAAATTTCATTTTTCTTGTCAGGTTGAAAGGACATCTGTTAAGTTTTTGCTTTTTAATATTGTCAACAAAAAAATGAGAACTGTTTGGAATACTGTAGAATTTGTTTTGGCCTTCAGAAACAAGCATGATAAACTAAACTTTCTCCTTGAAATCTATTTATAAAAGCTATCTATAAAAATTTTATTAACTCTAAATGTGAACTTTTTCTGTGAAAAATGTAGATTGTTGGCTAGTGATTTATATTGCTTGATGGTTGATGAGGACAAACTTAAATAAACTATCATGCATAGAAATTGAAAATAAATAATCTAATTCAGCCCACATCCAATTGGTCTTGAGATACAATTCATTTTACTGTTTTATGTGACCACTGTAATGGGAACTGTTGATCAAAAGCCAAGACTTAGGTCACAGTTGTCAAGTAGGGGGACTGATGTGAACAGCCAGCCTAGATTAAAGATAAAAACAATACTACTGTGCATCTGGAGTTCCATCACAAAATAAATAAACAAATGAACTATGATCTGTTAGTTCCAATGCAATGGAATAATGTTTTCATTACTGGGCATGTCCAAGTCCAAAACTAAGAAACCTACAGTATCTCCTCAATTACCACCCAACTGTAACTTAAATGAAAAGTGAGCATCAAAAAAACCAAATAAATTTATCTCCTCTGTTAAAAAATGTGTATCCCCTTCTGTGATTCCAAACAATGACTTGACCATGGTGTTAAACATCTTTTAGAGAAAAATTAGTCACCTGGTCCTGAAAAAAAAAAAAAACATACAGTTGAGTCTTGAGCGCTTCTTGAATGTGTAGCTGCTAAATGTTTTAAAAGATTACCAAGAGTAGCCAGAAAGAGAAAGACCTTGTCACACAACAAAAATGCCAGAATTAAGAAGATTTGGTTATTCTTTGAAATCTAGATACCCCTTACTTAAATTCACTTTTTATAAACCATAGTTCCCTTGTGCTAATCACACTTGTGATTGGCTGATTTGTAATCACATGATCCCAAGAGGGTTACAGTTACTCAGTGCCATCAATGTCCAGCTTTTGTTCATGATCAGAACATGGCTAAAGCCTGTGGTCTGATTGAGGCCACAGGCTCCTTCCATAAAATTTGCTGTTAGCCCTCTGCTAGTTACTGAGAACTCAATGGATTTTGTCCTCTGGGTGTATAACAAAGCATGTAATGTCTGATCTCTGGGAAACAGCTCCCTTTTGTTTAATCTCGAGTCTTCATGTTTCTCTCACCTTCAACTTAGGAAACATTGAGACTGAAGGGGAAAACAGAGGTGTTTCCCAAGGGACCAGACTTAAAGTGTGTATCATATAATTGTTCTTTTCATTGATGGCCCTGATTAAAAAGCACAAGATTATTTCTGGAGCATATTTCTGGTTTCACTGACCCTTTCACTCCCACATTAAAACAGAATAAAAATTCTTCTTACAATTAAACAAACTGTCAAGCAAAGATATGCATCACTTCAAGGATCAATCTGATAGACATTTTCCAGACAACATACATAGGATTATGATTTGACACCACTGTACAGTAGAACCCTGCTAACTTAAGGGCTCCAAAGGGAAACAAAGAATGGTTGGAATTAAGGGAGGTTTGAGTGAGCTGACAGTAAATGACCCAAAAATGGGGTGAAGGGAAAGGTCATCTTGAGTTATTGGGGGGTTTAAGTAAACTTAGTTTGAGTTGATGGGGTTCAACTGTAGTTCTTATTACAGAGTGTCTTTTTAGTTCTTGGGAGTGAAAGGATAAAAATTGATCAAAATGAAACCTTACATCTCGTTAGATATCCCCTAGATCAAAAATTCGAGCCAATAAGTTAAATCAATATCAGTAATAAATAGAGAATAGTACCTGGCTTCGCACAGATGTTAAATTTGTCTTCAAGATTTTAGTTGAAAAAAACCATGGTTTATTTTGTTTATCATTTTAAACAACAAATGCCTTTGCCGACAAAGAACCTTGGATCAAGATTAGTGAACACTTTGCCCCTCATTCGTCAACCTGGCAGCATGGCACTAATTGGTGCTGATTGGTGATATCATGCAAACACACATAAGAATGATTTTGTGAAGTTACAGCTTTTCTCAGTGATGGAAATCCTTGTAAAACATTGCAATCTATATTATAAACATAGTATTTGGTATTTAATATTTAACTTGTGGCATTAATAATAATATTAATAGTTATTATCTTTCTTTATTGATGGTCACACTGGCAAATCAAAGCTTTAAAAACCTGCACCTCCCCCCCCCCCAAACCCAGGCAAAGCCTCCTCACCCCAGGCAAAAATTGCCTTCAAATGCCCCACCCAGGCACATGATGAATAATTCTTTGTGTGATCAAGGAAAGTCGTAGAATTAAAAAAAATTTAGGGGGTTGTCCTTTGGTTTTCTGCTTGAAGCATCATTATGCTAAGCGAAAATTCTCTCGTGTTAGCCATTGGCTCACAAAAGCAAACTCATGCAGCAAAAAGGTAACGAGAATACCCAAACTTATAAGGTTGAAGTTTTCATTTTGATCTAACACCAAATCCTCGTAACTAATTTACAAGGAAATGTTTAGCAGCTAGAGAGGAGAATTAACATTCAGATCTTGGGATTTGAAGGGTTAAGCACAACAGTCTGTAACTTTCGAACTTTTGTCGGCCACATCATTCGGTCAATTTGACTGAAATTTGGTATTAAGTCTTAGTTCATGGCCTAATCACGAAATGGATACTAAAAAGTTCTAGTTACTTTTGCTTGCCAAAAAAACGGGAAAGTGCATTTGGTCTGTCCGTACTTGCCCGCTAACATGGCGGATCGAAGGTGATCTTTTGAATTCAACTCGAGTCCTATCGTATAGATTTCTCAAAATCTCGTGATATCCGTGAAACGATACTCCCTTTCCCTTAACATTTAGTTAAAAAAACCATGGCAAATGTTTGGTTTTAACAATGTATGATCCCAACATTCTAAGGTCGCTTTAGGCCGCATTGAGCAGTGAAAAATTTATCCCAACTTAGACACCGAATAGCTCCAGTGTTACCTCGGTTGAGCAGTGAAAAATTTACCCCAACTTAGAAACCGAATATCTCCAGTATTACCTCGATCCAGGAGTTACCATTTACTGTGAGCAACGCTTATTCACAGATGAACAGATTTCATAAACAAAAAAATGGGGGAAATGAAATGGTCAAGGAAAAAAAATTATCAACCCGTATTGACCTGGCTAAGTTCGGGACCTGGTCCTATAAAGCTCTTAAATCAATTTACGATCAGAAGAAAACGGTTAAAGTACATTTATCGCCCGGAAAGTGTCCTAATAGTATGGAAATATCTTTTGATTTAGCATAAATGCGATGATATTCAAGCAAAATTGTTGCAATGGTTTGATTTTAGGTAACTAATTGAATTTAAACAAGCCACGCGCAATTACGCTCAGTGTTTAATTCGCTTACCGTTTTGAGAACAAAGGATTTTATGAAAGGAACATTCTTATCAATTCTTATATACTATTGGTGATAGCAGTTGGTCATTTTTTAAATTAAATCGCTGCAAACTCAAGATTAATGATACAGTACTTACAGGTCACGCAACCGGTTTAGTGGATAATACGCAAATTCAACATGTTTTCCAACAGGAGTCAGTTTACCATTTCCTCAAGTTTGCAGTACAAGAAAAACCCAACCTTTGGCAAGTCCGTTAGAGTAATTTTCATTTATATCAAAAGTAAGCCTTAAATACCAACGTAATACACTCTAGCAGTAACCACACACACGAAACGGAATGTGGCTTGAGATAGACAATCAACTTGGACTCGTGAAAATGCACAAGCAATCAAGTTTATTCTTGAGTCTAATAAAAGTGGAAATTTATTACTTTATTTGAGGATCCTGTTTAGATAAGGTTAGTAGTTTTTTTTATCATTTTACTCTCCTTCATATTTCTTTGATAATTTTGCCCACAACAAGTACAAAAGTTGAAATTTGTTTTGATTTTGTAGAGAACACTTAGATGTTGGTTTCGTCGAGGTAAAATATTGGAAAAGTTCTCGTTTTTAACAGAAAGCCAAATTTATTATGTCAGTGATTAACTTCCCTTTTACCTCAGTTTATTTTCTAGTTCTTTGCATAAAGAGAATGCTTTAAAATGATGTTGGTCAAGTGCGGTTTGTACTCGAGACATAAAGCCTCATTTATGGGGCTTAGACGTCGTTGATGCATCTTTGAGAAGCGAAATTTAGTCACTGTGGGCTAGAGTAGGGACTGAGACAAATTTCATGCTTATGCATCGATCAATTCGAAACTTCAACTTCCCTCCCGTGGAAATTGAACTCTTGAAAATTAGTTCTTCAATTCCAACCTACGGAGCCAAAATTATGTTCAAATGCCCTACCCAAGTTCATTTTTTTCTTTGAAAAGGGAAAACTCGGGCAACTCACGGGTATTTTACTGTCGTCCGTGACTGGGGAATAGGAAATTTGAACCTTACGTGGCTGGGGTGGGGAATTTGAACCGGAAATGTAAGTCTTTCTAGAGGGCTAAAGAAGTAAAGGTCTGCAAGGTCTGGAGTTTTAAAGCTCGGTAAATGAGTGGAAAGTCACGGATTGGAATTTGTTTTGTCGATTTGACAAACTTTTTAAAAGCGATTTTTCTAAATGATATCGATTCTGAATATTTTTTTGGATTTACAAAATATTTTTGGATTGTCCCTTTTCGGCTTCTGTACCTGTCTTATTGCCATCAAAAGATACGTGAAATATGGTTTCTTCCGTTTTCGCTACAACCGACAGTTCAGTGATGAACAAGGATTCAATTCGAATTCATAGTTTCGTTTTTCACATGGATTAGGTGTACAGCTTGTTTAAGGCCATAGAAAGAAGTTTTAAAAAAATATCCTTCACGAACAGCCTCTCAAAGCAAAATAGAGTTTAGAGCAAACTCAATTAGCGATTGCCCGCGCATTCCAACGAGGTGACGTTTATTTCAAACAAAACTCAATTCATGTCTGTGCCTTTAATGAGGGCGCTTCATGTGTGCATTTTGCGCTCACCGCTGGTGAAAAAAAGGAAGGAAAGGAAGTATCCCGAAAGGTTGAGTTTCCTTTATACTGATAAGAACACTGAAACATACGAAAATTAAATTAAGACCCACTCAAAAGCATGATATAATTTACGTAATATCTAACGAAGAATAGCTAGACCGTTGGCGTGACAAGGAGGATCAACTGCAAATGTTGCTTACAGGCTCAGATTTTGAGCAAGTCACCAATCACCACCAAACAAACCAGGTTGGAATTCGCAAGAATCTTTTCTTTTCCGAAATTTTCGTTCTCAAAACGGTATGCGAAATCAACCCTTCCGAGCGTTAATACCGGATCTATTGTTTACATTCATTAGGTAACCAAATATTTATCCCATTGCAACAATGTCGCCCAGACATATTTGCTTTTGCCCAAAATCAACAGTTACCTCCGTAATATTAGGAAAACTTCTGGAATTTGCTTTCACTCTGGACGAAATGAGTACTTGGACTTTATTTCTGATCGGTTAGCTGCTTTAGGAGCTGGTCCCAAATAAAGCTAATTCATCATAGATTAACAACTTTTCTCCTTTGACCTTGACATTTCCCCAATTTTTTTATTAATGGAATCAATTCGTCCATAAACAAAGATTGTTCCATATAAATGGCAACTTCTGGATCGAGGTAACATTGGAGATATCAGGCTAACAAGTTGGGGTGAATCTTTTACTGTTCAAGGCGGCGCAAAACGACCTTCGAACATTGAGATAACCTGTGATCAAAATCTGTTATCTCCCACATTTTTTCCAGTAAATGTTAAGAAAAAGGATAGATCTTTTCATATATTTCAAGAGATTTTAGGAAATCGTTACGACAGTACTGAAGTCGAAGTCATAAGAACACCTTCGATAGGCCATATTGGCAGGCAAGTATGGGCGGACTTGGTCGGCTTTATCGATTTTTTGCCAAGCAAAAACAACTGGAACTTTTTAATACCCAATTCGTGGTTATGACTCTAAAATTAGCCATCATACCAAATTTCAGCCAAATCGGTAATGTTAAGTGGCCGCGATTTTTTTAAAAAGTTCGAAAGTTGAAGGCTACTGCTCTTAAGTATGTTACCTACTGGTACCTCACTCTGCCATTTAGAGACTGTCAGAGACCATGGAGCTTTGACTTCCATTTTGGAGCTGTCTCCTGTTGTAAGCCTCGCCATTTGGTTTCCTTAAAGCTTTTTCAAGCTGTTCCCAGAAGTAAGGTTTCACATTGCAGTTTTCCCAATCCAGGTAGGTTGTGTCTTGAAGCGCAAATGGTATTTCACAGTTCTTGTACATAACTGGTACAACCTGATGATATTGCACCCTGGCAAGCGCCTTGTGTAGCTCATGTGTACACCAATCACTCTTGATGAAATCTGGGGAAAGTACTGCAATTGTTTTTTTACTGTAGCAAATTGCTTCAGTGATATTTTCCATTATTGGTGCTCCAATAGCAAAATTCTTAAAATCAATACAGCACTTGAAACCTCGGTTTTCAAGCTCAGCATGAAGTTCTTTCACCCAGTCAACATCTTTGTAACAGTAGCATATAAACACGTCATGCCTTGGTTCATAATCTGAAACAAAATCAAACCAGTTGTCATGTTCCAACCAGGCTTTTGATAAATGCACAACTCATGCTAAGCAACAGCATTTTTATTTTGAAGTCTTATGTTCTGCTCACAAAGGAAGAAGGGAATATGCAAAGTAAAAACAAAGAATGAAAAAAAAATGTAAAAATTGAAAACAAACCTTAACAATGCAACAACACAGGTATAATGATGCAACATTTAACCCTTTAACTCCCATGAGTGACCAACACAGAATTTCTCCTTACAATATCAATACAATATCAAACAGATAAGTGATGAGAATAGAGAAAAATATCAATTTGGTGATAATTAGTTGATCCAATACTAAATTCTCTGAACTAACATTATATGAATTGCCTGGTTGACAGTAAGGAGAATTTGAAATTGGATCTGGGAGTTAAAAGGGTTAATGTAGTGAAATAAAATGAATATGATTCAATTAAACATCTTAAACTTAAACAAGACAAACTTGCACATGGTTGGACTGACATATGGCAAAGAATACAGTAGCTGTTTTAGTATATTGAATGAAAATTCCTGAAAGGGGGCTTTCATTTAAGTATTATTTCTGCTAAGTCATCGGCTGGGTATAGATTAGATTGTTGTAATAAACATTGCAAAATAAAAGTTACTGAATACCTATTTCTGGCAACTGTCTCAAAACTTCAGCACACTCAGCATTCTCTACATCTCCATTCTCAGCTAACATTGGCTGGCACCCTGAATTACAGCTTTGTCTTGCAGAAGAGAACCACAGCCAACGTTTCTTCTTTGCGATAAATGATAGAAATGCTGCAGCCATGATAAAAACCACACCACAAACCACGCCTATGGCAATCTCGGTGACATATTGTGATGTTGAAGTCAACACTGGTTAAAAGTAAAATAAGTTATTTGAACTACACAGGTCAAAAAAGCATATTACATATATGAAATTCAGATCTCAAGATACCATTAGGGTTCAAAGGCAAAACAAAAAGACCCAAGCACAAGCAGACCTCTCTAACTTTGATTTAGGGATCCATGCAGTACCTTTTCTTGTACTACTTGGATCTTCTCCTGGACACTCAGTTTCATTTACATTTGGTCGTATACCACTTGGATTCTTTGATGAATTAGTAAAGAAAGGACATGGTTTACAGGCTTGTTCAGATGTTTCACCAATGTTTGGCTGGTATGTTCCTTGAGGACATGGAATGCGACCATGTCTTCCTGGAGGGCAATAAAAACCTGCTGAACATGGTCCTGCAATATAATTCAAAACAACAGTTGCCTATAGCTTGTATGTTCTGTTTTCCCAATGTACACAATTTACAAAAGATAAAGGAGGGAATTTCCTTGAGCTCCATTAGGGAAAATAAAACACAAGCTGAAAAGATATATCTGCATGGCTCTGAGCTAAACCTTATATAACCACACAATTTGATGGCCAGAAAAAAACAGTTGATTAGTCCCTGGAAATAAAATATTAATTTACAGAAAGAAAAGTGTACCTGATAATTCAAGGAGAAGGAAATAAATTCATTTAAGACAACAATGAGAATGTTTTTCTCATTTGACCCCAGAGCATTAACTTGAAGTAATCAAAACATCACAACCTCCTTCATATCATTCAAACAAAGGTTCCCAAATTGGCACCTGACTCACTACAAACTTGGAAACCAAAATTTTTTTCTCTACCCACCATCCATGGTGACCAAAATAACTGCTGCAATAGAAATCTTGAGCTTGCATATTTGTTTAACAATTTCAAGCCTCAGGAGAATTTCCCAGGGCTTTATCATTTGTAAATTATGCATACAGTACATACATTCATGTAAATATGCACGTAAATAAGAGGAAAGTTGAAAGAAACATCAGTTCTCCAGGAAAATAATATTATCACACAACCTGAAATGAGGAAACAAAACATAAAAGCTACAAAAGTCTCCTGGGGTGCTGATTTGTGGAACCAAAAGTGTGAACTTCAAATGACAGAAGAAAATTTGATCCTATGTCCATGCATGAATCATAAATATCATAACATTTTGTAATGCAGCTGGAAGACACAGATAATAAATCAACTCACAAGATTTACAAATTTAAATCGGTTCTCCACATAGTCATCACAAGTATGAATGAGTCAATCTTATCTTATAAGACCATTAACTTCAAGCATGACCAAAATGAATACCAACACACTCATGAAAACAGCTGATGAGAAGATATAATTAATATTAATAGCAAAACATTAAGTAGAGGATACTATTTTGCAATTATGTATTTCTGGAGGGAAGCAGAATAAGATTGGGGGTTCATAAAAACTAGCAGGTGATACATCACCACACAGAGTAGATGGTACAGTACAAAAAAATACTAAATGAATGCAAGAAAGAGTAATTTACCATACCAACTTCAAGAAGAAATGTTTCCCTTGATTCCTGTTCAGATTTGAAAGCAAGACAAGTGTAGTTTCCTGCATCTTCCATGGTGACATTCTTAATTTCCAGATAAAAAACAAAGTTGTTAGGCGTATCTTTTTTTCCTAAATAGAAATATTCATACTTCAGTAGTTCACCATCCTCAGATACCCTTTCATTGTTCTTCAAAAATGTACCACTCATATCATCAAAGCCTTGTATGCTGCAAGTTATGTTGACTGTGGTTCCAATGTAGGCTGTGTCCCCATGCTCAAGTTTTGCATACTCTATAACTGGGGGACCTTTAACTAAAAATTAAAATAGACAACTTTGTAAGAATAAATTGTTACTGCAACCTTTTCCTTGTACTCGAAGCCAAGTCAGTGTATTCAATTATAATAGATTTCATTGTATTTAATCCTGCAGTTCCAGTCTATCTGCACCAACAAGAGGTTTTGTAATCAAATTTAAAGATGTTTTACAAGCTATTTTAATTTGTTCACTCTTCTACATTCATGGTTCTAAAAGATTGCACTAAAAACCTATAGCCTGTACAGCAAGGTCAATGCAGAAGGTTGGTACAAAAATTCCATTCTCAACTCAACCCTATGGCTTTCAATGTTTCAACCAACAATTAAATGTAATTTACCAAAATGTGGCTCTCTCCCATTATTTTACCCAGCAAAATATAAAGGAATAGTCTATACCCCTGTACTAAATTATACAGTGGTAAAAAAAATCAAAAGAAAAATATATCAAATCTGCATCAATTTATTTTAAAAATTTTTTCTTAATGTCTGTACCTTTTTTCAGGTCCTTAGAATAACTTTCCTTATTTCTCTACTTTTTCACAAATTCCATCATCCAGCTGAATGCACAGAAGACATCGTAACTTATTTAATGTCTTAGGGGATACAATATGTGGCCAATTACCCCTGCCACAATAATTACCCTATTTGCTGAAAGATCTGCCAAAATTTCTTGCTGTTTTTCACCCAAAATCTACTGTCATCCATCTCCAACTATTCTTTGCTTTCTCAGGCAAAGAAGACATCAAATCTTGTGTTTGGTCAAATTCTATGTTGAAGTGTGGCAATGAAGTGCATCAATTTAAAATTTACTAGTTTTCTTTTAAATGTCTTATGACATGATTTCATATGATTGAAG
The DNA here is from genome assembly GCF_036669915.1 of Pocillopora verrucosa. Classification (NCBI taxonomy): domain Eukaryota; kingdom Metazoa; phylum Cnidaria; class Anthozoa; order Scleractinia; family Pocilloporidae; genus Pocillopora; species Pocillopora verrucosa. The sequence continues at coordinate 4,573,469 of NC_089324.1, forward strand.
ACAACAGTTTCCTAAACCAGTCAAACACAATAGAGAGATAACTCTAAATATAACACTTGACCCTGTTCAGTCTGCACCATAATTTAAGGATAATAGTTTTTCCTTTCAATTTAGGGCAAGCTGGCAGCTACAGGCATGTGTTATACTTGGGTCTTAGTGGTGAGGGGGGAAAACCTTGCTCTAAAGATTATACTACAGACCTTAGGCATGGTTACCTACCTCTCACGAGCAACTTAACGGTATATGAATAATTTTTCCCCTTCTCGTTTGTCACAACACATGTGTAGTTTCCTTCATCTTTTTTTGAAATCATTTTGACCTCTAAATTTCGATTGCAGGAAGTAAGTTTGTATTTCCAATTTTTTCCATCCAGAGAAATAAGTTTGCCATTAATCAGCCATGTTACATTTGCCGAAAAATTTGAATAGACCTTGCATTCAAATGTGTAGCTGTCATCCAAATCTCTTGTTATGGAAGATCTAGGCCTCATTTTTATATAAGGGTCTGCATCATCTGAGGGGTGAGGGGATCCTGGAATGATTCCATTATTACAATTTCCTGTGTCACGTCTGTGCCTCTTTGATAAAAAGTACACTAAATTAAAAGACAATCAATCAATTAATCATTAATAAGTTTGTGAACTGGATATTTTACAAATAACTGAATGATTTAATATTATTTCAAACTAAAAAAGAGTTGGTTCTGATAATGTATGAAGTTAATAACCACAGGTTACCCTAACTTTGCATCAATATCCACAATTAATGACACAATTCAAAAGCCTAGGCTGCTCAATAAACCCATCTTTGTAGTACTGAATATAACTGTTGCAATTACTCTTTACATACAACATACCCTATCAGAAATAATATATTTCAACAATACCCTTTAAAAGATTTGTTGAATCACTTTTTGCTGATTGGACATGCACATGACCAAGATTGTTACAAAATAGACACGGCAGCAGTTTGATATTCGCACTTGTCATTTCAGCGGAGCTAGTGTTTCATGGCTACTTATCATGTTTGCCATGGCAAAAAAAATAACATACTATGATTTAGACAGAAAAGGAATAAGTTCTGCTGTAAGAAACCAAAGATTTAGGGGCAAACTGGTGGAGGTGAGGGCAAACTCACTTTCCTTCAAGGGTGAACTCTTAAAGGTGGTAGGGGGAAACTTGCAATAGGCAAAACCTCCAGATACCTCTAAGATTGACAAGCTTCTAAACTGCTTGATCAGAGACAAAGAGACTAAGGTCATAAGAGGAAAGGAAACAACTGCCAGCTTCATGATGATCTTGAACGTTAAGCAAATTCTCCTTATACAGAGGATGTGCACATTTTTACAATAAATAGATTGAGTCACTCAACAGACCTAATTCTGGCATTTGCATTGTACAAGAGGTATATAAGTACAGTGAATGCCTCTCCACTTTCATTTCTGATATTGAAATTTTTAATATTTCACTATGTGAAGACCTGGTTATAGTCTTGAATCACAATAACAATCCAAAGAGGGTGTGACAAGCACCCATACTGTAAGTCAGATATCTTATTTGCAAATTGTGCCAGCAAATTCACCACAGCAATAAATTTGGGAATAAAAGTTTTGCATGTATGTAAATGAAACTGCTATACAAAGAACTCTTTAACCCTTTAACTCTTAAGATCTAATTGAAGATTCTCCCCTTAGTAACAAGAATTTAATGTTAGATCAGGATTAAAAAGACCCTGAATTATCTGTAAACTTTTAAAGCTGATTGTGCTGAGTGTAAGCTTCACATAAAATAAAGTATTGTATGGTATCTCATAACCTGTTTGCTGAGTAATGTATGAATATTGTGGGGAGAAATTACATGTTGAACACTTCTGGGAGTTACAGGGTTAAAAAAGGCCTTGAATCTGATAGGGATGAGGCAATTTACCTTATCTCCATTATCATCATTCATCGTTTTTTTACTGCAATTCCTTAAGCACTACTTTCTTGCGAAGGCTTTGAAGTGACATCAAATCAATTATAAATCTCGGAACTATAATTTGAAAGCGGAAGTTTCGAGGTGAAATCAAATTTACTGTAACTTCTCGATAGGACTAAAGGAAGGCGTAAAATGAGTCCTTGGAATCTATGCCTCACTACTGCAGTGAAATGGTAACCCTCCTCCTCCATCACTAACTTTTCCAATTTCACAACTAATTGGGCAATAGAGTCCACTCTGACAGAGGTTAAACAAATTTATCACAAGAGATCTCCACAAAGCTAAGCTTAACAAATAACATTAGAGTAGCTCCGTAATTTTAACATAAAACTTAAATTGCACCGAAATTGCAACAAGCTCACCTTTTCCACACTCCTCTAGGTAAAAAGCTTTCCCTGGGCAAACATAAAGTTTTGGATCGTTTTGATCACTACACGTTACCACAAGCACATGACCACTCACTCCTCGCCTGTCCGTGCAAGGACAAAATACCGTTTGGCTACGGCATTGCGATCTCTGTTCCCGTTGTTCCGATAAAGCAGAGGTAAATTCCACTCCGCAAAATACAAAAAGTAATAGAAGTTCCTTCGCAAGCATAGATCGGTTCACGTGTCTAGATCTTAGCAAAACTTCTCGGAATTACCTTTAAGACTGGGCCTGCTAGAATTTCGAAATAGTTTTTATATGAAAACTTGCGTCTTCGTAGAGGAATCCTGTTAACAATTCCAAAATACAGTTTCCTTTTTGGGATCTGAAGAAAAAAATGCTTACAACGGTGATGGCGGAAGAAAACCAAGCGAAAGTAGCAAAGCGTAGGTTTCTGAGCACGTTATATGTACACTCTTCTAGAAGGGCCTGGTACCAAGGTACGTACTAGGGCGATGAACAACAAACTTTCACTAGCTTGTCATTATTTATTGTAAGACAATAAATAGCAAGCTAGCGAGTAAGACAATAAATAAATGTCTTAGGCGGGACCGGAAATCTGTCTACTTTTCTAAGGATGGGCCAGAGGGTGTGTATGTGTTGCAAAACCAGCAAAAAAGCTGAAAATAACGGATGCGATGCTGCCTTTTTTACCATTCGAAAACAAAACTATTCCTCAATTTTTTTATATGTCTCCTGTTTTATTCGCATTTAATTTTCTTCATAAGCAGAATCGAAAATGGTCGAAAACATATGACATGGAAACATCTGTGTTTGTTTTTTTAGATCAGTCTCTCTTGTTTTCGACCGCCGATTATTAGGCTGATTTTAGCAAGAAAACGGAACCTCACTTGACGACGGCACGCGCAGTGCAAATACCCAAATATGGTCAAATTAGAACAGAATCCAGACTATTCCGCTCGCTCTCTCGTCGTCATCTGACGTTCCCGTCCTGTTGCTAAATCAGCCTATTTTGCTGTCCTCCGACGAAAGGAACGCTTGAAAGCAGGCTGAAATTACCGGAAAGCCCCTCCTTACGCTCAAGCAATATCGCTTAACAATTGTTTTAAATGTGAAGTTCACTTCCGTCGAGTTAAGCTACGACTTCCCGTCAATGTACACTTTCTCACAGTCTTCTCATGAGAGAAGAACTTCCATACCCTTCCTTAACTTTTCCACGATCTTTTAGCTCAAAGGCAAGAGTATAACAACGAAGTAAGACAGGTCAGTAGAAATTCGCCTCAGCGACAAATGTTTGGAAACCAGAAAAATTAGAAGGTTAAGTCAAGTCTCTAAGTTAATCTCTCGAGGACCCTTTCACAGCAGCAACTACACGTTCGAAAATTCTCAGAGGATACCTTGTATTGAAAAGAAAATTGGAAAATTTGATCACTTTTACGGTTGTATAACCATCTCTTGACGAAAACAACTTTTTGATAGTTTATTGTATGGTGACCAGTATTGCGACCAGGACAGAGAGTTATCTGATGGATAACGCTTTCGAGCCTTCGAACAACCGAAGGCAGGTATTTCTATCCCATCGATATCTTTCAAAATATTTAAGTTGGAATGTAAGTGTCGGATATTTTGTTTCTTCCCGAAAAGAACATAGATTCCGTTGACTCCAAGTTTGAAATACTGATAACTTGAAAATCCGTCAGATCGAATAATATTCAGACCCTCCGGGTCATTTTTTCAGTTACAACTCTACCCCCTGTGATTTACTACTAATTAAAAGCACAGCGTTTTCATATTTTCAGATCTGCTGTTTCTTAGCCAAGAACGCGGAAATTGTTTCCGATTATCACTTCCCTACCTTCTGGAAGAAAAATAAAAAAAACCGTTGCCGTTGGGAACAGGTAAGTTCGGACGACCACAACAAATCATATAATAAATTTGAATCCTCTTTATTGTTCTTGATACTTGATTCAGACCTTGATTTTAATCGCAGTTGTACAGCTTCATTATTCGATCTAGGAAAGTCGAAAAACGGTTGATTCGAACAGATGTGGTCTTTTGTGACTAGGAATCCATGCAGAAAAAGGAAACTATAAATTAGCATAATCACAGCAATCAAAACTTACTTCCGTGACAGATCGGATTGTAATTCGCAGACTTACAGCTCAGGCAAGTCTAATTTATTATTAAACCTTAAACCCCTAAGAGTGACTGGCATCTAATTTCTTTCTACAACATCACCTCTGAATAATCACACTTTAGGTCATGAGAATAAAGGAAATGATCATCAACGAAGGAAAGATAACAAGCTATTTCTATCGCATCTACGAAAATATCTAAGTTGGGATTGGGTGACGGCTGTTTTGTTTTCCCCGAACAGTGCATCGACTCAATTGACTTCCGTTACATCGAGTTTGCTTTCATACCCTTTTGGTAATTTTCTCTTTACCCTCAGTGATTTATATAAAGCACAACGTTGTGCTATTTTCAGATCTGCTGTTTCCGGTCTGGAATTCCTAAGTTGTGTCTGATTGTTGATACGCTTGGTTATTTTTAGCGCATGAGAAAAACAACAACGGACATCTGCCTGTCTTCTGGTGGCTACTCGTTTCAGTGGGTCTCAATTAATGGGGCGAGCCGTTAGCCGCAACGTTAGCCGCAAAACGGCAAAAAAACCTAGCCAATAGGCATAAAAATTGAAAAATGTTAACCTTCAGTTGAAGAGAAAGTCAGTAACCATAAAAGATTTTGCTATGTATCTTATCGTGTGGGCAGATGTGGAAAAGAGAAGTCCTTGCTATCCAAGGGTCACTCAGCAAGGATTTACCAAGTTCTTTAAGTTTTTATATCCTTTCTGGTGTATCATAGAAGTTTTGTTAATGTAGTTAGCGTGTTATTTCGGCCATTGGTAAAAAGGCCGGAAGGGAAACTATGACGAGAGACTGCAAGCGATAATAGTTACAGTGTAGGTGGAATCCACAAGGATTTTCTAAGGGCCAAAAATAGAACTAACATAAAATCAGAAAATGCTGATCATGCTTCGCTAGATTAAAAGCAGATGGTTCCAATTCCTATCATACAAACGGAAGAAGCATTAAGGAATGTGAAAGGAGCGTGAGCCGCGTGAGGGCCTAGGGCGAGAGCGAGCAAAAAAAGTGCGACAAGGCGGGAGGTGGGTAGTCTCTTCACAGGCACATGCGAACCAACCTACGGCAGTGTTGATATGTATGATATTACAGATAGCATGATATGACGAACTGTACAGCTGTTACGAAGTTAGCACAAAATAAAGGGAAAAAATAATTACGTTTTTTTGATCTGAAAATCTCAAGAAAGTGAAATGAAATGTAAATGCACAGTGTTTTTTTGTCTCTCCAAAGAGTTCGAGTCGTCTCTTTACTGAATTAGTTTCTTTAAAATACTATTTTAAAAATGGTTATTGAAAACGATTCTCTCAGTACAAAAGCAAGTTCTTTGTTGTATAATAAATCAAGAAAACAGATATTGGAATATCACTTAATCCTTTAACTCCCAAGATCTCATCAGTAATTCTCCTTGCTGTCTGGCAAACGATTCTCATTATGTTAGTTTAGAGAATTTGGTATCGGATCAATTAGTAATCCCATAATTGATATTTTTCTTCATTCTCATCACTTGCCCGCATAATCATAAGTGTATTGATATTGTAAGGAGAAATTTTGTCTTGGTCACTCACGGAAGTTAGAGGGTTAAGAGCGATTGTCCGTAACTGTCGCACCAGGTCGGACAGGCAGGTTTGACTCAAATTTTACTTTTAAGCTTGCTTAGGGTCTCCTTTTAAGAAATGGTTATTTTAAGATTGAAATTAATTTTGCGTGGGGAATTAAGGCTCATAGCCATTTGAAGCCGCCATCAGACATGGAAACGAGGCTGACCAAGAGAGGGTTTTAAATGCCTGGGCTTCCTTTGCTCTCTCATTTTTGTATCTTTTTATCATAAAACAAGCCCACAACCCTTCGTCTGTGTTTTGAATAGTAAATTTCGCAGAAAAATATAAAGGAAGGGGTTGAAACACGCCATTCGATTTACTTAGTTTTAGGTGTTTTGTGATCCCTGAAAAATACCGTAAGTTCAGGAACTTCTGGCACTGTTGATATGTCGAGTGAGAACAATTTGTTAGTTTCTAAAACAACATTTGTCAAAGATTATTTGCTTCAGAAAATTTAGAACTGGGCGATTTTAATGCGCTTCCACAGTGCCCAGTAAAATATTATAAGGTTCTTGGACGCAGTCGCTTTAAGTTGACGTTGCCCGGAGCATTTCGGTTCAAAAACTCTATTTCTTTCAAACTTTGTCCATGAACCTTTTGTGGTCTAGGAGTTCACCGAACGAATGTTTTCCACACCAGCTGTCTTCTTTCTACATTGTTTTTGACCAAAAAAGTGCTTTTGTGACTTTCGATGGAAATTGGTACCCTATGCACCATCTTTGCAGAAGTTCTCCACCCCAAGGAGCAGATCCCAGAAGGGTGATTTGCGCCAGATAAACCTCGAACCCTGAGACTTTTCGACTCTGCGCATTACGCACGCGTTGTGCATCAGCAAGCGATGAAGTGGATACGGCTGCAATGCAGCTGACTACGCATGCTTAACGAAGCATCAAACAAATTCACCTCGAGGAGAGTGCTCCTGAGATTTATGCAAATCTTGCGCACGCACTGTGTTGAAACGTGCCATGAACATGAGCAAGGTGGTGTAGACGTTCCCACAATGCAGCCGGCCGCGCATGCTACAATTAAAATTTTCTTCATTCAATCGCATCCGACCAAATTTTCCAGGTATCATCCCTGATTACCAGTTTTTGTTAGTATGGAGCTACGCGCACGCTACGAGCTCCGCCAACAAATACGCAAAATATTAATACAATTTTGGAGGTTGTATAGATTGAACTTTATTAACGTAATATAATTTATTTTAAAAAATTAGCTCTAAATCACTAATTCTATAAATTTCAACATTTACCTTCCTATTAAAAAAGGGGAAAAGCCAAAATTAGATGTCATGCGTAGAAATCGAGAATGAATAATCTAGTTACAATTCACGTGTACTTGTCATTCAAAACTTACTCGCATGACAGGCTCATAATTACATTTTATTTTTAAAATTACTTTTTAATTTGTCTAGCTACACATTGTTAGGCTTCTAAACAAAGTATGGCAATTACATCGTCTGTTTTAAAAGCAAGCAGCAAATGAATTTCTTAGTCTCGCAATATGCTAGTTTGCCAAGTTGAAAGAACCTACAGTGTACGTTAATTTTAGTCTTTTTAATTTTTAATTGGATTCCTGAAAGGGAGCTAGGGTTACTTGACAGAATAAACAGCTTTCATTTAACTACTTTCTTGCTAAATCACCAGCTGGGTATAGATTATATTGTTGCAATAGACATTGCAAAAAGTTACTAAATACCTATTTCTAGCAACTTCCTCAAACTTCAGCACACTCGGCATTCTCTATATCTCCATTCATACCTAACACTGGCTGACAAGGGAAACACTCTGGATTATGGCTGTGTCTCGAGGAAGAGAACCACAGCCAATGTTTCTCCTTTGCAATATACAATGATAGAGAGACTACAACTATGATAATAAGAAAAGCACAAGCCATACCAATGGCAATCTTGGTGACATCTTGTGATGTTGTTGTCAACACTAATTAAAACAAATGGAAAATAAAATGAGTAATTTGAATTACACATGTCAAAAAAATATATATATATATATTTATGAAATTCAAATCACAAGATACCATTAGGGTTCAAAGGCCAAACGAAAACACATAAGCACAAGCAGTGGTTACAGTTTCATTTTCTTTTATCTGAATGGTTGAAGAACTAGGTTGCAGACCGTTTCTCGAAACAGATTCACAAAAGCAAGTAGGGAAAAATGCTCTCTCTAACTTTGATTTAGGGATCCATGCAGTACCTTTACTTGTAATACTTGAATCTTCTCCTGGACAGTCAGCTTCATATGCGTTTGGTTGTATACCACTTGGATTCTTTGATGAGTTAGTAAAGAAAGGACATGATTTACAGGCCTGTTCAGATGTCTGACTAGTGTTTGGCTGGTATGTTCCTTGAGGACATGGAATGCGACCGCGTCCTCCTGGAGGGCAATAAAAACCCGCTGGACATGGTTCTGCAATACAATACAAAACAACAGTTACCTATACCTTTATGTCTATTTTCCCAATGAACACATAATTTACAAAAGATAAAAGAGGGAATTTCCTTTAGCTTTCCATTAGGAAAATAAAACATACAAGTTAGAAAGGTATATCTGTATAGCTCTGAGCTAAACCCTGTATGGATTCACTATTTGGTGGCCAGAAAAAAAAACAGTTGATGAGTCCTTGGAAATAAAATATTCACAAAGAGAAAAGTGTACTTCGGAATTCAAGGTGAAGGAAATAAATTCATTTAGGACAACACTGAGAATGTTTTTCTCATTTGACCTTAGAGCATTAACATGAAGTAATAAAAATAATCACAACTTCCTTCATATTATCCAGCCACAGGTTCCCAAATTGGCACCTCTCACAGACTGCAAAATTAGTAGCCAAAATTTTTCCCTACCTGCCATGGTGACCAAAATGATTTTGACAGTAGAAATCTTGAGCTTGCATATTTTGTTTACCAATTTCAAGTCTCAAGACAATTTCCAGCCTTACTGTTTGTAAATGTTCCTTTGGTAAATGCATACAGTACATACATGCATATAAATATGCATGTAAATAAGGGGAAAGTTGAAAGAAACATCAGTTCTCTAGTAAAATAATATTATCACATGACTTAAAATGAGTAAACAAAACATTAAAGCTAAAGAAATCTCCAGGAGTGCTGGTTTGTGAAACCAAAAGTGTGAACTTCAAATGACAGAGGAAAATTTGATCTTTTGTGCATGCATGTAACATGTATTTCTGAAGGGAAGCAGAATAAGATTGGGGGTTCATAAAAATTAGCAGGTGATACATCACCATATAGAGTAGATGGTACTGTGTAAAAAAAACCTCAATAAATGCAAGAAAGAGTCATTTACCATACCAACTTCAAGAAGAAATGTTTTTGTTGATTTCAGTCCATATTTGGCAGCTTTACATGCGTAGTTTCCTGCATCTTCCATGGTGACATTCTTAATTTCCAGATGGAAAACATAGTTGGGAGGTGTAACTATTACTCTTGGCATGAAATATTCATACTTCTGTAGTTCATCATCCTCCATTACCATTATGTCATTCTTCAAGAAATAGCCAATTACACCATCAAAGCCTTGGATTTTACAAGTTATGTTGACTGTGGTTCCAATGTAAGCTGTGTCCAAACCATCAAGTTTTGCATACTCTATAACTGGGCCTCTTGGTACTAAAATTAAAATAGACAACTTTGTAAGAATCAAATGTTACTCAAATCTTTTCCTCGTATTCAAAGCCAAGTCAATGTATTCAATGATAATAGATTTCATTGTATTTAATCCTGCAGTTCCAGTCCATCAGCACCAACAACAAAATGTTTTGTAAGCAAATTTGATGACTTTTTTCAAGCAATTTTAATTTTTTCACTCTTCTACATTCATAGCTCCTTAAGATTGAATTAAAACCTATAGCCTGTACAGTAAGGTCAATGCAGTAAGGTTTGTACAAAAATTCCATTCTCAAATTAAACCGATGGCTGCAAATGTTTCAACCAACAGTTAAATGCAATTTACCAAAATTTGGTTGTCTCACAAAAATTTTATTCAATCCATGTGGCAAAATAATAGGGATTTCAAAGCCTATACCCCAGTACTTAATGCAGCGGTAAAAATATATCACGACAAAAACATATCAAATCTGCATCAATCTACTTTCAAAATTTTTCTTTATGTCTGTACCTTTTTCAGGTCCTAAAAATAACTTTGCTTATGTCTTTACTTTTTCACAAATTCCATTATCCAGCTGAATGCATAGATGACATTGTAACTCATTTAATGTCTTGAGAAATACAATACATGGCCACAGCCCTGCCACAATAATTACCCTATTTACGGAAAGGTCTGCCAAACTTCTCTGATAGTTTTTAACCCAAACTCTATTATCATCCATCTCCAACTGTTCTTTGCTTTCTCGGGCGAAGAAGAGCTCAAATCTTATGTTTGGTCAAATCTCACATTTGTTCAAATTCTGTGTTAAGTGTGCTAATGAGGAGCATCAATTTAAAATTTATTAGTTTGCTTTTAACATGTGTCAGTCTTATGAGATCATTTCATATGATTGAAGACAACAGTTTTCTAAACCAGTCTGACACACAATAGAGAGATAACGCTAAATATAGCCACTTGACCCTGCTCAGTCTGCACCATAATTTAAGGATAATAGTTTTTCCCTTCTATTTAGGGCAAGCTGGCAGCTACAGGCATGTGTTATACTTGGGTCTTAGTGGTGAGGGGAGAAAACCTTGCTCTAAAGATTATACTACAGACCTCAGGCATGGTTACCTACCCTTCACGGACAACTTAGCTGTAGCTGAATAACTTTTCCCCTTCTCATTTGTCACAACACATGCGTAGTTTCCTTCGTCTTCTTTTGAAATCATTTTGACCTCTAAACTTCGACTGCAGGATGTAAGTCGGTATTTCCAATTTTTTCCATCCAGAGAAATAGGTTTGCCATTAATCAGCCAAGTTACATTTGCCGAAAAGTTTGAATAGACCTTGCATTCAAATGTGTAGCTGTCATCCACACGTCTTGTTATGGTAGATCCAGAGGTCATAATTATATAGGGGTCTGCATCATCTGAGGGGTGAGGGGATCCTGGAATGATTCCATTATCACAATTTCCTGTGTCACGTCTGTGCCTTTTTGATGAAAAGTACACTAAATAAGAAGACAATCAATCAATTAATAAAAAAAACTCTTAAACTCGACAAAGACGCTTCGAAGTTTTCGAAAGTTGGATCAGACAACTTTTAAAAGACTGAAATGTATCACCTTAATGTCACGTTTTCGCCACCAAAAAGTTGAATAACAATGTGCGGGTTATCCACCAGTGCGGGTAATCTGGTGCCTTTTTTTTCCGCCGTATGCAATAATTGGCCGGTACGGGTAATCGGCCGTACGGGTAAACGACCGGAAATTATGGTACTTATCATGTTTGCCATGGCAAAAAAGTAACATGTTATTTGATACATATTATGATTTAGACATAAAAGGAATAAGTTCTGCTGTAAGAAACCAAAGATTTGGGGCAAACTGGTGAAGGTGAGGGCAAACTTGCTTTCCGTCAGGGGGTGAACTCTTAAGGCGGTAGGGGGAAACTTGCAATGGGCAAAACCTCCAGTTACCTCTAAGATTGACAAGCTTCTAAACTGCTTGATCAGAGACAAAGAGACTGAGGTCATGAGAGTAAAGGAAACAACTGCCACCTTCAAAACAATCTTGAACATTAAGCAAATTCTCCTTGTCAAGGATGTGCTCGTTTTTACAATAAATAGATTGGGTCGCTCAACAGACCTAATTCTGGCATTTGCATTGTACATGAGGTAAATAAGAATAATGAATGCCTCTCCACTTTCATTTATGATATTGAAATGTTTAATATTTCACTATGTGAAGACCTGGTTATAGTCGTGAATCACAATAACAATCCGAAGAGGGTGTGACAAGCAGCCATACTGTAACTCAGAAATCCTGTTTGCAAATTGTGCCAGCAAATTCACCACAGCAATAAATATGCGAATAAAAATTTTGCAGGTATGTAAATGAAACTTCTATACAAAGAACTCCCATGATCTAATTGAAGATTTGCCCCTCTAGCAGCTACATATCTACTTGTAACTTAGTAACAAGAATTTAATGTTAGATCAGGATTACAAAGACCCTGAATTATCTGTAAACTTTTAAAGCTGATTGTGCTAAGCATAAACTTCACATAAAATAAAGTATTGTATGGTATCTCATAACCTGTTTGCTGAGTAATGTATGAATATTGTGGGGAGAAGTTACATGTTGAACACTTCTGGGAGTTACAGGGTTAAAAAAGGCCTTGAATCTGATAGGGATGAGGCAATTTACCTTATCTCCATTCATCTTTTTTTACTGCAATTCCTTAAGCACTACTTTCTTGCGAAGGCTTTGAAGTGACGTCAAATCAATTATAAATCTCGGAACTATAATTTGAAAGCGGAAGTTTCGAGGTGAAATCAAATTTACTGTAACTTCTCGATAGGACTAAACGAAGGCGTAAAATGAGTCCTTGGAATCTATGCCTCACTACTGCTGTGAAATGGTAATCCTCCTCTTCCATCACTAACTTTTCCAATTTCACAACTAATTGGGCAAAAGAGTCCACTCTGACAGAGGTTAAACAAATTTATCACAAGAGATCTCCACAAAGCTAAGCTTAACAAATAACATTAGAGTAGCTCCGTAATTTTAACATAAAACTTAAATTGCACCGAAATTGCAACAAGCTCACCTTTTCCACACTCCTCTAGGTAAAAAGCTTTCCCTGGGCAAACAGAAAGTTTTGGATCGTTTTGATCACTACACGTTACCACAAGCACATGGCCACTCACTCCTCGTCTGTCCGTGCAAGGACAAAATACCGTTTGGTTACGGCATTGCGATCTCTGTTCCCGTTGTTCCGATAAAGCAGAGGTAAATTCCACTCCGCAAAATACAAAAAGTAATAGAAGTTCCTTCGCAAGCATAGATCGGTTAACGTGTCTAGATCTTAGCAAAACTTCTCGGAATTACCGTTAAGACTGGGCCTGCTAGAATTTCGAAATAGTTTTTATATGAAAACTTGCGTCTTCGTAGAGGAATCCTGTTAACAATTCCAAAATACAGTTTCCTTTTTGGGATCTGAAGAAAAAAATGCTTACAACGGTGATGGCGGAAGAAAACCAAGCGAAAGTAGCAAAGCGTAGGTTTCTGAGCACGTTATATGTACACTCTTCTAGAAGGGCCTGGTACCAAGGTACGTACTAGGACGATGAACAACAAACTTTCACTAGCTTGTCATTATTTATTGTAAGACAATAAATAGCAAGCTAGCAAGTAAGACAATAAATAAATGTCTTAGGCGGGACCGGAAATCTGTCTACTTTTCTAAGGATGGGCCAGAGGGTGTGTATGTGTTGCAAAACCAGCAAAGTAGCTGAAAATAACGGATGCGATGCTGCCTTTTTTACCATTCGAAAACAAAACTATTCCTCAATTTTTTTATATGTCTCCTGTTTTATTCGCATTTAATTTTCTTCATAAGCAGAATCGAAAATGGTCGAAAACATATGACATGGAAACATCTGTGTTTGTTTTTTTAGATCAGTCTCTCTTGTTTTCGACCGCCGATTATTAGGCTGATTTTAGCAAGAAAACGGAACCTCACTTGACGACGGCACGCGCAGTGCAAATACCCAAATATGGTCAAATTAGAACAGAATCCAGACTACTCCGCTCGCTCTCTCTTCGTCATCTGACGTTCCCGTCCTGTTGCTAAATCAGCCTATTTTGCTGTCCTCCGACGAAAGGAACGCTTGAAAGCAGGCTGAAATTACCGGAAAGCCCCTCCTTACGCTCAAGCAATATCGCTTAACAATTGTTTTAAATGTGAAGTTCACTTCCGTCGAGTTAAGCTACGACTTCCCGTCAATGTACACTTTCTCACAGTCTTCTCATGAGAGAAGAACTTCCATACCCTTCCTTAACTTTTCCACGATCTTTTAGCTCAAAGGCAAGAGTATAACAACGAAGTAAGACAGGTCAGTAGAAATTCGCCTCAAAGACAAATGTTTGGAAACCAGAAAAATTAGAAGGTTAAGTCAAGTCTCTAAGTTAATCTCTCGAGGACCCTTTCACAGCAGCAACTACACGTTCGAACTGATTCTCAGAGGATACCTTGTATTGAAAAGAAAATTGGAAAATTTGATCACTTTTACGGTTGTATAACCATCTCTTGACGAAAACAACTTTTTGATAGTTTACTGTATGGTGACCAGTATTGCGACCAGGACAGAGAGTTATCTGGTGGATAACGCTTTCGAGCCTTCGAACAACCGAAGGCAGGTATTTCTATCCCATCGATATCTTTCAAAATATTTAAGTTGGAATGTAAGTGTCGGATATTTTGTTTCTTCCCGAAAAGAACATAGATTCCGTTGACTCCAAGTTTGAAATACTGATAACTTGAAAATCCGTCAGATCGAATAATATTCAGACCCTCCGGGTCATTTTTTCAGTTACAACTCTACCCCCTGTGATTTACTACTAATTAAAAGCACAGCGTTTTCATATTTTCAGATCCGCTGTTTCTTAGCCAAGAACGCGGAAATTGTTTCCGATTATCACTTCCCTACCTTCTGGAAGAAAAAAAAAACCGTTGCCGTTGGGAACAGGTAAGTTCGGACGACCACAACAAATCATATAATAAATTTGAATCCTCTTTATTGTTCTTGATACTTGATTCAGACCTTGATTTTAATCGCAGTTGTACAGCTTCATTATTCGATCTAGGAAAGTCGAAAAACGGTTGATTCGAACAGATGTGGTCTTTTGTGACAATGAGATCCATGCAGAAAAAGGAAACTATAAATTAGCATAATCACAGCAATCAATATTTACTTCCGTGACAGATCGGATCGTAATTCGCAGACTTACAGCTCATGCAAGTCTAATTTATTATTAAACCTTAACCCCTAAGAGTGACTGGCATCTAATTTCTTTCTACAATATCACCTCTGAATAATCACACTTTAGGTGAGAATAAAGGAAATGATCATCAACGAAGGAAAGATAACAAGCTATTTCTATCGCATCTACGAAAATATCTAAGTTGGGATTGGGTGTCAGCTGTTTTGTTTTTCCCGAATAGTGCATCGACTCAATTGACTTCCGATACATCGAGGTTGCTTTCATACCCTTTTGGTAATTTTCTCTTTACTCTTAGTAATTTATATAAAGCACAACGTTGTGCTATTTTCAGATCTGCTGTTTCCGGTCTGTAATTCCTAAGTTGTGTCTGATTGTTGATACGCTTGGTTATTTTTAGCGCATGAGAAAAACAACAACGGACATCTGCCTGTCTTCTGGTGGCTACTCGTTTCAGTGGGTCTCAATTAATGGGGCGAGCCGTTAGCCGCAAAACGGCAAAAAACCTAGCCAATAGGCATAAAAATTGAAAAATGTTAACCTTCAGTTGAAGAAAAAGTCAGTAACTATAAAAATTTTGCTATGTATCTTATCGTGTGGGCAGATATGGAAAAGAGAAGTCCTTGCTATCCAAGGGTCACTCAGCAAGGATTTACCAAGTTCTTTAAGTTTTTATATCCTTTCTGGTGTATCATAGAAGTTTTGTTAATGTAGTTAGCGTGTTATTTCGGCCATTGGTAAAAGTAATGAGGGCCGGAAGGGAAACTATGACGAGAGACTGCAAGCGATAATAGTTACAGTGTAGGTGGAATCCACAAGGATTTTCTAAGGGCCAAAAATAGAACTAACATAAAATCAGAAAATGCTGATCATGCTTCGCTAGATTAAAAGCAGATGGTTCCAATTCCTATCATACAAACGGAAGAAGCATTAAGGAATGTGAAAGGAGCGTGAGCCGCGTGAGGGCCTAGGGCGAGAGCGAGCAAAAAAAGTGCGACAAGGCGGGAGGTGGGTAGTCTCTTCACAGGCACATGCGAACCAACCTACGGCAGTGTTGATATGTATGATATTACAGATAGCATGATATGACGAACTGTACAGCTGTTACGAAGTTAGCACAAAATAAAGGGAAAAAATAATTACGTATTTTGATCTGAAAATCTCAAGAAAGTGAAATGAAATGTAAATGCACAGTGTTTTTTTGTCTCTCCAAAGAGTTCGAGTCGTCTCTTTACTGAATTAGTTTCTTTAAAATACTATTTTAAAAATGGTTATTGAAAACGATTCTCTCAGTACAAAAGCAAGTTCTTTGTTGTATAATATATCAAGAAAACAGATATTGGAATATCACTTAATCCTTCAACTCCCAAGATCTCATCAGTAATTCTCCTTGTTGTTTGGCAAACGATTCTCATTATGTTAGTTTAGAGAATTTGGTATCGGATCAATTAGTAATCCCATAATTGATATTTTTCTTCATTCTCATCACTTGCCCGCATAATCATGAGTGTATTGATATTGTAAGGAGAAATTTTGTCTTGGTCACTCACGGAAGTTAAAGGGTTAAGAGCGATTGTCCGTAACTGTCGGACCAGGTCGGACAGGCAGGTCAACTAATTTGGCTCAAATTTTACTTTAAGCTTGCTTAGGGTCTCCTTTTAAGAAATGGTTATTTTAAGATTGAAATTAATTTTGCGTGGGGAATTAAGGCTCATAGCCATTTGAAGCCGCCATCAGACATGGAAACGAGGCTGACCAAGAGAGGGTTTTAAATGCCTGGGCTTCCTTTGCTCTCTCATTTTAGTATCTCTTTATCAAAAAACAAGCCCACAACCCTTCGTCTGTGTTTTGAATAGTAAATTTCGCAAAAAAATATAAAGGAAGGGGTTGAAACACGCCATTCGATTTACTTAGTTTTAGGTGTTTTGTGATCCCTGAAAAATACCGTAAGTTCAGGAACTTCTGGCACTGTTAATATGTCGAGTGAGAACAATTTGTTAGTTTCTAAAACAACATTTGTCAAAGATTATTTGCTTCAGAAAATTTAGAACTGGGCGATTTTAATGCGCTTCCACAGTGCCCAGTAAAATATTATAAGGTTCTTGGACGCAGTCGCTTTAAGTTGACGTTGCCCGGAGCATTTCGGTTCAAAAGCTATTTCTTTCAAATTTTGTCCATGAACCTTTTGTGGTCTAGGAGTTCACCGAATGAATGTTTTCCACACCAGCTGTCTTCTTTCTACATTGTTTTTGATCAAAAAAGTGCTTTTGTGACTTTCGATGGAAATTGGTACCCTATGCACCATCTTTGCAGAAGTTCTCCACCCCAAGGAGCAGAAGGGTGATTTGCGCCAGATAAACCTCGAACCCTGAGACTTTTCGACTCTGCGCATTACGCACGCGTTGTGCATCAGCACGCGATGAAGTGGATACGCCTGCAATGCAGCTGACTACGCATGCTTAACGAAGCATCAAACAAATTCACCTCGAGGAGAGTGCTCCTGAGATTTATGCAAATCTTGCGCACGCGCTGTGTTGAAACGTGCCATGAACATGAGCAAGGTGGTGTAGATGTGCCCACAATGCAGCCGGCCGCGCATGCTACAATTAAAATTTTCCAGGTATCATCCCTGATTACCAGTTTTTGTTAGTATGGAGCTACGCGCACGCTACGAGCTCCGCCAACAAATACGCAAAATATTAATACAATTTTGGAGGTTGTATAGATTGAACTTTATTAATGTAATAGAATTTATTTTAAAAAATCAGCTCTAAATCACTAATTCTATAAATTTCAACATTTACCTTCCTATTAAAAAAGGGGAAAGGCCAAAATTAGATGTCATGCGTAGAAATCGAGAATGAATAATCTAGTTACAATTCACGTGTACTTGTCATTGAAAACTTACTCACATGACAGGCTCATAATTACATTTTATTTTTAAAATTACATTTTATTTTGTCTAGCTACACATTGTTAGGCTTCTAAACAAAGTATGGCAATTACATCGTCTGTTTTGAAAGCAAGCAGCAAATTAATTTCTTAGTCTCGCAATATGCTAGTTTGCCAAGTTGAAAGAACCTACAGTGTACGTTAATTTTAGTCTTTTTAATTTTTAATTGGATTCCTGAAAGGGAGCTAGGGTTACTTGACAGAATAAACAGCTTTCATTTAACTACTTTCTTGCCAAATCACCAGCTGGGTATAGATTATATTGTTGCAATAGACATTGCAAAAAGTTACTAAATACCTATTTCTAGCAACTTCCTCAAACTTCAGCACACTCAGCATTCTCTATATCTCCATTCATACCTAACATTGGCTGACAAGGGAAACACTCTGGATTATGGCTGTGTCTCGAGGAAGAGAACCACAGCCAATGTTTCTCCTTTGCAATATACAATGATAGAGAGACTACAACTATGATAATAAGAAAAGCACAAGCCGTGCCTACGGCAATCTTGGTGACATCTTGTGATGTTGTTGTCAACACTAATTAAAACAAATGGAAAATAAAATGAGTAATTTGAATTACACATGTCAAAAATATATATATATATTTATGAAATTCAAATCACAAGATACCGTTAGGGTTCAAAGGGCCAAACGAAAACACATAAGCACAAGCAGTGGTTACAGTTTCATTTTCTTTTATCTGAATGGTTGAAGAACTAGATTGCAGACCGTTTCTCGAAACAGATTCACAAAAGCAAGTAGGGAAAAATGCTCTCTCTAACTTTGATTTAGGGATCCATGCAGTACCTTTACTTGTAATACTTGAATCTTCTCCTGGACAGTCAGCTTCATATGCATTTGGTCGTATACCACTTGGATTCTTTGATGAGTTAGTAAAGAAAGGACATGATTTACAGGCCTGTTCAGATGTCTGGCCAATGTTTGGCTGGTATGTTCCTATTGGACATTGAATGAGACTAGTTGCCCCTAAAGGGCAATAAAAACCTGCTGGACATGATTTACAGGCCTGTTCAGATGTCTGACTAGTGTTCGGCTGGTATGTTCCTTGAGGACATGGAATGCGACCACGTCCTCCTGGAGGGCAATAAAAACCCGCTGGACATAGTTCTGCAATACAATACAAAACAACAGTTACCTATACCTTTATGTCTATTTTCCCAATGAACGCATAATTTACAAAAGATAAAAGAGGGAATTTCCTTTAGCTTTCCATTGGGAAAATAAAACATACAAGTTAAAAAGGTATATCTGTATAGCTCTGAGCTAAACCTTGTATGGATTCACTATTTGGTGGCCAGAAAAAAACAGTTGATTAGTCCTTGGAAATAAAATATTCACAAAGAGAAAAGTGTACTTCGGAATTCAAGGTGAAGGAAATAAATTCATTTAGGACAACACTGAGAATGTTTTTCTCATTTGACCTTAGAGCGTTAACATGAAGTAATAAAAAAAATCACAACTTCCTTCATATTATCCAAACACAGGTTCCCAAATTGGCACCTCTCACAGACTGCAAAATTAGTAGCCAAAATTTTTCTCTACCTGCCATGGTGACCAAAATGATTTCTACAGTAGAAATCTTGAGCTTGCATATTTTGTTTACCAATTTCAAGTCTCAAGACAATTTCCAGCCTTACTGTTTGTAAATGTTCCTTTGGTAAATGCATACAGTACATACATGCATATAAATATGCATGTAAATAAGAGGGAAGTTGAAAGAAACATCAGTTCTCTAGTAAAATAATATTATCACATGACTTAAAATGAGTAAACAAAACATTAAAGCTAAAGAAGTCTCCAGGAGTGCTGGTTTGTGAAACCAAAAGTGTGAACTTCAAATGACAGAGGAAAATTTGATCTTTTGTGCATGCATGAATCGTACATATCATAAAATTTTGTAATGCAGCTGGAAGACACAGATAATAAATCAACTCGCAAGATTTACAAATCAGTTCTCCACATTGTACCCAATAAGTTTTTAATATTTTCAGCTCTGAGAATCTAGGCAGAGGACAATAAAGTATAACCTGGTGAATATTCCTCTTTCTTCTCATTTCATTTCTTCTTGAAATTGTATTGATTCAGTGAGGAGAAATTCCTCTTTGGCCACTCCTGAGAGTGACAGGGTCAAGCCTAGGTGTGCTAAAGAGGTCTCCTGGATCCAAGTATCAATTCTCTACACTGTCTACAAATACATTTTTTAAATTAAGGTCTTCTGAGATACTTGTTTTAAGTTTAGATGTTTCCTTTTTTTTTCACCTTTCTGCTTGAAAAATTATGGATTAGTGTTGGAAGAAACTACTTGAACTAGTGGCACATGGGAGTGAAAGGATTAAATTAAGGGAAAAATCCCCAAACAATTAATTGTAAAAACTGTGATATTGCTTTATTGTCTTATGGGAGCTCAGTCGGGAGGAATTTTCAGAGCTGGAAAACAATCCCCCTTGAAAATACACATTTTTAGTTCAACAGTGTTTGACCCAACTCCAGTCCCTTTCAACTCAGCACCATATTCTGTTGAAGGCTTTTCATTTCTTCTCTAACTATTGAAAACGGCTATGTTTATTTCCAAATCATGAAAACAGTGAAATTCCCTTGCAGATTTCCTGATAAAATCCACACAAACAGATGTTTTAGATTTACAATGTATAAAAGTCAGGAATGAGAAATAGTCATCACAAGTATGAATGTGTCAATCTTATCTTATAAGACCATTAACTTCAGGCATGACCAAAATGAATACCAACACACTTACGAAAACAGCTGATGAGAACATATAATTAATGTTAATAACAACACATTAAGTAGAGGATACTATTTTGCAGACATGTATTTCTGAAGGGAAGCAGAATAAGATTGGGGGTTCATAAAAATTAGCAAGTGATACATCACCACACAGAGTAGATGGTACTGTGTAAAAAAAACCTCAATAAATGCAAGAAAGAGTCATTTACCATACCAACTTCAAGAAGAAATGTTTTTGTTGATTTCGGTCCATATTTGGAAGCTTTACATGTGTAGTTTCCTGCATCTTCCATGGTGACATTCTTAATTTCCAGATGGAAAACATAGTTGGGAGGTGTAACTATTACTCTTGGCTTGAAATATTCATACTTCTGTAGTTCATCATCCTCCATTACCATTATGTCATTCTTCAAGAAATAGCCAATTACACCATCAAAGCCTTGGATTTTACAAGTTATGTTGACTGTGGTTCCAATGTAAGCTGTGTCCAAACCATCAAGTTTTGCATACTCTATAACTGGGCCTCTTGGTACTAAAATTAAAATAGACAACTTTGTAAGAATCAAATGCTACTCAAACCTTTTCCTCGTATTCAAAGCCAAGTCAATGTATTCAATGATAATAGATTTCATTGTATTTAATCCTGCAGTTCCAGTCCATCAGCACCAACAACAAAATGTTTTGTAAGCAAATTTGATGACTTTTTTTGAGCAATTTTAATTTTTTCACTCTTCTACATTCATAGCTCCTTAAATTTAATTAAAACCTATAGCCTGTACAGTAAGGTCAATGCAGTAAGGTTTGTACAAAAATTCCATTCTCAAATTAAACCGATGGCTGCGAATGTTTCACTCAATCCATGCGGCAAAATAATAGGGATTTCATAGCCTATACCCCAGTACTTAATGCAGCGGTAAAAATATATCACGACAAAAACATATCAAATCTGCATCAATCTACTTTCAAAATTTTTATTTATGTCTGTACCTTTTTTCAGGTCCTAAAAATAACTTTGCTTATATCTTTACTTTTTCACAAATTCCATTATCCAGCTGAATGCATAGATGACATTGTAGCTCATTTAATGTCTTGAGAAATACAATACATGGCCACAGCCCTGCCACAATAATTACCCTATTTACAGAAAGGTCTGCCAAACTTCTCTGATGTTTTTTTAACCCAAACTCTATTATTATCCATCTCCAACTGTTCTTTGCTTTCTCGGGCAAAGGAGAGCTCAAATCTTATGTTTGGTCAAATCTCACATTTGTTCAAATTCTGTGTTGAAGTGTGCTAATGAGGAGCATCAATTTAAAATTTATTAGTTTGCTTTTAACATGTGTCAGTCTTATGAGATCATTTCATATGATTGAAGACAACAGTTTTCTAAACCAGTCTGACATACAATAGAGAGATAACTCTAAATATAGCACTTGAGCCTGCTCAGTCTGCACCATAATTTAAGGATAATAGTTTTCCCCTTCTATTTAGGGCAAGCTGGCAGCTACAGGCATGTGTTATACTTGGGTCTTAGTGGTGAGGGGAAAAGCTTGCTCCAAAGATTATATTACAGACCAGGCATGGTTACCTACCCTTGACAATCAACTTAGCTGTAGCTGAATAACTTTTTCCCTTCTCATTTGTCACAACACATGTGTAGTTTCCTGCGTCCTCTTCTGAAATTTGTGTGACATGTAGACTTTGTTTGCAGGATCCAAATTTGTATTTCTCCCTTTTCAGTTTGGAATCCAGAGAAATAAGTATGCCATTAATCAGCCATGTTACATTTGCCGAAAAATTTGAATAGACATTGCATTTAAATCTGTGGCTGCCATCCACATCTCTTGTTATGGTAGATCCAGAGGTCATATTTATATAGGGGTCTGCATCATCTGAGGGGTGAGAGGATCCTGGAATGATTCCATTATTACAATTTCCTGTGTCACGTCTGTGCCTTTTTGATGAAAAGTACACTAAATAAGAAGACAATCAATCAATTAATCATTATAATTAGTTTGTGAATTGGATATTTTGCAAATGACTGAATGGTTTAATGTTATTTCAAACTAAAAAAGAGTTGGTTCTGATAATGTATGAAGTTAATAACCACAGGTTACCCTGACTTTGCTTGAATATCCACAATTAATGACACAATTCAAAAGCCTAGGTTGCTCAATAAACCCATCTTTGTAATTCTGAATATAACTGTTGCAATTACTCTTTACATATAACATACCCTATCTAAAATAATGAATTTCAATAATACCTTTAAAAGATTTGTTAAATCACTTTTTACTGATTGGACATGCACATGACCAAGATTGTTACAAAACACACAAGGTAGCAGTTTGATATTCACACTTGTCATTTCAGTGGAGCTAGTGTTTGCTACCGTAATTTCCGGTCGTTTATCCGCGGGTAATCTGTTGATTTTGCATTAAACGCGCGCAACTACGGGTAATAGGAGGTGCGGGTTATGTGACAATTTTAAAATCCAGTGGTAGTTGAATTGAAAAAATATATCACCAACATGCGTTTCCACCTCTCAAGTAAATTTTATTGTGTTAATAGTGCCGCAAAGCGGCATGAAAACATGGTGCCGACTCGAGTTTATTTCACGCATAATTAGTTGCGCGACTAACAAATTATTATCGGCACGCGTGAAAACAAAACCTTGATGGTGACAAAAATTATCCATAGATATCCGGCGCATCAGTAACAAATTTCCATTTAACACTAGCTTGAGCTAAAGAGAATTTTCCCGTTTTAAGGGACTTGTTAGGCCCAATAGAACCGGAGATATCGATTTTTTCAGAAATCGCCGACAGTACTTTATAATTCAACTTTTAATACTCACCCAGCTTTTTTTCAACAAATCAACAAGGCGCTGAACGATCGCTCGCACAAAATGTGGCCACAAATTCGCATTCTGTCAAGTATGAAACGTTGAGATTTGGGCATGGGCCGCTAGTGTTTTTACTGTATAATCTTATCAATAAAGTACATGCTAATATTGACACAGAATTGTGCACGCGTCTGAATTTCTTTGACCTTTAAACTCGACAAAGACGCTTTCAAGTTTTCGAAAGTTGGATCAGACAACTTTTAAAAGACTGAAATGTATCACCTTAATGTCACGTTTTCGCCACCAAAAAGTTGAATAACAACGTGCGGGTTATCCACCAGTGCGGGTAATCTGTTGACTTTTTATTTTCGCCGTATGCAATAATCGGCCGGTGCGGGTAATCGGCCGTGCGGGTAAACGACCGGAAATTACGGTACTTATCATGTTTCCCATGGCAAAAAAGTAACATGTTATTTGATACATATTATGATTTAGACAGAAAAGGAATAAGTTCTGCTGTAAGAAACCAAAGATTTGGGGCAAACTGGTGAAGGTGAGGGCAAACTCGCTTTCCGTCAGGGGGTGAACTCTTAAGGCGGTAGGGGGAAACTTGCAATGGGCAAAACCTCCAGTTACCTCTAAGATTGACAAGCTTCTAAACTGCTTGATCAGAGACAAAGAGACTGAGGTCATGAGAGTAAAGGAAACAACTGCCACCTTCAAAACAATCTTGAACATTAAGCAAATTCTCCTTGTCAAGGATGTGCTCGTTTTTACAATAAATAGATTGGGTCGCTCAACAGACCTAATTCTGGCATTTGCATTGTACATGAGGTAAATAAGAATAATGAATGCCTCTCCACTTTCATTTATTATTTTGAAATGTTTAATATTTCACTATGTGAAGACCTGGTTATAGTCGTGAATCACAAAAACAATCCAAAGAGGGTGTGACAAGCAGCCATACTGTAAGTCAGAAATCCTGTTTGCAAATTGTGCCAGCAAATTCACCACAGCAAGCAGGTATGTAAATGAAACTTCTATACAAAGAACTCCCATGATCTAATTGAAGATTCGCCCCTCTAGCAGCTACATATCTACTTGTAACTTAGTAACAAGAATTTAATGTTAGATCAGGATTACAAAGACCCTGAATTATCTGTAAACTTTTAAAGCTGATTGTGTTAAGCATAAACTTCACATAAAATAAAGTATTGTATGGTATCTCATAACCTGTTTGCTGAGTAATGTATGAATATTGTGGGGAGAAGTTACATGTTGAACACTTCTGGGAGTTACAGGGTTAAAAAAGGCCTTGAATCTGATAGGAATGAGGCAATTTACCTTATCTCTATTATCGTCATTCATCTTTTTTTTACTGCAATTCCTTAAGCACTACTTTCATCAAGTGACATCAAATCAATTATAAATCTCAGAACTATAATTTGAAAGCGGAAGTTTCGAGGTGAAATAAAAAACTTCTCGATAGGACCAAAGGAAGGCGTAAAATGACGGTCCTTAAGATCTTCGCCTCACTACTACAATGAAATGGTAACCCTCCTCCTACATCACTAACTTTTCCAATTTCACAACTAATTGGGCAATACAGTCCACTAGATGGCTAAACAAATTTCTCACAAGAGATCTCCACAAAGTTAAGCTTAACAAGCTTAAGCTTATTTCTCCATAATTTTAACATAAACCTTAAATTGCTCTGAAATTGCAACAAGCTCACCTTTTCCACACTCCTCTGAGTAAAAAGCTTTCCCTGGGCAACGTTTTGGATCGTTTTGATGACTACACGTTACCACAAGCACATGGCCACTCACTCCTCGCCTGTCCTTGCAAGGACAAAATACCGTTTGGTTACGGCATTGCGATCTCTGTTCCCGTTGTTCCGATAAAGCAGAGGTAAATTCCACTCCGCAAAATAAAAAAAACAGTAGAAGTTCCTTCGCAAACATAGTTCGGTTCACTTGTCTAGATCGCTTCACTTGCCTAGATCTTATCAAACCTACTCGGAATTCCCGGAAAGACTGGGCCTGCTAGAATTTCGAAATGGTTTTAGATGAAGCCTGCGTCTTCGTAGAGGACTCTTCTCAACAATTCCAAAATACAGTTTCATCTTTGGGATCTGAAGGAAAAAATGCTTACGCTGCTTATGCTGATTTAGCAAGACAACGGAACCTCACTTGACGACGGCACGCGCAGTGCAAATACCCAAATATGGTCAAATTAGAACAGAATCCAGACTAATCCGCTCGCTCTCCCCCGCATCTGATGTTCCCGTCCTGTTGCTAAATCAGCCTATCTTCTACTGAGGACTTCCTGTGATACTAAAGGGGATGTCTGAAGCATGATATTTGTCGAGGTGTCTGCTTTTAAGAGGTCTTAAGGACCTGACTGCAACATTAAAATATTTATTTCTCGATAAGGTTTCTTTTCAAACGGTGGGAATGCCGCCCCCGTCGAGTTCTGCTACGAGTTCCCGTCACTGTACACTTTCTCACAGTCTTCTCACGAGAGAAGAACTTCTCAGAGGATACCTTGTATTGAAAAGAAAATTGGAAAATTTGATGACTTTAACGGCTGTATAACCATCTCTTGACGAAAACAACTTTTTGATAGTTTACTGTATGGTGATTCAGTATTGCGAGCAGGACAGAGAGTTATCTGGTGGATAACGCTTTCGAGCCTTCGAACAACCAAAGGCAGGTATTTCTATCCCATCGATATCTTCCAAAATATTTAAGTTGGAATGTAAGTGCCGGATATTTTGTTTCTTCCCGAAAAGAGCATACATTCCGTTGACTTCTAGTTTGAAATACTGATAACTTGAAAATTCCGTCAGATCGAATAATATTCAGACCCTTCAGGTCATTTTTTCAGTTCAACTCTATCCTCATATTTTCAGATCTGCTGTTTCTTAGCCAGGAACGCGGAACTTGTTTCTGATTATCACTTCTCTACCTTTTGGGAAAAAAAACCGTTGCCGAAGGGAACAGCGAAGTTCGGACGACCACCACAAATCGTATAAAAAATTTGAATCCTCTTTATTGTTCTGGATACTTGATTCAGACCTTGATTTAAATCGCAGTTGTACAGCTTGATTATTCGATCAAGGAAAGTCAAAAGACGGTTGATTCGAACAGATGTGGTCTTTTGTGACCTTGAATCCATACAGAAAAAGGATGCTATAAATTAGCATTATCAAAGCAACTTCCGTGACGGTGTCACAGCGGATATGGACCCCCCTTCGCAGATTTGGACCCCCCTACCAAAATTTCCTTTTAAGCATCCTTTCTGTCATATTTGGTAACTAATTCTATTTGCAAGCTTTTTTGTCGATGTTATTTTCAATCACAACACAACATTTCCTCAATAAAGGTAAAAAAAAACAACAGCCATTTCGTTCCAATTCTACCGCATTCATTATAGCGAGTCGAACAGTATACGCAAGAATTAGATGTGAACAAACTACTGCATTCGAACTATTGAAATTGTTACAATAAATCTTTGCTTCTTCTGATGCGAATCAACATTGGTACGAAACGTCATAACAATAGTGGAGACTATTGCGTCCAGTCACTGAAATAACTCAGTCTCATTTTCTAAAATCATAACATTGAACAGTTTTTGAATAAGAACGAAGAAACTACTCGTATTACAAGTCGTTCGTAAAGCCTATGATAAGTAAAAATGTTTCTATTCTGAACTATTGGAACTCTCAGCTTATTTTCAGATGCAAATCAACATTAATGTCAACGTCTTAACAAAAGTGGAGACTATTACATCGAACTCAATCTTATTTTCTAATTTTAACGATTATTAACTGTTGAGGGATCCTAAATAACACCTTAACAATTATGAAGACGTCTAGAGTCTGTCAATCTGCAGACAATGCAGAGTCACTCGTCCTCCGGGGCAGTCTTAAATCCCACGCAGCTCATGTGTAACCTTTCCTCGCACAACTCGCACTGTACCATGTCGTCCCAACACTCAGGCATTGGACAATGACAAAATAAATTAGTGTCACAAGTTTGTCTCTCATTGAATCTAGCGGTGTTCGACTATCGCGGAAAAGGTTCAAAACGACCTCTCTCCAGACATTAAACTAAATTCTTGCCCATTTTCCTCTGGTCAAAAGAAACATCCGACGGGATGCCAGTTCGTATGCATTAACGATACGCATGTTTTGAATTAAAAACATACTTTAGTACGCATTGAAACGAAAAGTATCATCCATTTTTACTAGAACGTTAAGGATGATGTGTTCACTCAGTTTTGTTGGGGGGTCCAAATCCGCGGTGGGGGGTAGCGGATTTGGACCGGGAGGTCCAAATCTAGGGGGGTCCAAATCCGCTGGGACAACGGATCGTATCGTAATTCGCAGACTTACAGCTCAGATATGTCTAATTTGTATTATCTTCTTCTGAGGACTTCCTGTGATACTAAACTGGTTAAAATACAAAACGTTCGCGGTTCAAATCATTTTGGAATCAAATATCAATCATACTGAAAGGAAAT
The DNA here is from genome assembly GCF_036669915.1 of Pocillopora verrucosa. NCBI lineage: Eukaryota > Metazoa > Cnidaria > Anthozoa > Scleractinia > Pocilloporidae > Pocillopora > Pocillopora verrucosa. The sequence continues at coordinate 4,601,582 of NC_089324.1, forward strand.
CGTTGGTTTTAAAAACGATGACGGCGATTTTATTAATAAACGAAACAAAAACGAAAACCGGAAATCTGTCTGTGCTCGTGGGCTTCAAATTCATCCAATTTCTTACTATTATAGTACAGATAAGAACCTATTTATTTATCACATCTACGATAATATCTAAGTTGGGATTAGGTGTAGGCCGTTTTTGTTTTCCCCGAACAGAGCATTGACTCAGTTGATTTCTGGTAAAGAAACTCCGATAATTCGAAACTTTCTTTAAATCGAGGTTCCTTTCATACCCTTCCGGTAATTTTCTATTTACCCTCAGTGATTTATAATTAAAGCACAACGTTGTGCTATTTTCAGATCTGCTGTTTCTGGTCTGGAATTTCTAAGTTGTTTCCGATTGTTGATACGCTTTGTTATTTTTAGCGTGAGAGAAAAACAACAACGGACATCTGCCTGTGTTCTGGTGGCTACTCGTTTCGAGGGTCTCAATTAATGGGGAACCGTTAGCCGCAAAACGGCAAAAAAAACCCAGCCGATAGGCATAAAAATTGAAAAATGTTAACCTTCAGTTGAAGAAAAAGTCAGTAACCATAAAATATTTTGCTGTGTCTTGTCGTTTGGGCAGATGCGGAAACGAGAAAATTACGACGTTTTCGCGCCCAGTCTAATCGTAATGACATAAGTCCTTGCTATCCAAGGGTCACTCAGCAAAGATTTACCAAGTTCTTTAAGTTTTTTTTATCCTTTCTGGTGTATCATAGAAGTTTTGTTAATGTAATTAGCGTGTTATTTCGGCCATTGGTAAAAGTAATGAGGGCCGGAAGGGAAACTATGACGAGAGACTGCAAGCGAAAATGCTTACAGTGTAGGTGGAATCCAGAAGGATTTGTAAGGGCCAAAAGTAGAACTAACATAAAATCAGAAAATACCGACCATGCTTCGCTAGATTAAAAGCAGGTAGTTCCGATTCCTTTCATGCAAACGGAAGAGGTATGAGAGGAATATGAAAGGAGCGTGAGCCGCGTGAGGGCCTAGGGCGAGAGCGAGCAAGAAAAAAAGTGCGACAAGGCTGGAGGTGGGTAGTCTCTTCACAGGTAAACCAACCTACGGCAGTGTCGATATATATGATATTAAAGATAGATATGACGAACTGTACAGCTGCTATGAATTAAGCACAAAATAAAGGGAAAAAATAATCACGTATCTTGATCTGAAAATCTCTAGAAAGTGAAATGAAATGTAAATGCACAGTGTTTATTTTTGTCTCTCCAAAGAGTTTGAGTCGCCTTTTTACTGAATTAGTTTCTTTAAAATACTATTGTAAAAAATCGTTATTGGAAACGATTCTCTCAGTACAAAAGCAAGTTCTTTGATGCATAATTAATTAAGAAAACTAACAGTGGAATATCACCTAATCTTTAAACTCCCAAGATCTTATTAGTAATTCTCCTTACTGTTTGGCAAACGATTCTCATTATGTTAGTTTTAAGAATTTGGTATCGGATCAATTAGTAATCCCATGATTGATATTTTTCTTCATTCGCATCACTTAATAGTGTATTGACATTGTTAGGAGAAATTTTGTCTTGGTCACTCATAAAGGTTGAAGGGTTAAGAGCGATTGTCCGTAACTGTCGGACCAGGTCGGACAGGCAGGTTAACTGATTTGGCTCAAATTTCACTTTTATGCTTGCTTAGGGTCTCCTTTTAAGAAATGGATATTTTAAGATTGAAATTAATTTTGCGTGGGAAATAAGGGCTCATAGCCATTTGAAGCCGCCATCAGATATGGAAACGAGGCTGACCAAGAGAGGGTTTTAAATGCCTGGACTTCCTTTGCTTCCTCATTTTTGTATTTTTTTTTTATTATAAAACAAACCCACAACTCTTCGTCTGTATTTTGAACAGTAAATTTCGCAGAAATATATAAGGAAAAGGGTTGAAACACGCCATTCGAGTTACTTAATATTGGGTGTTTTATGATCGGTGAAAAATACCGTAAGGTCAGAAACTTCTGGCACTGTTGATATGTCGAGTTAGAGCAATTTGTTAGTTTCTAAAACAACATATGTCAAAGATTATTTGCTATAGAAAATTTAGAACTGGACAATTTTAATGCGCTCCCACACTGCCCAGTAAAATATAAGATTCTTGGACGCAGTCTCCCTAAGTTGGCTTTGTCCGGAGCATTTCGGTTCAAAAACTCGATTTCTTTCAAACTTTGCCCATTAATCTTTTGCGGTCTAAGAGTTTACCAAATGAATGTTTTCCACACCAGCTGTCTTCTTTCTACATTGTTTTTGACCAAAAAAGTGCTTTTCTCACTTTCGATGGAAATTGGTACCCTATGCACCATCTTTGCAGAAGTACTCCACCCCAAGCAAGGTGCAGATCCCAGAAGGACGATGTGCGCCAGCCTCGAACCCTGAGACTTTTCGATTCTGCGCATTACGCACGCGTTGTGCTTCAGCACGCGGTGACGTGGATACGCCTGTAATGCAGCTGACTACGCATGCTTAACGAAGCATCAAACAAATTCACCTCGAGGAGAGTGCTCCTGAGATTTATGCAAATCTTGCGCAAGCGCTGTGTAGATGTGCCCACGATGCAGCCAGCCGCGCATGCTACAAGTACAATCTTCTTCATGCAGTCGCATGCTGCCAAATTTTCCAGGCTTGATCCCTTATTTCCTATTTTTGTTGGTATGCAAAAAATTAATTAATTTTAGAGGCTGTATAGATTGAACTTTCTTAATGCAATATAATTTATTTAAAAAATTAGCTCTAAATCACTAATTCTATAAATTTCAACATTTACCTTACTATTAAAAAAGGGGAAAAGCCAAAATCAGCTGTCGTACGTAGAAATCGAGAACGAATAATCTACTTACGATTCACATCTACTTGTCATTCAAAACTTACTAGCATGACAGGCTCATAATTAACTTTTACTTTGTCTACAGCTACACACTGTTAGTCTTCTTAACAAAGCAAGACAATTACATCGTCTGTTTTAAAAGCAAGCAGCAAATGAATTTCATAGTTTCACAATATGCTTGTTTGCCAGGTTGAAAGAACCAAACAGTGTACGTTAATTTTTGTCTTTTTAATTTTTGATTCAATTCCTGAAAGGGGGCTGGGGTTACTTAACAGATTAAATAGCTTTCATTTAAGTACTTTCTTGCTAAATCATCAGCTGGGTATAGATTAGATTGTTGTAATAGACATTGCAAAAAGTTACTGAATACCTATTTCTAGCAACTGTCTCATAACTTCAGCACACTCAGCATTCTCTATATCTCCATTCTCACTTAACATTGGCTGGCAAGGGAAACACTCTGGATTATGGCTGTGTCTCGAGGAAGAGAACCACAGCCAACATTTCTCTTTGCAATGAATAATGAAAGAGATGCTACAACTATGATAATAAAAAAGTGCAACCCATGCCTATGGCAATCTTCATGACATCTTGTGATATTGTAGTCAATGCTGGTTAAAACAAATGGAAAATAAAATGAGTAATTTGAATTACACATGTCAAAAAAGAAAAAATATATACATATATATTTATGAAATTCAAATCACAAGATACCATTAGGGTTCAAAGGCCAAACGAAAAGACCAAAGCACAAGCAGTGGTTACAGTTTCATTTTCTTTATCTGAATGGTTGAAGAACTAAGTTGCAGACCGTTTCTTGAAACAGATTCACAAAAGCAAGTAGGGAAAAATGCTCTCTCTAACTTTGATTTACACATCCATGCAGTACCTTTACTTGTAATACTTGGATCTTCTCCTGGACAGTCAGCTTCATATACATTTGGTCGCATACCACTTGGATTCTTTGATGAGTTAGTAAAGAAAGGACATGATTTACAGGCCTGTTCAGAAGTCTGGCCAATGTTTGGCTGGTATGTTCCTTGAGGACATGGAATGCCACTAGCCATTCCTGGAGGGCAGTAAAAACCGACTGGACACACTATACAGTCTAGCTCAGATGTCTGCTTAATGTTTGGCTGGTATGTTCCTATTGGACATTGAATGAGACTAGTTGCCCCTAAAGGGCAATAAAAACCTGCTGGACATGATTTACAGGCCTGTTCAGATGTCTGACTAATGTTCGGCTGGTATGTTCCTTGAGGACATGGAATGCGACCACGTCCTCCTGGAGGGCAATAAAAACCCGCTGGACATGGTTCTGCAATACAATACAAAACAACAGTTACCTATACCTTTACGTCTATTTTCCCAATGAACACATAATTTACAAAAGATAAAGGGGGGAATTTCCTTTAGCTTTCCATTGGGAAAATAAAACATACAAGTTAAAAAGGTATATCTGTATAGCTCTGAGCTAAACCCTGTATGGATTCACTATTTGGTGGCCAGAAAAAAACAGTTGATTAGTCCTTGGAAATAAAATATTCACAGAAAGAAAAGTGTACTTCAGAATTCAAGGAGAAGGAAATAAATTCATTTAGGACAACACTGAGAATGTTTTTCTCATTTGACCTTGGAGCATTAACATGAAGTAATCAAAAAATCACAACTTCCTTCATATTATCCAAACACAGGTTCCCAAATTGGCACCTCTCACAGACTGCAAAATTAGTAGCCAAAATGTTTCTCTACCTGCCATGGTGACCAAAATGATTTCTACAGCAGAAATCTTGAGCTTGCATATTTTGTTTACCAATTTCAAGTCTCAAGACAATTTCCAGCCTTACTGTTTGTAAATGTTCCTTTGGTAAATGCATACAGTACATACATGCATATAAATATGCACGTAAATAAGAGGAGAGTTGAAAGAAACATCAGTTCTCCAGTAAAATATTATTATCACATGACTTAAAATGAGTAAACAAAACATTAAAGCTAAAGAAGTCTCCAGGAATGCTGGTTTGTGAAACCAAAAGTGTGAACTTCAAATGACAGAGGAAAATTTGATCTTTTGTGCATGCATGAATCGTACATATCATAAAATTTTGTAATGCAGCTGGAAGACACAGATAATAAATCAACTCACAAGATTTACAAATCAGTTCTCCATATTGTATCCAATAAGTTTTTAATATTTTCAGCTCTGAGAATCTAGGCAGAGGACAATAAAGTATAACCTGGTGAATATTCCTCTTTCTTCTCATTTCATTTCTTCTTGAAATTGTATTGATTCAGTGAGGAGAAATTCCTCTTTGGCCACTCCTGAGAGTGACAGGGTCAAGCCTAGGTGTGCTAAAGAGGTCTCCTGGATCCAAGTATCAATTCTCTGCACTGTCTACAAATACATTTTTTAAATTAAGGTCTTCTGAGATACTTGTTTTAAGTTTATATGTTTCCTTTTTTGTCATCACCTTTCTGCTTGAAAAATTATGGATTAGTGTTGGAAGAAACTACTTGAACTAGTGGCACCTGGGAATGAAAGGATTAAATTAAGGGAAAAATCCCCAAACAATTAATTGTAAAAACTGTGATATTGCTTCATTGTCTTATGGGAGCTCAGTTGGGAGGAATTTTCAGAGCTGGAAAACAATCCCCCTTGAAAATACACATTTTTAGTTCAACAGTGTTTAACCCAACTCTAGTCCCTTTCAACTCAGCACCATATTCTGTTGAAGGCTTTTCATTTCTTCTCTAACTATTGAAAATGGCTATGTTTATTTCCAAATCATGAAAACAGTGAAATTCCCTTGCAGATTTCCTGATAAAATCCACACAAACAGATGTTTTAGATTTACAATGTATAAAAGTCAGGAATGAGAAATAGTCATCACAAGTATGAATGAGTCAATCTTATCTTATAAGACCATTAACTTCAGGCATGACCAAAATGAATACCAACACACTTACGAAAACAGCTGATGAGAACATATAATTAATGTTAATAGCAACACATTAAGTAGAGGATACTATTTTGCAGACATGCATGTATTTCTGAAGGGAAGCAGAATAAGATTGGGGGTTCATAAAAATTAGCAGGTGATACATCACCACACAGAGTAGATGGTACTGTGTAAAAAAAACCTCAATAAATGCAAGAAAGAGTCATTTACCATACCAACTTCAAGAAGAAATGTTTTTGTTGATTTCAGTCCATATTTGGAAGCTTTACATGTGTAGTTTCCTGCATCTTCCATGGTGACATTCTTAATTTCCAGATGGAAAACATAGTTGGGAGGTGTAACTATTACTCTTGGCTTGAAATATTCATACTTCTGTAGTTCATCATCCTCCATTACCATTATGTCATTCTTCAAGAAATAGCCAATTACACCATCAAAGCCTTGGATTTTACAAGTTATGTTGACTGTGGTTCCAATGTAAGCTGTGTCCAAACCATCAAGTTTTGCATACTCTATAACTGGGCCTCTTGGTACTAAAATTAAAATAGACAACTTTGTAAGAATCAAATGTTACTCAAACCTTTTCCTCGTATTCAAAGCCAAGTCAATGTATTCAATGATAATAGATTTCATTGTATTTAATCCTGCAGTTCCAGTCCATCAGCACCAACAACAAAATGTTTTGTAAGCAAATTTGATGACTTTTTTCAAGCAATTTTAATTTTTTCACTCTTCTACATTCATAGCTCCTTAAGATTGAATTAAAACCTATAGCCTGTACAGTAAGGTCAATGCAGTAAGGTTTGTACAAAAATTCCATTCTCAAATTAAACTGATGGCTGCGAATGTTTCAATCAACAGTTAAATGCAATTTACCAAAATTTGGTTGTCTCACAAAAATTTTACTCAATCCATGCGGCAAATAATAGGGATTTCATAGCCTATACCCCAGTACTTAATGCAGCGGTAAAAATATATCATGACAAAAACATATCAAATCTGCATCAATCTACTTTCAAAATTTTTATTTATGTCTGTACCTTTTTTCAGGTCCTAAAAATAACTTTGCTTATATCTTTACTTTTTCACAAATTCCATTATCCAGCTGAATGCATAGATGACATTGTAGCTCTTTTAATGTCTTGAGAAATACAATACATGGCCACAGCCCTGCCACAATAATTACCCTATTTACGGAAAGGTCTGCCAAACTTCTCTGATGTTTTTTTAACCCAAACTCTATTATCATCCATCTCCAACTGTTCTTTGCTTTCTCAGGTGAAGAAGAGCTCAAATCTTATGTTTGGTCAAATCTCACATTTGTTCAAATTCTGTGTTGAAGTGTGCTAATGAGGAGCATCAATTTAAAATTTATTAGTTTGCTTTTAATATGTGTCAGTCTTATGAGATCATTTCATATGATTGAAGACAACAGTTTTCTAAACCAGTCTGACACACAATAGAGAGATAACGCTAAATATAGCACTTGACCCTGCTCAGTCTGCACCATAATTTAAGGATAATAGTTTTTCCCTTCTATTTAGGGCAAGCTGGCAGCTACAGGCATGTGTTATACTTGGGTCTTATGGGCGAGGGGAGAAAACCTTGCTCTAAAGATTATACTACAGACCTCAGGCATGGTTACCTACCCTTCACGGACAACTTAGCTGTAGCTGAATAACTTTTCCCCTTCTCATTTGTCACAACACATGCGTAGTTTCCTTCGTCTTCTTTTGAAATCATTTTGACCTCTAAACTTCGACTGCAGGATGTAAGTCGGTATTTCCAATTTTTTCCATCCAGAGAAATAGGTTTGCCATTAATCAGCCAAGTTACATTTGCCGAAAAATTTGAATAGACCTTGCATTCAAATGTGTAGCTGTCATCCACACCTCTTGTTATGGTAGATCCAGAGGTCATATTTATATAGGGGTCTGCATCATCTGAGGGGTGAGGGGATCCTGGAATGATTCCATTATTACAATTTCCTGTGTCACGTCTGTGCCTTTTTGATGAAAAGTACACTAAATAAGAAGACAATCAATCAATTAATCATTATAATTAGTTTGTGAATTGGATAGTTTGCAAATAACTGAATGATTTAATATTATTTCAAACTAAAAAAGAGTTGGTTCTGATAATGTATGAAGTTAATAACCACAGGTTACCCTGATTTTGCTTGAATATCCACAATTAATGACACAATTCAAAAGCCTAGGTTGCTCAAGAAACCTTTCTTTACAATACTGAATACAACTATTGCAATTACTCTTTGCATGCAACATACCCTATCTGAAATAATATCTTTCAACAATATCCTTTAACAGATTGATTAAATCATTTTCTACTGATTGGACATGCAAATGACCAAGAGTATTACAAAATACACAAGGCAGCAAGGCATGCAAGGCACAGAGACAAGCTATAGAAATGATTTTTAATTAAAAGAACCCTGAGGTATTTCTTTGTGACTTAGCCCTTCAGCTCCTATGAGTGACCAAGACAGAATTTCTCCTCACAATATCAATACAATATCAACCAGATGAGTGATGAGAATAAAGAAAAATGTTAATTTGGGGATAATTAGTTGATCCAATACTAAAATCTTTGACCAAACATTGTGCGAATTGTACAGTTGACAGTGCGAAGAATTACAAATTTGATCTTGGTTAAAGGGTTAAAGAACAATGCTATTTCATCCTATTTTGCTTACTAGTTGTGGGTTAAAGTAAATCCTTTCATGCTTTACAAATTTCTCTTACTGTCAATGTAACAGTTGCTTTCTATAATACTACTAAGTTATGAATAAAGGATTAATTATGAACTTATAAACATCTGTACCACACAATGCATGATGACTCTCATTCTGCATGCATTTTCCAGCTGCAAAACGATACTTAACTATAACATTTTTTAGTTTTCATGCGTCCTACTGGCTAGTTTTACACTATGCTAATTTACAGTGGCACCTCCAACGTTTAAAACCATAGCGCAAATATTTTATCGTCCTCCCTGATGATGCCGTAGAACGGCGAAAGCTCGGAGTGGATAAAGAAAGAACCACAGTAGCACTTAAAGGCTTCATTTGATCAATATTCCACATCATTACGACATGCTACTAAAGGACACGTTCAAACGTTTAATAATATTTTTTATATATTTCCATCCAAAGAAATTTTCTTAAAAGTCTTAAAAAAATTTATTTCGCAATGGCTTACATGATCAGCATATCTTGCATGCCTTGCCTAACTGGCTCACTCTTTGTAGCAACCCATAACCAGGTGTGTTAATTAACACACGACTACTGCATCAGTGTTGCAAAGCCCCAACAGAACTCTGGTCTTGACCCAATTGGTTTAACCTTTAACCTCCCAATTGCACTTGTCCTTCGTTGCACCTTCTGTTTCTTGGCTACTTGACGTGTTTGCCATGGCAAAAAATAACACGTTACTTGATACATATTATGCTTTAGACAGAAAATATTAAGTTCTGTTGTGAGGAACCAAGATGAAAGATTTTAGGGTAAACTCGCTTTCCTTCTTCAATAAAACATTTGGTGGATTGTGTGTGTTGTGCGAATAAATGTAACCAAAAATAAACTGCATTGGTGCCACGGATACCTGTTAGAACAAAATGCAAACTGAAGACTGCAGACCGGATACAAAATGTAGACCGCAGACTGCAGAGTAGGTACAATATGTAGACTGAGAGTTTAAATGAGTTTTCTCGTCTGGTATGTAATAACTTATCATCTTACAACTTACCGAGCGTCACGCAATCTCTTTTCCGCGGTCAGCTTTCACGATTATTTGCACTATTTTGGAATATTCCTGGAACATTCCTTGATGAAAATTGATCGTAATATCATTTCAAGCCTTCATATAGTCTTCTCACTCTGCACGCGAGTTGGTTGGTGTGATGTCTGTACAGATTTTATCAACTTTATGAAAGTGGATGTAACTATTGAATATTAAACACGCGCAACATTCGAGAAACAATTGACAGCTTTGCACGTGGTCCGTGACATCATATTTTTAAGAGGTATGTGTTTATTTTGTTGACAAAAGTGCGGACCGAGACCAAAACTTTTTCCTTCGACTTGATATATTTTTGACGTTAGTAGGTCACATCAAATTAACTTACCTCCGTAAATCATTTATTCCAGATAACAAAATCAAATAAACATGTTAACGATGGTATCTGAAATCGTCCTTAGCCAAACACAAATGACTCCACAAGATCACTTTCTCCAGGTATTGAAAACATACACAAAATCGACTATAGATAATTTTAATCAGACATTCATCTAGAGATAGCACTGAGCAAACCAATCCAGAAAAATATGATAGACACACTCAACAAATCATGAATCTCGCAACACAGCTTGCCTTTAAAAGCTGCTCAAATCAAAATGTTTGGTGCAATTCACCAACACCTCAAGCAATATATGATTCAAAATTTTCCCTCTCACTCTCCTCGTGAAGGAACAATAACCATGATCGTGCCACAGTGCACAGAACTCCGTTTTCTCTCGAACAACTATCCACCATTTTTACAGCATGGGTAACACGTTTACTAGAGGTAATCTGATATCTTTTATCTGTCTATTAGTATCGCATTTCTCACAGGGCGCGGTAAAATACACGTTAAAAACACAGAAAAGCCAACATTTCTCATTCTAAAAGCTGATTCCATTTTACGAACCGCTCTCTTCCGAATCCCCTATCACTTCGTTGAAATTTGAACACCTCTCAAACCAAAGAACAATCAAAGTGCTCTGTGAGCAAACTCGTGAATTGACAGATGACTTACATGATTTTTTGGATTATGTTTAATGTTATCTGGTTCAGGGAATTTTGTAGTTGATTGTCATATTTAGAGTACGAGCAGTAGTTCAGTGTTCGCTAATGTAGCAAAGTAACAAAGTTACGTTGGGATAAGAAGGCATTACAATTGAAATGATTATGCCATTACATTTGATAAGGGTGGATGATGTCATGTGTTTTAAACATATATAATTTTTGGTTCTGGTTCAAAAGAGAAGGTTGGAGGTAATTGTGGGTGAAAAGTGAAATTTACTGTCTATCATTGTATATTGGAAAATCGAGGCAATACTGACTTAACGAAAACATTAATGATTCCCTCTTTATCATGATTAATGATTCCCTCTATTAATTTGATTCAGTCTTGAACGACTTCATTCGTTTTAAAAAGAATAAATCAAACAAAAACGAAAAAAAATGAAACTGAAACACAGTCTTAATCCTAAGTCTAACAGTTTCGTTGGTGACTAGACTGAGTTAATTTCATTCTTTCACGGATAAATAGGAACTCATCGTAAACAACTTCATCTTTGGGTCGCTTGGTTTCTACATGGTCTCCCCATAACTCCTGATAATTCCGTTCAAAATGCATTTCAACTCTAAGAAAGTAGTGCTCAATAGAGATGTACTGTCATGATTGAGAAAAGTATTCAGTAAACAAGGGGGAAAAACGACGACGATTTCCAACTTATCCTTTACAAATTATGAAGAAAAACGAGTAGTGGTGAAATCTAGTAGCACAAAAACGAAATGACAGCGACACAAATCATAGAAAAAAATAATTTAGTGGGCTTCAAAATTTGATAGATGAATCAGCAAACTCGATACTAAACTGGAATGGAATAGTTTCAAAGTTTAATCGCCCATGTGGATTTATCTATAACTTAATAGTTTATGGTATTTATAACTATCCTCTGTTTGCGCTTGTTACATAACTCTCAAAGAAGATAATTTCGTTTTCTTTAGAGTGGTCTATAAAACCGAAAATTCAAAGGTGATGGTGATCTTTAAAAAGCTAAGGTGAGGATTCTCTTGCAACGACTGCTAAATCATTTTTCAACACAACGCGACGGCGTTCTCGACCCAGTTTCTTATCGACATTTTTGCTGTACGTGCTGGTGACGTTCCCGTTATCTTGCTTAACCACTATAGTACAAAGCGCAGACAGCAGACTGCAGACCGGATACAAAATGTAGACTACAGACTGCATAGTGGGTACAAAATGCAGACTGAGAATCTGAAGAGATTTTTCGTCTGGTATGTGATAACATGTCATCTTACAACTTAGCGAGTGTCACGCAATCGCTTTTCCGCGATCAGCTTTCACGATTATTTGCATTATTGTGGAATACTCCTGGCCCATTTCTTGATGAAAATCGATCGTAATATAATTTCAAGCCTTCATATAGTTTTCTCACTCTGCGCGCGAGTTGGCTGGTGTGATGTCTGTACAGGTTTCACCAACGTAATTAAATTGGATGTAGATGTCAATGAGATGTCACTATTGAATATTGAACACGCGCAACATTCGAGAAACAATTGACAGCTTTGCACGTGGTCCGTGTTATCATCTTTTAAGCGGTGCGGTATGTGTTTATTTTGTTGACAAAAAATGCAGACCGAGACCAAAACTTTTCCTTTGACTTGAAATATTTTCGACGTTAGTAGATCACATCATAATAACTTACCTCCGTAAATTATTTATTCCAGATAACAAAATCAAATAAACATGCTAACGATGGTATCTGAAATCGTCCTCGGTCAAACACAAACGACCCCACAAGATCATTTTTTCCAGGCATCGAAAACATACACAAAATCGACTATAGAGATTTTAATCAGATATTCATTTAGAGATAGCACCGAGCAAACCAATCCAGAAAAATATAATCGGCACACTCAACAAATCATGAATCTTGCAACACAGCTTGCCGTTAAAGAACTGCTCAAATCAAAATGTTTGGTGCAATTCACCAACACCTCAGTCTAGCAATATTTGATTCAAAATGTTTCCTCTCACTCTCCTCGTGAAGGAACAATAACCATGATCGCGCTACAGTGCACAGAACTCCCTTTTCTCTCGTACAACTATCCATCATTTTCACAGCATGAACAACACGTTTACTATTGGTAATCTGATATCTTTTATCTGTCCAGTAGTATCGCATTTCTCGTAAAGCGCGGTAAAATACACGTTTAAAACACAGAAAAGCCAACATTTCTCATTCTAAAAGATGATTCCAATTTACGAACCGCTCTCTCCGAACCCCTCTTCGTTGAAATTTGAACACCTCTCAAACCAAAGAACAAAAACGGCGCTCTGATTGGTGCGAGATACATATCCTAATGCGGCGATCTGATTGGTGCGAGATACACACCCTAAACGATTTGATTGGTGCGAGCAACATACCACTTTCTGTACGCTAACATAGCTGTTAATTTTTTTTAATAAAAAATAATAACTAAAAAATAGCTCAAATTCTCAATAATAATACCTCGCCTTACTTCCACAGCCATTACTTGTTATCTGACCGCTTACTAATTACTTTGATGAAAATATCCCATTTTAGCGGGTTGTCCATTCGAGGTTTTCAACGTACGTAAGAAAAGCCCTTTTTTATGCTTTTCTTATGTACGTGGAAAACCTGAGAATTTGAACTATTTTTAATTCCTTAGAACGGTCGTAAATATTCTCATACAAACTCTTATAATTCTGCCATGACTAATATAGCGCAAGATGATCATCTCACAGCTGGAGTTTGGGTCGCCTGTGGATTGACAAGCTTCTAAACTGCTTGATAGACAAATAGACTAAAGTCATAAGAGGAAACGAAACAACTGCCAACGTCAGAAAGATCTTGAACATTAAGCAAATTTTCCTTGTCAGGATTTTAACCATTTATCACCCCGAATTGAAAACAAGTAATTTCACTATATGATTCCTATATGTTATCTTGCAAACAAGCCGAGAGAACCAACAAGCTAATTGGCTAAATGAAAATATCTGCTTTGCTTAGTACACAGGAAATATTGGCAGTCAGTAGGAAGAATTACTGATTGGATCTAAGGAGTTAAAGGTTTTAAACACCACTGTGCACATGTGCACTTTCCTTGAGCATCCTCCCCAGGGAGAGATTTAGGGCCCAAAGGAACAGGTTCAACAAAAATTAAAGCTCTTCTCTTGCAGAATTTTGTATTTTAAGGAAATCACAAGAGATCTCTACAAAGTTAAGCTAAACAAATCACATTAAAGTAGCACCGTAATTTAAATATAAACCTTAAATTGCACTGAAATTGCAACAAGCTCACCTTTTCCACACTCCTCTGAGTATAAAGCTTTCCCTCGGCAAACTGGAATTTTTGGATCGTTTTGATCACTGCACGTTACCACAAGCACATGTCCATCCACTCCTCGCCTGTCCTTGCAAGGACAAATTACCTTTTGGTTACGGCATTGCGTTCTCTTTTCCCATTGTTCCGATGTGGCAGAGGTAAATTCCACTCCACAAAAAACAAAAAGTAATAGAACTTCCTTCGCAATCATAGATCAATTCACTTATCTGGACTTTATCAAAACCTCTCGGAAATACCGGAAAGAGTTAAAAAGATAACCTTCTGGGCCTGCTCGAATTTTGAAATGGTTGTAGATAAATACTTGCGTCTCGTAGAGGAGGGGCCTTGGGATTTTCGGTTTTGCGGTTTTGGCTATTTAAAAATGTTTACAACGGTGATCGCGGAAGATAATCAAGCGAAAGTGTCTATGCACGTTTTTTAAATACTCTTCTATAAGGGCCTGGGACCAAAGTAAACACTTAGCACTGATCAGGCAGATGGCAATCTCAAAACCAGAACGTGACTTGAAAACTTCATCGTGGTAAATTAAACTGGGAAAATTAAAATAATGCTTTCACCTGTTTCTCAGCACTTTAAAGAGATCAGCGATTAGACTTGTGGAATGAGCGACACAAACACAGAACTGACGAAGTATCGAAGAAGTTAGTTTAAATGTCTTAGGCGAGACCAGAAATCTATCTACTTTTCTAAGAGGGTGTATGTGTGTATGTGACGATTTGTAGAGCTCTGAGATGAGTGTTCGAAGCATGGTATTTGTCGAGGTCTCTACTTTCACGAGCTTTTAAGAGCCTTAGTGCAATATGAAAATATTTGTTTCTCGATATTGACAGGAGGAGTAAAAAGGTTTCTCTTGAAACGATGGGAATGCCTACCATGCCCGGGAACTTGTAAAACCAACAACGTCGCTGAAAATAACAGATGCGATGCTGTTTTTTTACCATTCGAAAACAAAACTTTTGCTATTGATTTCTTTGTCTCCTGTTTCATTCCCATTCGATTTTCTTAATATTCAAAATCGAGAATGGTCTATTTTAATTGTAAACATAAGACATTGGAACATCTGTTTTTTTGTTTGTTTGTTTGTTTTGTTCTTTTCAGGTGATTTTTCGTCTCCTGTTAACGTGTGCTTTGATTTCAATATCTCCAATTTGCTTTTTTTCACTTTTTATAGATTTTTTTTTATATTTTTTATTTCGGCTCTCGGGTAATTTTTTGTTTTGAAATGTACCAGTTGCTGCCCTATTTTAATCAATGATCGTATGACGCCAATTCGTGCCGCCTGCCTGTCGAAAGCAGCCCAACGCTATTTGCGTTTTCAAATAAAAAGTACGTCAAAACCTTTCGTTTTTGAAAACAAGCTTGTTTTGAGAGACAGGCCCTGTAACCAGCGTGCAAATTTCCACCACACGAAGCTTCTTCACAGGCACTGAATTCAACTGACCATGCTAAGATCTGCTGAGATCCTGGGCAAGGTATATCCTGACTCGGGAATTGGGAAGACTCAACGAGCTGAATAGGTCTAAAGTGAGGTAATAAACCGTCACCGACAACTATTGTGGAATACTCAGAATTTGTCTCAACGACGGATTCATTTTTTCCTTGATGTTTCGAGATATTTGATCATTAAAAATAATAATGGGGTGGTAACTTGAGATCAAAAATAAAGAAAGAAAGAAATTAATAAATCCAGAAAGTGACCTCAGCTTTCAAAACCGAATGGCGTTGAATACATTAAAGGAATTATTTTCATTGATCAGCTGTCGTATTTCGCTTTTAAACTTTAAAAGCGAAATAGGAGAGAGTTTGGGGAAGTCGATCCTATTTTTATTTTCAGCTTTGTTAAGGCCACGATTTTCATTTTTCCACGAGATTGATCCAAGTTTAAGAGTTGTGAAGGAGTGCCTTAGGTAAAAAATTTTTCTTATTTGACAAGACACCACCTTGAATGCAAATTCTTCTAGAATCGTGATACAGTCATGCAAATTTAACTTGGAATTTAAGGCGTGTTGAGGCAATCGCGGGAAGGCGTGTTCTTGTTTGCCTCAGACAGCGGCGAGCGAAAAAGCGCTTGCTAGGGGAAAAACGGCGGACATCAGGCAGCATCCACAATCACCATTTATCGGGCCGCCTACTCTTTCGCTCGTCGTTAATGTTTCCCTAGAACACTTTAAAGTGGGTAAACTGTACCAGTCTTGGCTGTTCGCGATTGTCCGGACCGCTTTGATCTTGCATCCTGAGAAATGTACCGAGCCTGAGTAATATAGTGTATTTCTTGTAATTCTAATAAACCAAGGTGGCATTATTTTGTTATTCAAAACACATCTTCAGAAGGAAGGCTTCTGTCAAAAAAAGGAAAGTCACGAAGAGTTTGGCTTATTCGGTTGAAATTCTTTGACGATGAAAAAAGGGAGAAAAATAAGAACAAAGTTGGCCATTATCCAGTAATGTCAGCTTGCCGACCTTACGCTCGAGCGATATCGCCTAGCGATTGCTTTGAGTGTGAAGCTCTTCCGTCGAGTTAAGCTACGAGTTTCCATCACTGCACACTTTCTCACAGGCTTCACATGAGCGAAGAACTTCCATACTTTTCCTTTGCTTTTCCACGATCTTTTAGCTCAAAGGCAAGAGCATAACAACGAAGTAAGACAAGTCAGTAGAAATTCGCCGGATCATGTGTACTATAGGTGGAGTCGGTCGACATATCGGGCGACAGTCGACCGATATATCGGTCGACTATCGGTCGACAGTCGACCGATAAATGTGTCGACCAATATAGTCTTAAACCATCGATACTCGACCGATACATGACCGATACTTGACCGATACATGACCGATACTTGACCGATACATGACCGATACTTGACCGATACATGACCGATACTTGACCGATACATGACCGATACTTGACCGATACATGACCGATACTTGACCGATGCTTGACCGATTCACGACCGATACTTGACCGATACATGACCGATACATGACCGATACATGACCGATATACATGACCGATACATGACCGACACTTGACCGATACATGACCGACACTTGACCGATACTTGACCGACACTTGACCGATACTTGACCGACACTTGACCGATACTTGACCGATTCACGACCGATACTTGACCGATGCATGACCGATACTTGACCGATACATGACTGATACTTCACCGGTACTTCACCGGTACTTCACCGATACTTCACCGACACTTCACCGATACTTGACCGACACTTCACCGATACTTCACTGATACTTGGCTGATAATTCATTGCCCCCCGGGGAGGAGGGTTTATTCCACGATAAAAGATATAAAACTCTAATAAGTAATATGATTACCTCATAATTTAGATGTAAATTGCGTGTCTGGAATCCAGTTTTAAATTTCTCTTGTGCCGGCCAAAGCGCGTATCGTCTCCGGCAGCGAATTCCAAGTCCTTACAGCGGCGAAGTAACGAAGAGACCTTAGACCATGTTTTGTACATCTAACTTTAGGTATCAAAGCATATTTGTGCCCCTTTAATTACGATGCGTGTTCTTTACTTGAAATGAATCAGCTGTAGTGGTGAGTGTCTTCTTTTGAAAACATCTGTCTATCGTAATTAACATATCTTGGGTGAGACGACCCTTAAATGTGTTTTGTAAACCAATCAAATTGAGCATTCTTTCTTAATGAAGGGTCTTTGCTATAAATACATGTCATACCTAAGTGCACGGTCCTTTACCCTCTCTAGTTTTTCAAGTATATTCAACCTATTGACTTTGCCTGTTACTTTTCCGGAGATGTAGATGTGGTGCGAGAATTAAGGATCTATGTTCACTTACAGTAGATCAAAATTATGAGATCTACAACGCACGATGTTTATTGCGTTGGAGACTTTCTACACCCTTTTCAAAGGTTAGGTTATATTTGGTTTTATTACCTGTGCTTTGGAAGCTTATTTCATTGGACAATGAATGGCATTTTAACTTTTTTTTTCCGCCGCCGCTGTCATTATTCTTTATATAAAGGGTTAAAAACCTCCAGTTTGAGACATGACGGCAAACGGGACGTCGGTAGAGTGAACTCGCAATACTGTTGTTGGTGACTGACGTTTCGACTATCTGTGCGATAGTCATCTTCAGAGTCAAGTGAGGAGTAGTTGTCAGTCGATGATGTTATAAAGTCTGGTTTGTTGAACGTGATTGGTCTGTTTAGCCGTGATGTGATTGGCTGGAAGACTCGTGTAGAGGTATCAGTCTCACAGGGTGACCGACGCTACAGAAACTAACAGGGACTCCACATCTATCACGACTACAGCTGCTATACCCTACATCAAAGGCACTTCTGAGGCTATCGCGCGGATCCTACAACCTTACAACATTCGCGTAGCTCACAGGCCTATTACTACTTTACGACATTTGCTGACCAACGTTAAAGACAAAGACGAACCCAACAACAGACAGGGAGCGATTTATAAGATCGAATGCTCCGACTGCCAGGCCTCCTACATTGGTGAGACTGGTAGAAACCTTAACACGCGACTAACTGAACACAAACGAGCAACTAGAAATGGCGATGTAAACAATCACATTTCTGAACATCACCGACAAACTAATCACAGAATCGACTGGGACTCTGCTAAATGCTTAACCTACAGTACAAACTATTTTCAACGACTGACTCTGGAAAGCTGGTTCACTAACTTAGAACAGACGCCTCTCAACAGATGTCAACAATTACCAGCACCTTACAAACGACTCATTAACGACGTGAACAAACCGACAAACAGACCGACAAACAACAGACGGATCGAAACCGACCAATGACTGTTAACAAACTCTACACGAGTCTTCCAGCCAATCACATCACGGCTAAACAGACCAATCACGTTCAACAAACCAGACTTTATAACATCATCGACTGACAACTACTCCTCACTTGACTCTGAAGATGACTATCGCACAGATAGTCGAAACGTCAGTCACCAACAACAGTTCTTTTCAGAACTACACTCACCCGGACGATCACACTACACGAATTACTGATACTCCTGGGTTCGAACCATTTACTTTAATATCCACTTTAAATACCCAGAGGTGGGGGTACTCCCATATACATGTATGTGCCGCGGGATAGGGTATGGTTTTGGCGGTTATCGTTTTGCCTCTGTTAGCATTGTGTTTCAGTTGTGATCTTTAGATAGGATATGTAAATTGTATCGGCTAAAATTGCAGTGAGTAAATGGCCAGCTAAATAAAAAGCAAATTCCGCTAAAATTGTCAACTAAGCGATTTTATCGAGATTTGTGTTTTGCCGCGCGTGGTTAGCCGTTGTTTGGTTATTGTTTTTTCCTTGAATAGGGTGTCATATTTCGTGTTTGGACAATTCTCGTTTGTTTCATCCTTAAAGTGGGACAGGGTTCAAGTACCCCCCTCCCCCGAAACGGGACAGTTCCTGTGACCTTAGTGCAACATTGGTGAAATTTGGTATTTTTTTCAATTTTAGACTCAGAAGCATATACGGTAAAAACCCGCTAATAGGAACCTAATTTTTTCCAAGCAAGGCTAAGAAGGTTATTATAAAAGATGGTGCTTAACTGGAAAATTTGGCTACTCAGGTTCTTTAACAGGTTCTTGTTTTCAAATAGACTGCGAGCAGTCTCTTTTGCTGTGAAATCCCACTGGAACGAACGGGGAAAAAGCGGACGTGATCGACGAGCGATGAGGGGCGAGGCCGTGATCTGCGAGCAGCAGGGGCGCCAGTCACAGCGAAAAGAGATCGCAGCTTGGCCGCTCACCGCTCGTCGATCGCGCCCACTGCTCGCAGTCTAGTTTTCAAAATAAATGAGTTGTTTGTCATTGGAGAGCGTGGCCTATTTTTGGTATTGTATGCATAACATGTTAAAAATCCAAGCACATATTTACCAAGTTTACAAAGCTATCCAAGATAAACAGAACAAAACGCAACATTAATACATGGAACTGTGTTGTTGCTTTGACTGAATTTCTCAAAAAAAAGAACCTGTTTCAAAGTTGTAGGCTAAAACAGGTTCTCGTGTAAAAGGAGTTTTAATGCACAATTTTTGTCTAACATTTTCAGTTAATCTATTTTTTCTTAAAATCTAGGTTCTTAAAAAAGGGTTTTTTACTGTACCTGTAATAAATTCAAACATTGCAATAGTCTAGCACACTCGAGTTATTTTACGCGAGGTATTTTGAGCATTTGACGTCATTTTCCCTAATTCTCAACCAGGCTATAATTGGAACGAGATAAAGAAATGGCGACTGCAACTTCTCGGAAATAAAAATACAAATAAAAAAAAAGATTTCTGATGGTCGTAATGGATTGATATTTAGCAAGGTATTTTAGACAGTCATATTTTACACGAAATTATAAAAAATGGATATGGATAGTTTGATCGTAGTAGCACTTTAAAAACATTACTTTCCCCCTACACTTCTGGAGGTGGAAGTCTACGAGAAGTTTCCATTTACCCACTTTTTGTTTAGCAATTTATTAAAGCTTTGAATATCTATCATCTTGAGGCCTCCTTTATCGTAATCATTGATCATTTGTGTCCTTTTAAGTTTGTCCCCTTTGCTTTCCCAGAGAAAGTCATACAGCAGGGTATCGATTTCCTTAAGTGCACCCTGATGCGTTGGAAGAGAGGTTAAAACATGTACAATTTGGGATACTGCCAAAGCTTTTATTATCGTGATTTTACCTAGAAGAGTAAGTCTCCTAGCAGACCAGCTGCTTAGGATGTTTTTTACTCTCTCAATTTTCTCTGAAAAAATGGCATCGCCAGAACACATCAGAACGCTTTAAAGGTAGTGCAAAATGCGATGGAAAATTTGGAGCTATGCGATGTTTGGAGAATTTTTAATCCAAATTATTATTATTATATTATTATCTTCATTGCAGACTTGATTTTGTTTTAATAAGTCAAACTACAGTACTTACCCGCTTATAAGAATCTGAGTTCTCAGTTCTAAATGTACTCGTAGGGTGTACTCATGTGAATTCTAATTCAAAACCAACATGTACATACTACTGTTTTTCATACACTATTTATACCAAATTTAGAGATTTTTATAGTTCATACATGTTTAAGTTCACTACTTTTGAGAGTCATGTCTTTTATCTTTGCCTGAAGATCTTTAAGGTTTATTTTCTAAAACAGGAACCTGTTTCAAATTTAGGCTAAATAGGTTCTTATGTAAAGGGGGTCTAAATTGATATTTTTAGGCAAACAGGTTCGTGAATTCTAGGTTCTTATAAGCGGATTAGTACTGTATTTCCGATAGGTGGGTGCCGCGGAGTTCCCTATTTAAAGATAAAAAAAATTGATACCGTTGTTAAGGCCCAAACCCCCAAAAAGACGCCCTATTCTAGGTAAAATAACAATAATGAAAAAACAAACAAACAACGGCTGACCTCGCACTGCAAAAAGAAGTCTTTATAAAATCGCTTTGCTTATGAGTTTAACCGCCTTGTTCAGTTTCAAAAGATCATTTACTTTTCGTTTAGCTGGGCAGTTACACACTGCAATTTTAACTGATACAATTTAGGTGGATCTCATTACCGACATAAACTGAACAGTTAATATCGGTAACGTTATACAAAGAATATAACGTTGAGGCTCTGTTAGAGCTATTAGAGCTAAGGAATAATAATTATTAAGGTATGTTGGATAAAGGGCAGGATGACATCAGGGATAAAGCATAAGCCAGGTAGTTTTAGGAATAATGGAAATACGTTAAGGTACAACATTAGTTACACAAGAGCGACCAACTTTACAATGTATTTTTCCATTACCAAATCAGAACATATAACGAAAAAACCTCGCACTCTTTCTTAGCCTATTTTCTTCTGAGCGATATGGTCGGTAAGTGAACCTTTACTTGGCCGATACTTGACCGATACTTGACCGATACTTGACCGATACTTGACCGATACTTGACCGCTACTTGACCGACACTTGACCGACACTTGACCGACACTTGACCGACACTTGACCGACACTTGACCGACACTTGACCGATACTTGACCGATACTTGACCGACACTTGACCGATACTTGACCGATACTTGACCGACACTTGACCGCTACTTGACCGATACTTGACCGATACTTGACCGCTACTTGACCGATACTTGACCGATACTTGACCGATACTTGACCGATACTTGACCGCTACTTGACCGATACTTGACCGATACTTCACCAGCAGTTGATCGCTACATATCGGTCGATGCATCGGCCGACAGTCGGTCGATATATCGGTTGACCATCGGTCGACTATCGGTCGACAATCGGTCGACTATCGGTCGACTATCGACCGATAGTCGGTCGATTGTCGACCGATAGTCGACCGATAGTCGACCGATAGTCGACCGATATATCGGTCGACTGTCGCCCGATATGTCGACCGAGTCCACCTATAGTACACATGATCCAATTCGCCTCAGCGACAAATTTTTGGAAACCAGAATGTTAGAAGTTCAAGTCTCTAAATTAATCTCTCTTAGACCCTCTCACAGTAGCAACTGCACGTTCGAAACTCTCAGAGGATACCGTGTATTGAAGAAAGGAAAATTGGAAAATTTGATCACTTTTACGGTTGTATAACCATCTCTTGACGAAAACAACTTTTTGATAGTTTACTGTATGGTGATCAGTATTGCGAGAATTTGTCCCCAGGGTAAGTTTGTTAGAATCACTGTGTAGTATCCCAAACTTGTTCAATTACATCCAATTGTTACCGCAATAAAACAGATGATTGGCTGAAATCTAGGGCCTGGTTGTGGGAAGGCTGAATAACGCTATCCACCCGATAAATTGCTATCCACGGCGTACGTAATATGGTTTGGACAGAGATCAAAGAGATAACTTATCTGGTGGATAACGCTTTCTAGCCTTCCTATGACCGAAGACAGGTATTTCTATCCCATCGATATCTTCCAAAATATTTAGTTGGAATGTTAGTGTCGGATATTTTGTTTTACCGAAAAGAGCATCGATTTTGTTTACCTCTGGTTTTCGAAACACTAATAACTTGAAAATTCCGTCGGATCGAATAATTTTCACACCATTCAGGTCATTTTTTCAGCTACAACTCTCTCCTCTGTGATTTATTTAACAAATAGAGAAGCCTTGACTGTGCTCTGTTCTGTTATAAAGCACGCAGGAAGCGGCTAGAGCACCGGAAAGAAGTGTAGGGAGAAACACGAGACGTAGTCGAGTGTTTCTTCCCACTTCTTGAGTCGAGTGTTTCTTCCCACTTCTTTTCATCATTTCTGTTTTGTTTTTGAACACTGAACTTTATATACTATACGAGTGTTAGCCGTGTTTGATTTTTATTACCGTACGTAAGCTTGCAATCTAACTGAGCATGAAAATCTTTAAAACTCGGAATGTTTATTTTGTTTTTCCTTTGAGGATTTTCGTATCTGCTCACGTTTTAATAACGTAAATTACGGCGCCTGGTATGTTTACAAACCTTTGTTTGATTCTTCTGTTGCTACTTGCCGGCTCGCTTCAGTTCCGAAATTTCACTTTCAATTATCGGGAAAAAGCTAAAAAGAAGTAAAGGAAAAGGTCGAACATAGTACGATTGGCAGATGGCGTGACAGCTTTAGCTCAGTTTTATGCTCTATACTTCTCATAGAGCACGCTCTTTCAACCAATGACAGCGCGCGTTATATCCGAACTTTATTATAATTAACAAATAGAGAAGCCTTGGCTGTGCTCTGTTCTGTTATAAAGCACGCAGGAAGCGGCTAGAGCACGAAAGAAGTGTAGGGAGAAACACGAGACGTAGTCGAGTGTTTCTCCTCACTTCTTGAGTGCTCTAGCCGCTTCCTAAGTGCTTTATAATAGAACAGAGCACAGCCAAGGCTTCTCTATTTGTTTTATAATAAAGAATCCATTAAATTCCCCGAGCATTACTTTCAATTTTCAAAACAAACTTTATTTCCAAAGCGAACAACAGTGTCGTCAGCATGCTCTATACTCTCATAAAGTACGCTACAATAAGCCAATCAGAATCCCTTTTAGAATGGTTCAAATAATCTGATTGGCTGTACAAGACTAAAGCTGTCAAAAGTGTCAAACCATCAAAGTTAAAAAACCATCAAAGTTCACCTTCTGCGATAGTTTACAAACTTAAATAGTTCGGTAGGTCGAATTTAACACTTTTGCCTGAAGTTTTTAAGTCTCTAATACAGAATCTTGAAGTGAAATGTTCAGTGAACTTCAGCCGAATTATGGCTCATAAAAACACGCGAGTTTTTTCACATGACAAGGTAGAAAACAAACTGTTAAGGGCAAGTGTTTTTTGAATGAACGACAGCCGAATTCACCGGAACATGAAGATCACTCGGGATGACAGCTCCGCAAAACTCGGCTGCAGTGACAGATGTGACTTTCCACTCAACGCATCGGAAAGGATATCAGAGCAAGCTCTTATTTTTTCACTCGAAGGGCGGCCGATGTAGTTTCTGAGGCTTGCTGTGATGACCGAAGATCGCCATGATGAGCGAGCCGCGATGGACTTCAGCATGATCATATTCGCTCAGACACCGTCATGATTAGAATGAATTTTAACAGTTATGCCAGTTTGGTTATATTTTTCATCATTTCTGTTTTGTTCTGTCTTGTTTTTGAACACTGAACTTTATATACTATATGAGTGTTAGCTGTGTTTGATTTTTATTTCCGTACGTAAGCTTGCAATCTAACTGAGCGTGAATCAATCTTTAAACCTCGAATGTCTATTTTGTTTTTCCTTTGAGGATTTTCGTATCTGCTCACGTTTTAATAACGTAAATTACGGCGCCTGGTATGTTTACAAACCTTTGTTTGATTCTTCTGTTGCTACTTGCCGGCTCGCTTCAGTTCCGAAATTTCACTTTCAATTATCGGAAAAAAGCTAAAAGGAAGTCCCGGAAAAGGTGGAACATGGTACAGTTTGGCAGATGGCATGACAGCTTTAGCTCAGCTCTATGCTCTATACTCTCATAGAGCACGCTCTTTCAACCAATGACAGCGCGCGTTATATCCGAACTTTATTATAAAATACAGATAACAAGCTATTTCTATCGCATCTACGAAAATATCTAAGTTGGGATTAAGTGTCGGCCGTTTGTTTCTCCCCGAACAGAGCGTCGATTCAGTTGACTTCTGGTAATGAAACTTCGAAAACTCAAAACTTCCATTAAATTGAGGTTAATTCATGTCCTTTCGGTAATTTTCTCTTTACCCTCAGTGATTTATAATTAAAGCACAAGTTTGTGCTATTTTTAGATCTGCTGTCTCTGGTGTGGAATGCCTAAGTTGTTTCCGATTGTTGATACGCTTTGTTATTTTTTGCGCGAGAGAAAACAACAACGGACATCTGCTTGCGTCCCGTGGCCTTTTCCGGCTCTTAGCTTTGCAAATAAAAGCCGGAAATTGCCTCAGTTTACTCTCACAACCACACTTATTAAGAAAAAAAAAGTTTTCGTATCAGTGATCATTTGGATAATGTAATATTTTCTTCTCAGTTTCCACGGCGACGTTTTCGCGCCTAATGTAATCGTAATTGATTGCTATCTAAGGGTCGCTCAGCAGAGATTTACCTCGTGCTTTTAGTTTTTTATCCTTGCTGGTGTATCAAAGAAGTTTCGTCAATGTAGCTTGCGTGGTTAGCGTGTTATTTCGGCCATTGATAAAAGTAATGAAGGCGGAAGGGAAACTTTCTCCTCTGTGACCAATATTGTGAGAGACTGCAAGCGAAAATGCTGACACAAAGGTTTTGAACGGCCAAAATTAGAAATAACATAAATCAGAATATGCTACGCTAGATTAAAAGCACGCGTTTCCTATTCCTTTCATGGAAACAGAAGAAGCACGAGAGGAATGTGAAAGGAGCGTGAGCCTGAGGCGAGAGCGTGCAAAAAAGTGAGACAAGGCGTAAGGTCAGTAGTCTCTTCACAGGCGAACCAACCTATGACATCGCTGATATGTATGATATAATAGATAAGAATGACGAACTGTACAGCTGTTGTGAATCAAGCACAAAATAAAGGAAAAAAATTATCACGTATCTTGATCTGAAAATCTCTAGAAAGTGAAACGAAATGTTAATGCACAGTGTTTTTTGTCTCTTCAAAGAGTTTAAGTCGTCTCTTTACTGAATTAGTTTCTTTAAAATACTATTGTAAAAGTGGTTATTGGAAACGATTCTCTCAGTACAAAAGCAAGTTCGTTGTTGCATAATTAATCAAAAAAACAGATATTGGAATATCACTTAATCTCTTATCTCCCAAGATCTTATTAGTAATTTTCCTTACTGTCTGGCAAACGATTCTCATTATGTTAGTTTAGAGAATTTGGTATCGGATCAATTAGTAATCCCATAATTGATATTTTTCTTCGTTCTCATCACTTGCCCGTATAATAGTGTATTGATATTGTAAGGAGAAATTTTGTCTTGGTCACTCACGGAAGTTAAAGGGTTAAGAGCGATTGTCCGTAACTGTCGGACCAGGTCGGACAGGCAGGCAAGGTCGGGTCGGACAGGCAGGCAAATTTTACTTTTAAGCTTACTTAGGGTCTCCTTTTAAGAAATGGTTATTTTAAGATTGAAATTAATTTTGCGTGGAAAATTAAGGCTCAAAGCCATTTGAAGCCCCCATCAGACACGATAGCGAGGCTGACCAAGAGCAACTTTTTAATGCTTGAGCTTCCTTTGCTTTCTAATTTTTGTATCTTTTTATTATAAAACAAACCCACAACTCTTCCTCTGTGCTTTGAGTGGTAAATTTCACAGAAAAATATAAAGGAAGGGGTTGAAACGCGCCATTCTATTTAGTTAGTTTTAGGTGTTTTATGACCCCTAAAAAATACCGTAAGTTCAGAAACTTCTGGCACTGTTGATATGTCGCGTGAGAACAATTTGTTAGTTTCTGAAACAACCTTTGTCAAAGATTATTTGCTGCAGAAAATTTAGAACTGGACAATTTTAATGCGCTCCCACAATGCCCAGTAAAATTTGATAAGGTTCTTGGACGCAGTCTCTCTAAGTTGACATTTTCCGGAGCATTTCGGTTCAAAAACTCGATTTCTTTCAAACTTTGCCCATGAATCTTTTGTGGTCTAGGAGTTTTCCG
The DNA here is from genome assembly GCF_036669915.1 of Pocillopora verrucosa. Taxonomy (NCBI): domain Eukaryota; kingdom Metazoa; phylum Cnidaria; class Anthozoa; order Scleractinia; family Pocilloporidae; genus Pocillopora; species Pocillopora verrucosa. The sequence goes on from NC_089324.1 coordinate 4,628,723, forward strand.
AGTGAATGCTTTCCACACCAGCTGTCTTCTTTATACATTGCTTTTGACCAAAAAGTGCTTTTGTCACTTTCGATGGAAATTGGTACCCTATGCGCCATCTTTGCAGAAGTACTCCACCTCAAGGTGCAGTGATTTGCGCCAAATAAAATTCGAACCCTGAAACTTTTCGACTCTGCGCATTACACACGCGTTGTGCTTCAGCACAAAGTGACGTGGATACGCCTGCAATGCAGCTTGCTTACGCATGCTTAACGAAGCACCAAACAAATTAACCTCGAGGAGAGTGCTCCTGAGATTTATGCAAGTCTTTCAAACACGCTGTGTTGAAACTTCCCATGCACATAAGCAAGGTGGTGTAGATGTGCCCACAATGCAGCCAGCCGCGCATGCTGAATTAGAATCTTCTTCATGCAGTCGCACGCTACCAAATTTTCCAGGCTTGATCCCTGATTACCAGTTTTTGTTAGTATGGAGCTACGCGCACGGCACGAGCTCCGCTAACAAATATGAAAAATATTAATACAATTTTAGAGGCTATCTAGATGGAACTTTCTTAATATAATATAATTTATTTTAAAAAATTGGCTCTAAATCACCAATTCTTTAAATTTCAAGTTTTACCTTACTATTAAAATCTTACTGGCATGACAGGTTTATTCATATATAATGTATAAATAATGTATTTATTATAATTTATAATCCCAATTGAAATTAAAGCTACATAACTTAGGTGTTTACACGAAATGTCTTCTTTGTAAACTGGCATGCTGTCCCTCTTTAAGTTACATAGTGCGCGTAAATATGTACCAAAGGGTACTCAATTTTCTACGCAATCCTCACGAGCTTGGACGTTTTCTACGGATCAAATTTAACATTGTATGAAACTGCAATAAACCTGCAAGACTCCTGGCCTTGAATAATAACACCACAAACCAAATAAAAAGAAAAAGATTTATTGGAGCCGACGTGCTTGGTACTAAGAGTGTGGTTTGAAACTAAAACGGTAAAAAAGCAAAAAAGTTACAAGTTGCGACTAAGGTAAATTAGAGTAAAGAAATAACAAAACTGCAAAACGAGGACTGTGAAGTACACTTACATTGTTTTGGCCAGAGAAAACTTCTGTAAAGAGGACTGCGAATAACGCGAAGAGGCTAGAAACAAACTAAACAGAACTGCGCTAAGCGCGGACCAAACTGAACTCACAAACTGTACTGACAAACTACGATATGAAAATACGCTAGAACATGCGGAAACTAAAACTATAGAAAGGCGCTAATGAAGATGAAACAGCACGGAAACGCTAACGAGGGCACGAAAACTGACAGAAAGAGATAAACACCTAAATTAACGCCAAAAAAGAAGACTAAACAAATGGACGAAAAGAAGTATAAACTAATTTGCGTACGCAAAGGAAAAACAAATTAGGCAAGAACGAATAATCAAAAAAAATGTTACACTTGGATCTAACATTGTATGTCCCCCTTTATCTCAGACTAATATTCCCATTTGAGTAACACGTATCATTTCAGGCCGTTAATGTGGGATATAAAGATAACGAGGTATACAGAGGCACACAATGAAGTAGAATTTATTGAGTTATTTTTTTTTTTTATATTAAAGAAAGTAACTCTATGTTAGCGTGTAAAGTGGTGTGTTGCTCGCACCAATCAGATCGTCGCATAAGGGTATGTATCTCGTACCAATCAGATTACCGCATCGTGGCATGTATCTCGCACCAATCATATCACAGCACTAATCACAGCGTCGGGTATTGCTTATCTTGCAAATGATGTGATTGAATCAGGGGGCCGTGCACAAAGAATGAATTTATCGGCAAATTTTGAGCTCTGCTCGCTTCTCTCTTATGCCCCAATAGGAACAAGAGACTTCTCTCTTCCTTCCTCTCCTCTTTCTCTATCCCGAGGAGGGGGAGGGGGGCAGGACAAAGAGAGATCCTGGATGCAAAAGAAGGTTGAGTTTCTAGAGGAGAGGTGCTCGGAACAAGACTGGCGAGATACTTCATTTTGCACAGATATCCAAGGTAAGTTAACAGACTTAAAAAGCCTGAAGTCAGGTATAACAGAAGTGCGAGACATTTATAGTTCTACACACCTTTGGGAAATCCTTTCTACTCAGGTTCATGAGAGAGTGGGGGATTGCACTCATTACGGAGAATATGCATACTGATATTGGGGTGTAAAGAATCAAGAAAGTGAAGGAGGAGAGGGGGGGGCCCCTCATATGAGAGGTCTGCTTGTTTGACATTAGGGCCTAGGGGTTGGGTGCTTATTTGTGGGAAGGTGCTTATTACATGTAGAGTAAAGGCACTTATTGGAAAAAATACAGTATTTCACGTGGGAGTGTCTGCTCAACTTGTCCCTGTCCCCCTGCCTACCCATGCCAGATGGGTGCAAGTGAACCTCACTTAAATGTACAGCAAAGAAAGTGTCTTTATATCAACTTTGATGTTTAATATTTGTTAAATATATCCATGTAAATAAGCAAGCACAAGTAAATTCTTCAAAGACAACAAAATTGCACAAGCCCATAGGGCAAGTGCAATTTGTGGTGTATGAAAAAGTTTCAAGTGCATATTACACCAAATTGCAAGAGAAATCATGTCATCACTTGTCAATAAAGCACATGAAAAAACATTGCCAAGATAAGACAGACCTAATTTTGAAAGGCTGTCCATGCTATTTGTTATTTGCACTGGTGTTACATAAGGATACTCATTTTCAACCAATCAGAGGTGCATAATTTTTTCATGTACATTATTAAAGAATATTTTCCTATTTCCTCTGATTTGTGTTTACACCCTTTAATTTGCAAAAAGGAGGGGCACTTATTGGATGAGAGTGCTCAATCAAGGGGGGAAGGACTTAAAATGGTTTCCTTCCAACAAACTTTAACTTTATTTTGCCTAAATCTTTTAGAGAAAAACACAAACGTTTATTCACATTATCCTCTTTGATGTGAAGTCAAGATGGAGGTAGAAGAGTAAATGTAAGTTACTTGACAGAAAAGAAAAGAAACTATTCTCCTGTAGTTGACACTTAAAAAGATGTATGTAGCCTAAGTGGCAATAGAAACGGGATTGCCTCGTGTCCTGATTATTCAAAAAAGTGAGGTAGGAGAGGGGGTCACTTGTGAGAATAATGCTTTTTTGACGTAAGGGCTCAGGGGTTGGGAGCTCATTTGTGCGAGGGAACTTATCAGAGGAAATACAGTATTTCATATGGGAGTACTAGTGCCTGCCCAACTTCTCCATGCCTCCCTCCCCACCCATCCCAGATGGGTGCAAGTGAACCCCACTGAGATGTACAGCAAAGAAAGTGACTTTATATTAACTTTGATGTTTAATTTATTAAAATACACAAAAGATAACTGCAACTTTATAGACTCTATAAAAGTCAATTTTAACACTTCTATTAAAAAATTAGTTTACTACCGAAATTAAGAATTAAGAATCATTTTTCTTGTCAGGTTAAAAGGACCTCCATTAATTTTCTGCTTTTCAATTTTGTCAACAAAAAAAAGATCTGTTTGGAATAGAATTTACATTAGCTTTTGAAAACAAGCTTAAACTAATCTAAAGGCTTTATAAATTTAACTTTTTTCTTGTAATCTATTTGTAAAAGCTATCTAAAAAATGTTATTTAGTCTTTAACCCTTTAACTCCCAAGATCATCTTGTTACTTCTCCCCTCTAGCTGCTACACATTTCCTTGAAAAATCAGCAACAAGAATTTGGTGTTAAATCAGGATAATGACTTATACCTGATAAGTTTGAATATTCTCATTACCTGTTTTCCAGTCATATGTTTATATAATTTAGAGAGAAGTTTCATGTTAATCACTTCTGGGAGATAAAGGGTTAAATGTGCACTTTTACTATGAAAAAAATTAGATTGTTACAGTGTAGCTTGTGATTTCCATTGCTTGATAGTTGACGAGTACAAAGCTTAAGTGAACTATTGTGCATAAAAATTGAGGGCTAATAACTTTTAAGCTGTCTTCAAGACAATTTGTTACTAGCTCTCTGCTAGTTACTGAAAACTCAATGGGTTTTGTCCTCTGGATGTATAACAAAGCATGTAATGTCTGGGTTCCCGGAAACAGCTCCATTTTGTTTACCCTTGAGTCTCCATATTTCTCTTGCCTTTGTCTTAGGAAACATTGATACTGAAGGGGAAAACAGCTGTTACCCAAGGAACCAGACTTTCAGTGTATATCAAATAAATGTACTTTTCATGAACTGCCCTGATTAAAAAGCACAAGAAACCTGCTAACTAGGGCTACAAAGGGAAACAAAGAACAGTTGAAGTTAAGGAAGGTTTGACTTAGCTGATAGTAAATGACCTAAATAACGGGGTAAATGGACAGGGCATCTTGTTCGAGTTACCAGGGGCTTTGAGTAAACTGAGTTTGAGTTGGAAGGGTACAACTGTAGTTCTTATAGCAGAATGTCTTTTCAGTTCTTGGTAGTGAAAAGATATAAAAATTGTTTGAAATGAAACCTTACATTTGTTTGGAGATCCCCTAGATCAAAAATTTGAGCCAATAAGTTAAATCAATATCAGAAATAAATAAATAGAAAATAGTTCTGGGTTTGCTAAGATATGGAGATATGGAAGAAATTCTTTTTTTACGAACAACTATGTATTATTTGTCTATCATTTAAACAACAAAGGCCTTTGCTGAAAAGGAAAGTTGACAAACAATCTCTGATTGAGATTAGTAGAAACTTTGCCATTCATTCATCAACCTGACTGAGTGGCACAAAAGGTGCTGATTGGTGATATTAAACACTCATAAAAATGATTCTGTGCAATAATGTAAAACACTGCTGCTCATCTCCTTGCAAAACACTGTGTATTATATAATAAACATAGTATTTAATATTCAATATTTAACTTGTAGCATTACCAATAATATTAATAGTAATTATCTTTCTTTATTAATTGTCTCACTACCAACTCAAAGCTTCAACAACCTCCTCCCCCCCCTTCCCTGGACAAAAAGTTGCATTCAAATGCCCTACCCAAGCACACATGTTGAATGAATCTTTGTGTGATCAAGGAAAATTGTTGAATTTAAAAAAGTTTTTAATGCTGTTGTTTGGTTTTTTGGTGGAAGCATCATTCTACAAAGTGATAATTACCCATTGTGCCAATCACTCACAAAAGCAAACTCAGTCTTTACCTTTAAATGCCTTGTGTATTCCACTGATTTAAACTTCCACCCCACTCAGCAATGGTTCAAATTCACCACCTCTGGGGCACAAGCAACAGACAAATCCCCAGAGTTTGCCCAGAGAGGGTTATTGAAGCTTCAAATCAATCCGCCCTTAATCTACATGTGGCCTTTAATAATGATAATTATTATCATTGGCTTTTCAGAAACAACAATTACTTATTACTCATTCCTATAAGAAATGCCTACCAGTATGTACCTCTAAGAAAGCTCCCCTACAGTGAACCATATTTTCTCAAAAGGGAACACCTATACCTCAATCTCCAAAGAAATTATAGCTAAGAAAAACCTGCATTTTCTTCTCCTGACAAACAAGTAGAGAAGGTACAAAATCTCTATAAAATGCAGACCTCATGATTAAGGCACAATAATTATTTCAACTTAAATTTAGCAAGCTAGGATATGGTAGTACTTTAAGTTATGTAATTATAGGCAATAACATGATTTTGGGTGCAATTTGGTGTTAATAAGCAGCAGTAAATTTTCAAAGACAACAAACTGCACAGGAAGCTCATAATTATCATTGGCTTCTCAGAAACAACAATTACTTATTACTCATTCCTATAAGAAATGCCTACCGGTATGTACCTCTAAGAAAGCTCCCCTACAGTGAACCATATTTTCTCAAAAGGGAACACCTATACCTCAATCTCCAAAGAAATTATAGCTAAGAAAAACCTGCATTTTCTTCTCCTGATGAACAAGTAGAGAAGGTACAAAATCTCTATAAAATGCAGACCTCATGATTAAGGCACAATTTCAACTTAAATTTAGCAAGCTAGGATATGGTAGTAGTTTAAGTTATGTAATTATAGGCAATAACATGATTTTGGGTGCAATTTGGTGTTAATAAGCTGCAGTAAATTTTTCAAAGACAACAAACTGCACAGGAAGCTCATAGGATGAGGGCAATTCCTAATCTTTGAAAAATTTACAATTGCCTATTTACACTAAATTGCTTGTCAAAGCATGTTGTCACTTGTTAATAATTTAAATGAAAAACGCATCACAGAAAGTCAAAATGGACAAATTTTGGCAGCATGCATGTGCTATTTGTAATTTGCTCTCATTTTACAACTTTGCACTTGTGTTACTTGTAAAATGCACTAATTTTCAGCCAACCAGATGCATGTAATTTTTTCATGTCTATTATTAAGTACCGTATTTACTCGTGTATGAGTCGACCCCCCATTTTTAAGGACAAAAATCGGATTCTTCATCATTTCTAGTTAAGGAGGTAAAATTCAGACCGATAGAAATTTCCCAAAAGTTAAACTCTTATTTCTGAGAATGTATTGAACAAACTGTAGAGCAAAATGTAACCGAGTGCTGTCAAGTGTATTAGCACTTGTTTATATTCCCACGATTTAAGCACACATGAGCTCTTCGATTTACTGGAGAAGTATTTTACCATATTTTGTAAATAGCACTGAAATGAATCTTCTTACATTTAACTAACCTTTATCTTATTTGTTGAGATTGAAAGGAGATCTAGTAGACCAAAGGAACACCAAAGAGCTTCGAAGGATCGCGCGTAACAAACAAAAGATCGCGCGAGACAACAACATTTGCCAGGTCACTAAGCAACTGATCGATGAAAACGAAAGTTCAGCACCCTAAACAGCAACGAAACTGTAAGAAAAAATGTCTGTTCTACAGATCAGAAGACACAACCGAAATCAGCTCCAGTAGCTTTGTATTCAAGACTCGTAAAATTTATTATTTCAAACTTTTTTGTTGACAAAGAATGCGCTGAAAACTGACGAAACTCCAACACAATTGGAACTGATTTTGTAAACTCGGTTTTCCTAACGGACTTCGGCTATTGTTTTGCTAATTTATTGGATTGCTTAGGTCAGGTCTTTGTGTATGACTCGTTTATAATTCGAGGGTGATCTTTTGGGCTGATTTTTTGGTCGCAAAAAGTCGACTCATACACGAGTAAATAGGTATGTTAGGTAATTTACCTGGCTCTGCCATTTAGAGACTTGAAGAGACTGTGGAGCTTTGATTTCCATTTTGGGGATGACTTCTGTTGTAAGCCTCGCCATTTGGTTTCCTTAAAGCTTTTTCAAGCTGTTCCCAGAAGTAGGGTTTCACATTGCAGTTTTCCCAATCCAGGTAGGTTGTGTCTTGAAGAGCAAATGGTATTTCACAGTTCTTGTACATAACTGGTACAACCTGATGATATCGTACCCTGGAAAGCGCCTTGTGTAGCTCATGTGTACACCACTCACTTTTAATGAAGTCTGGGGAAAGTACTGCAATTGTTTTTTTACTGTAGCAAATTGCTTCAGTAATGTTTTGCACTATTGGTACACCAATAGCGAAAGTCTTAAAGTCAATACAGCACTCGAAACCTCGTTTTTCAAGCTCAGCATGAAGTTCTTTCACCCAGCCAACATCTTTGTAACAATAGCATATAAACACGTCATGCCTTGGTTCATAATCTGAAACAAAATCCAACCAGGTTTTTGATGAATGCACAACTCATGCTTAAGCCACAACTTTTTTTTATCTTGGAGTGTTATGTTCCACTCACAAAGGGAGAAGTGAATATCTCACAAATGCAGAGTAAAAACACAGAATGAAAAAACTATGTAAAAATTGAAAACAAACCTTAACAATGCAACAACACAGGTAAAATGATGTGGCATTAATGTAGTGAAGCAAAATGAATATGATTCAAGTAAACATCTTGAACATAAACGAGACAAATTAGCACATGGTTGAACTGATGTATGGCAAAAAATTAAGTATACTAAGTGTTTTAGCACGTTGAAGTTGAATTCCTGAAAGAGGGCTGGGGTTAACTAACAGACTAAATAGCTTTCATTTAAGTACTTTCTTGCTAAATCATAAGCTGGGTATAGATTAGATTGTTGTAATAGACATTGCAAAAAGTTATTGAATACCTATTTCTGGCAACTGTTTCAAAACTTCAGCACACTCAGCATTCTCTATATCTCCATTCTCATCTAACATTGGCTGGCAAGGGAAACACTCTGGATTATGGCTGTGTCTTGAGGAAGAGAACCACAGCCAACGTTTCTTCTTCGCAATAAATAATGATAGAGGTGCTACAACTATGATAATAAAAAAAGTGCAACCCATGCCTATCATGACAATCTGACTGACATCTTGTGATGTTGCAGCCATGTCTGTCGTGGCAATCTTGGTGACAGCTTGTGATGTTGCAGTCAACTCTGGTTAAAACAAATGGATAATAAAATGAGTAATTTGAATTACACAAGTCAAAAAAATTTATATTTTTATGAAATTCAAATCACAAGATACCATTAGGGTTCAAAGGCCAAATGAAAAGACCAAAGCACAAGCAGTGGTTACAGTTTCATTTTCTTTATCTGAATGGTTAAAGAACTAGGTTGCAGACCGTTTCTTGAAACAGATTCACAAAAGCAAGTAGGGCAAAATGCTCTCGTACTTTGATTTACAGATCCATGCAGTACCTTTACTTGTAATACTTGGATCTTCTCCTGGACAGTCAGCTTCATATACATTTGGTCGTATATCACTTGGATTCTTTGATGAGTTAGTAAAGAAAGGACATGATTTACAGGCCTGTTCAGATGTCTGGCCAATGTTTGGCTGGTATGTTCCTTGAGGACATGGAATGCCATTAACCATTCCTGGAGGGCAGTAAAAACCGACTGGACACACTATACAGTCTAGCTCAGATGTCTGCTTAATGTTTGGCTGGTATGTTCCTATTGGACATTGAATGAGACTAGTTGCCCCTAAAGGGCAATAAAAACCTGCTGGACATGATTTACAGGCCTGTTCAGATGTCTGACTAATGTTCGGCTGGTATGTTCCTTGAGGACATAGAATGCGACCACGTCCTCCTGGAGGGCAATAAAAACCCGCTGGACATGGTTCTGCAATACAATACAAAACAACAGTTACCTATACCTTTATGTCTAATTTCCCAATGAACACATAATTTACAAAAGATAAAAGAGGGAATTTCCTTTAGCTTTCCATAGGGAAAATAAAACATACAATTTAAAAAGGTATATCTTTATAGCTCTGAGCTAAACCTTGTAAGGATTCACTATTTGGTGGCCAGAAAAAAACATTAGTCCTTGGAAATAAAATATTCACAGAGAGAAAAGTGTACTTCGGAATTCAAGGAGAAGGAAATAAATTCATATAGGACAACACTGAGAATGTTTTCCTCAATTGACCCTGGAGCATAAACATGAAGTAATAAAAAAATCACAACTTCCTTCATATTATCCAAACACAGGTTCCCAAACTGGCACCTCTCACAGACTGCAAAATCAGTAGCCAAAATTTTTCTCTACCTGCCATGATGACCAAAATGATTTCTGCAGTAGAAATCTTGAGCTTGCATATTTTGTTTACCAATTTGAAGTCTCAAGAGAATTTCCAGCTTTACTGTTTGTAAATTATGCGTACAGTACATACATGCATACAAATATGCATGTAAATGAGAGGAAAGTCGAAAGAAACATCAGTTCTCCAGAAAAATAATATTATCACATGACCTAAAATGAGTAAACAAAACATAAAAGCTAAAGACATCTTCTGGAGTGCTGGTTTGTGAAACCCAAAGAGTAAACTTCAAATGACAAAGGAAAATTTGATCTCGTGCATGCATGGATCATAAATATCATAAAATTTTGTAATGCAGCTGGAAGACACCAATAATAAATCAACTCCCAAGATTTACAAATCAGTTCTCCATGTTGAACCCAATAAGTTTATAATATTTTCAGTTCTGAGAATCTAGGCATAAGACAATAAAGTATAACCTGGTGAATATTCCTGTTTCTTCTCATTTCATTTCTTCTTGAAATTGTATTGATTCAGTGAGAAGAAATTCCTATTTGGGTCACTCCTGAGATTGACAGGGTCAAGCCTAGGTGTGCCAAAGAGGTCTCCTGGATCCAAATATCAATTCTTTACACTGTCTATAAATAACTTTTTTTTATAAATTAAGGTCTTCTGAGATACTTGTTTTAAGTTTAGATGTTTCATTTTTGTCATCACCTTTCTGCTTGAAAAATTAAGGATTAGTGTTGGAAGAAACTACTCACTATTTGCACCTGGGAGTGAAAGGATTAAATTAAGGGAAAAATCCCTAAACAATTAATTGTAAAAACTGTGATATTGCTTCATTGTCCTATGGGAGCTCAGTTGGGAGGAATTTTCAGAGCTGGAAAACAACCCCCCTTGAAAATACACATTTTTAGTTTCAACAGTGTCTAACCCAACTCTACTCCCTTTCAACTCAGCCCAATATTCTGTTGAGGGCTTTTCAATTCTTCTCTAGTTAATGAAAACAGCTACATTTATTTCCAAATCATGAAAACAGTGAAATTCCCTAACAGATTTCCAGATCAAATCCACACAAACAGATGTTTTAGATTTACAATATAAAAGTCAGGAATGAGAAATAGTCATCACAAGTAGGAATCAGTCAATCTTATCTTATAAGACCATTAACTTCAAGCATGACCAAAATGAATACCAACACACTCACAAAATAGCTGATGAGAACATATAATTAATATTAATAGCAAAACTTTAAGTAGAGGATACTATTTTGCAGACATGTATTTCTGAAGGGAAGCAGAATAAGATTGGGGGTTCATAAAAATTAGCAGGTGATACATCACCACACAGAGTAGATGGTACTGTGTAAAAAAAACCTCAATAGATGCAAGAAAGAGTCATTTACCATACCAACTTCAAGAAGAAATGTTTTTGTTGATTTCAGTCCATATTTGCAAGCTTTACATGTGTAGTTTCCTGCATCTTCCATGGTGACATTCTTAATTTCCAGATGGAAAACATAGTTGGGAGGTGTAACTATTACTCTTGGCTTGAAATATTCATACTTCTGTACTTCATCATCCTCCATTACCACTATGTCATTCTTCAAGAAAAAGCCAATTACACCATCAAAGCCTTGGATTTTACAAGTTATGTTGACTGTGGTTCCAATGTAAGCTGTGTCCAAACCATCAAGTTTTGCATACTCTATAACTGGGCCTCTTGGTACTGAAATTAAAATAGACAACTTTGTAAGAATCAAATGTTACTCAAACCTTTTCCTCGTATTCAAAGCCAAGTCAATGTATTCAATGATAATAGATTTCATTGTATTTAATCCTGCAGTTCCAGTCCATCAGCACCAACAACAAAATGTTTTGTAAGCAAATTTGATGACTTTTTTCAAGCAATTTTAATTTTTTCACTCTTCTACATTCATAGCTCCTTAAGATTGAATTAAAACCTATAGCCTGTACAGTAAGGTCAATGCAGAAAGGTTTGTACAAAAATTCCATTCTCAAATTAAACTGATGGCTGCGAATGTTTCAACCAACAATTAAATGCAATTTACCAAAATTTGGTTGTCTCACAAAAATTTTACTCAGCAAAATAATAAGGATTTCATAGCCTACACCCCAGTACTTAATGCAGCAGTAAAAATATATTAAATCTGCATCAATCTACTTTCAAAATTTTTCTTAATGTCTGTTCCTTTTTCAGGTTCTAAAAATAACTTTGCTAATTTCTTTACTTTCTCACAAGTTCCATTATCCAGATGAATGCACAGATGACATTATAACTCATTTAATGTCTTAGGAAATAGAATACATGGCCACAGCCCTGCCACAATAATTACCCTATTTACTGAAAGGTCTGCCAAAATTCTCTGTTGTTCTTTTTTTTTTACCCAAAATCTACTATCATCCGTCTCCAACTGTTCTTTGCTTTCACAGGCAAAGAAGAGGTCAAATCTCATGTTTGGTCAAATCTCATATTTGTTCAAATTCTGTGTCTAAGTGTGCTGATGAGGAGCATCAATTTAAAATGCATTAGTTTGCTTTTAACATGTGTCAGTCTTATGAGATCATTTCATATGATTGAAGACAACAGTTTTCTAAACCAGTCTGACACACAATAGAGAGATAACTCTAAATATAGCACTTGAGCCTACTCAGTCTGCACCATGATTTAAGGATAATAGTTTTTCCTTTAAATTTAGGGCAAGCTGGCAGCTACAGGCATGTGTTATACTTGGGTCTTAGTTGTGAAGGGAAAAGCTTGCTCCAAAGATTATATTACAGACCAGGCATGGTTACCTACCCTTGACAATCAACTTAGCTGTAGCTGAATAACTTTTCCCCTTCTCATTTGTCACAACACATGTGTAGTTTCCTTCATCTTTTTTTGAAATGTCGTTGACCTCTAAATTTCGATTGCAGGAAGTAAGTTTCCAATTTTTTCCATCCAGAGAAATAAGTTTGCCATTAATCAGCCATGTTACATTTGCCGAAAAATTTGAATAGACCTTGCATTCAAATGTGTAGCTGTCATCCAAACCTCTTGTTATGGAAGATCTAGGGCTCATTTTTATATAGGGGTCTGCATCATCTGAGTGGTGAGGGGATCCTGGAATGATTCCATTATTACAATTTCCTGTGTCACGTCTGTGCCTCTTTGATAAAAAGTACACTAAATTAAAAGACAATCAATCAATTAATCATTAATAAGTTTGTGAACTGGATATTTTACAAATAACTGAATGATTTAATATTATTTCAAACTAAAAAAGAGTTGGTTCTGATAATGTATGAAGTTAATAACCACAGGTTAACCTGACTTTGCTTCAATATCCACAATTAATGACACAATTCAAAAGCCTAGGTTGCTCAAGAAACCCTTCTTTGCAATACTGAATATAACTACTGCAATTACTCTTTGCATGCAACATACCCTATCTGAAATAATATCTTTCAATAATACCCTTTAACTGATTTGTTAAATTACTTTTTACTGATTGGACATGCAAATGACCAAGAATGTTACAAAATACACAAGGCAGCTAGGCATGCAAGGCATAAAGACAAGCTATAGACACAATTTTTTAATTAAAAGAACCCTGAGGGATTTCTTTGTGACTTAGCCCTTCAACTCCCATGAGTGACCAAGACAGAATTTCTCCTCACAATATCAATACAATATCAACCAGATGAGTGATGAGAATAAAGAAAAATTTTAATTTGGGATAATTGGTTAATCCAATACTAAACTCTCTGACCTAACATTGTACAAATTGTATGGTTGACAGTGAGGAGAATTACAAATTTGATCTGGAAATTAAAGAATTAAAGAACAATGCTATTTCATCCTATTTTACTTACTAATTGTAAATTAAAGTGAATCCTTTTCATGCTTTACAAATTTCTCTTAATGCCAATGTAACAATAGCTTTCTATAATACTACTAAATTATGAAAAAAGGATTAATCATGAACTTATAAACATCATTGCTACACAATGCATGATGGCCCTCATTCTGCAAGCATTTTCCAGCTGCAAAACAATACTTAACTATAATATTTTTCATGTATTTCCATCTAAGGAATTTTCTTAGAAGTCTTTAAAAAAATTTATTTTGCAATGGCTTGCATGGCCGACACGTCTTGCATACCTTGCCTCACCAGCTCACACTTTGTAGCAACCCAGAACCAGGTGTGTTGATTAACACACGACTACTGCACCAGTGTTGCAAAGCCCCAACAGAACTCTGGTCTTGACCCAATTGGTTTAACCCTCAAACTCCCAAAAGTGATTGACATGAACCTTCTCCCCATAACATCCATATATTATTCAGCAAACAGGTGATGAGGACACTCAAACTTATCAGGTAAAAGCTGCTATCTTGATCTAGCGCCATGATCTCATAACGAATTTACAAGGAAATGTGAGGCAGCCAGAGGAGGGAATTAACAATCTGATCTTGGGAATTAAAGAGTTAAAAATTATTTTATGCTGATGCTTGTGGATAATTTTAAAAACTACTTTTACAAACATTGTTTAGTGAAACACTCCAACTCAACCTCAGTACTCCAACTTAAACTAATTTTACTATCCCTTAGTTCAAATTTTTCCTGATAATTCTACCTTTAACAAACAACCTTGATAGATAAATGCTTGTGTCAAAACAAAGGTGATCAACATGTTTCAATCTTTAATTGCAATTAATATGAATGTGATACCCTTTGTTGAAACAAATACATTTAGCTAAACTTCCTACACTTAATGTTCCCATCAAAAGGCTTTTATAAAACAAACTAAATGTACAAAAGTGGTCATTGATTGTATTAGAATGGTTAAAAAACATGATTCTTAAATAACTATAAACAGGATAATTGAAATTCAATGCCTGAACCCTGATACCTTGAACCCCAGCTAAGTTGGACCATTTTCTTTCCCATGGGAATTCAAGTTAGCAAGGTTCTATTGTAAACTGAAAATAGCATCTTCAGGAGCCAACACAGATCTGAACCACAAACCAATTTGCTTATTTCATAGTCTGCTATTTGCACTTGTCCTTCATTGAACCTGTCGTTTTTTGGCTATTTATTGTGTTTGCCATGGCAAAAAAAATAACATGTTACTTGATACATATTATGATTTAGACAGAAAAGAATAAGTTCTGCTGTTTGAAACCAAGATGACAGATTTGAGGGTAAACTCGCTTTCCTTCAGGGGGTGAACTCTTAAAAGGTGGTAGGGGGAAACTTGCATTGGGTGAAACCTTCAGATACCTCTAAGATTGACAAGCTTCTAAACTGCTTGATCAGAGACAAAGAGACTAAGGTCATAAGAGGAAACGAAACAACTGCCAACTTCAGAAAGATCTTGAACATTAAGCAAATTCTCCTTGTCAGGGTTTTAACCATTTATCACCTTGAAGTGAAAACATGTAATTTCACTATATGATTCCAATAATATGTTGTCTCGCAAACAAGCCAAGAGAACCAACAAGCTAATTGGCTACATGACAATTTCTGCTTTGCCTAGTACACAGGAAATATTGGCAGTCAGTAGGAAGAATTACTGATTGGATCTAGGGAGTTTAAGGTTTTAAACACCACTGTGCATATGTTCACTTTCCTTGGGCATCCTCTCCAGGGAGATATTAGGGCCCAAGAGAACAGGCTGAACGAAAATTAAAGCTTCTCTAAGGAAAAGAGCATACAAATTGGTGTGTGCATTTTTACAACGAATAGATTGGGTCACTCAACCAACCTTACTCCTGCATTTGTATTGTACAAGAGGTATATAAGAACAATGAATGCCTCTCCACTTTCATTTATGATATTGAAATGTTTAATATTTCACTATGTGAAGAGCTGATTATAGTCTTGAATCACAATAACAATCCAAAGAGGGTGTGACAAGCAGCCATACTGTAACTCAGAAATCCTGTGTGCAAATTTGTGCCAGCAAATTCACCACAGCAATAATTTTGGGGAAAAAATTCTGCATGTATGTATATGAAACTTCCATACAAAGAACTCTTTAACCCTTTCACTCCCAAGCTCAAAGTGATAATTAATTCTCCCCTCTAGCGGCTACACATCTTGTAACTTAGTAACAAGAATTTAATGTTAGTTTAGGATTAACACTTCTACCTCGGAAGACTCTGGATTATCTGTAAACTTTTAAAGCTGATTGCATTAAGCGTAGACTCCATGTAAATATATTTTAAAACATATCTTATTAGATGTTTTGGTATGTAGTATCGCTGAATATTTTTACGAGTTATGCCGTATTTTGACTAGACTCCAGGGTGTCAAAATACAAACAACGAGCGCTACTCCTCCTCCATCACTTACTTTACCTTATCTCTTTATTTATTATAATCATGTTTTTTTTTCGCAATTCTTTAAGCTACTTTCTTTCGAGGGTTTTGAGGTGATATCAAATCAATTAGTAATCTTGGAAATATAATTTGTCAACGGAAGTTTCCGGATGAAATCAAATATTTACTGTGACTTCACGATACTAGCGGAAAGGCGTTAAATGACACTCCTTGG
The DNA here is from genome assembly GCF_036669915.1 of Pocillopora verrucosa. NCBI lineage: Eukaryota > Metazoa > Cnidaria > Anthozoa > Scleractinia > Pocilloporidae > Pocillopora > Pocillopora verrucosa. The sequence continues at coordinate 4,644,863 of NC_089324.1, forward strand.
AGTCTTTGCCTTACTACTGCAATGAAATGGTAGCCCTCCTCCTCCACCACTTACTTTTCCAATTTCACAACCAATTTGGCAATACAGTCCACTAGATGGCTGAAAAAATTTATCACAAGAGATCTCCACAAAGTTAAGCTTAACAAATCACATTAAAGTAACACCGTAATTCAATTATAAAACTTAAATTGCACTAAAATTGCAACAAACTCACCTTTTCCACACTCCCCTGAGTATAAAGCTTTCCCTCCGCAAACTTGAATTTTTGGATCGTTTTGATCACTACACGTTACCACAAGCACATGGCCACTCACTCCTCGCCTGTCCTTGCAAGGACAAACTACCGTTTGGTTACGGCATTGCGATCTCTGTTCCCATTGTTCCGATACAGCAGAGGTAAATTCCACTCCGCAAAAAACAAAAAGTAGTAGAAGTTCCTTCGCAATCATAGATTAGTTCACTTATCTGGATCTCATCAAAACCTTTCGGAAATAATGGAAAGAGTTAAATAGATTCCCTTCTGGGCCTGCTCGAATTTCGAAATGGTTGTAGATAAATAATTGCGTCTCGTAGAGAAATCTTGCTAAAAATTCCAAAATACACTTTCCTCTTTGGGATCTGAAGAAAAATGTTGACAACGGTGGTCGTAGAAGATAATTAAGCACAAGTTTTTATGCACGTTTATTAAATACTCTTCTGCAGGGGCCTGGAACCAGAGTAAATACTTAGAACTGATCAGGCAGATGGCAATCTCAAAACCAGAACGTGACTTGAAAAATTCATCGAGGTAAATTGAACTAGGAAAATTAAAATGCTTTCACCTGCTTGTCCGCACTTTTAAAGAGATCAGCGATACGACTTGTGGAATGAGCGACACAAACACAGCGATACGATTTGTGGAATGAGCGACACAAACACAGAACTGACGAAGTATCGAAGAAGTTCGTTTAATTGTCTTAGGCGGGACCGGAAACCTGTTTAGTTTTGTAAGAGGGTGTGTGTGTGTGTGTGAGTGACCATTTGAAGAGCTCTGAGATGAGTGTCCGAAGCATGGTATTTGTCGAGGTCTCTGCTTCCACGAGCTTTTAAGAGCCATATAGGAATATTGACAGGAGGAGTAAAAAGGTTGCTCTTGAAACGATGGGAATGCCTCCCCCGGGAACTTGTAAAACCAACAACGTAGCTGAAAATGACGTAAGCGATGCTGTTTTTTTTTACCATTCGAAAACAAAACTTTTGGTATGTTCAATTTCATTCGCATTCAATTTTCTTAATATTCAGAATCGAGAATGGTCGATTTTAACTGTAAACATACGACATTGGAACTTCAGGTTTTTTGTTTGGTTTTTTTTTTGCTTGTTTGTTTTTTTTTAGGTGATTTTTCGTCTCCTGTTAATGTGTACTTTGAGTTTCAATATCTTCAATTTGCTCTTTTTCAGTTTTTATAGATTTTGTTCATATTTTTCTTTTCATCTGTCGGTTAATCTCTTGTTTTGAAATGTACCAATTGCTGCCCTATTTTAATCAATGATCGCATGACGCCAATTCATGTCGCCCGTCTGTCGGAAGCAACCCAACGCTATTTGCGTATTCAGAAGAAGAGTACGTCAAAACTTTTCGTTTTTGAAAACACGCTTGTTTTGAGAGACAGGCCCAGCAACCAGCGTGCAAATTCCCATCACACGAAGCTTCTTCACGGGCTCTAAACTCAACCGACCATGCTAGGATCTGCTGAGATCCTAGGCAAAGTATATCTTGACTCGGAAGTTGGGAAGTCTCGAAGAGCTGGATAGTTCTAAAGTGAGGTAATAAACCGTAATCAACAACTAACGAGGGCGTTTAATAACGAATTCCACCCCCATTTCAGAATTTGTGCGTCAACGACGGATTCATTTTTTTCCTTGATGTTTCGTGACATTTGATCATTAAAAATAATAATGGGGTGGTAACTTAAGATCAAAAATAAATATAGAAAGAAATTAGTAAATTGAGAAGGTGACCTCAGCTTTCAAAACCAAATGGCGTTGAATACATAAAAGGAATTATTTTCATTGATCAGCTGTCGTATTTCGCTTTTAAAACTGAGAAAGAGATTGGGGAAGTCGACCCTATTATTATTTTCAGCTTTGTTAAGGCCACGATTTTCATTTTCCCACGAGATTGACCCAAGTTTAAGAGTTATGAAGGAGTGCCTTGGATAAAAAAAATTTCTAATTTGACAAGACACAACTTTGAATGCAAATTCTTCTAGAATCGTGATGCTATCATGCAAATTTAACTTGGAATTTAAAGTGTGTTGAGGCAATCGCGGGAAGGCGTATAGCAAGAACACGAGAAACACGCACGACGTTTTTCCCATATTGAGTCCTATAAACATCTTT